>NW_022630995.1:69100748-69313554 GCF_010015895.1 Lontra canadensis | reverse complement strand
CCCTCTTTCTCCCAAAGGATTTTCTCCCCCCCCCTTTTTTTTAATGTCTAAATTCTGACCCTCTTTCTCCAAAGGATTTTCTCCAAAATCCTTTTGGATTTTGATTGAAAGAAAAAGAATTATAAATGATTTTTGCCTTTCTCCCTTCTTTTCTTCTTTATGCTACACAAACAAACAAGAATTCAGAAAAAGAAATAGATGGTCATGTTAAGAAAGTATTTAAGCAAATATTAAGGACGGTTTGTATAACGGTTGTAATCCAAACTAAATGTTTCTCCTAGAGATTTCAAGATTATTTATAAATTTCTAATTTTCTAAGCTTTCCTGATTCCGTTCATATGAATATTCATTATCCAATAATCATTTATTGAGCACATTCTATGTATCTTGAGGTGTTTTAGGTGCTAGGGAAACAAAACAGGAATCCCTTCCCCCGCAAAAAACCTGGACTTTTCCTACAAAAGAGTGACAACGTGAGTATAATGAGTAACTAATGTTCATTATGTTAAGGTAATTTATGCTATGAGAAATGATGTAAAGTAAGTCATGGGCATAGAGGTAGGAGAGACGTATGGTTACTCTAGATTCTGCCATGACATGGCCTTCAAGAGAAGATATTGAAGGAATGAAGGAGGAGAGGGGAGCACGCTCTGTTCTTTTGAAAGGTGGACCCCAGAAATCACAAAGTCCTTTCCACTTCTTTACTGGCCAGAACCTAGTTACACAGCCACCTGTGGTAATAAGACGGCTGGGAAATAGAGTCTTCAGTTGAGTGCTGTGTCCCCAGCTGGAACTTCTGGGACCAAAGAAGAAAGGGAGACTGGACAATGAGGGGACAACTCTTGGTCTGTGCTGCTGTCAGTAAATACCTCCACAGACAAGGGAAAAGGATGAGGAAGGAAAAGAAATAAACACACATATCGACAACATACATATTACCTGAGCTACTTTGAAGCAGGTTATTCTAAAGAAGGGGATAAAAACTACTTGTTAACTCTACACCAGAGGTCTGGAAGCATCATTTATAAATGATATGACAGCATCCCTCTCACCTCTTCATCATGTCTTAAGGTAAACCACTCCAATCAGAAATTCTTCCTTCCCTCCATGGAATATACTGGAGTCTTGTATTCAAAGGAATCTTTTTTTTTTTTTTTAATTTATTTTCAGGGTAACAGTATTCATTGTTTTTGCACCACACCCAGTGCTCCATGCAATCTGTGCCCTCTCTAATACCCACCACCTGGTTCCCCCAACCTCCCACCCCCTGCCCCTTCAAATCCCTCAGATTGTTTTTCAGAGTCCATAGTCTCTCATGTTTCCCCTCCCCTTCCAATTTCCCCCAACTCCCTTCTCCTCTCTAACTCCCCTTGTCCTCCATGCTATTTGTTATGATCCACAAATAAGTGAAACCATATGATAATTGACTCTCTCTGCTTGACTTATTTCACTCAACATAATCTCTTCCAGTCCCGTCCATGTTGCTACAAAAGTTGGGTATTCATCCTTTCTGATGGAGGCATAATACTCCATTGTGTATATGGACCACATCTTCCTTATCCATTCGTCCGTTGAAGGGCTGAATCTTAGTCAAAGGTATAGATTTAAGTTTTTGGAGCTAAATGTCTTAAACTCTTATTTGTGTTCAGACCCTCTTTAATTCTTCAGCATAATAATGTTTACCACATCCCTTCTCCAGAATGTTAGCTCGAGAAAATAAAACACAATACTCCATGCATGGGCCCCAAACATCCACTATCTTCTTTTCCTTTCTCCTCTGCTTGTCCTCTTTTTTTCTTATTCCTCCTACTTCACCTCTCTATCTTTTCTCTCTTCTTTTCATTCTAATTTTTTCATGCTGTTAGTTTCTTTATTCCTGAAAATATTGGTTTTCATTTTTACAATATTAGATTTTGTTTGGACAATGAAAACCAATAAATATATATACACATTCATATATGTTCTTTTAATATACAGAAACCATAAACTATAACTTATAGTCAGATATATTTAAAGATTAATTATTACGATCTCATTATGGGGTAACATTTAATAAATTCTATCATAAGAACATATTTAAATGACAGCGATAGAGGGAACACAAGCAGGGGGAGTGGAAGAGGGAGAAGCAGGCTTCCCTCTGAGCAGGTAGCCTGGTGCGGGGCTTGATTCCAGGGCCTTGGGATCATGACTTGAGCCAAAGGCAGACGCTTAACGACTGACCTACCTAGGTGCCCCTAAATTTTAGCATATTTACTCCAGCTGGATTTCAGTTCTTTTAGTTACCAATTTAGTTTTGTAATAAATGCAGTGGCTATAATCAAGCATATCTGTAATTATGATTTTTGTAAAAATAATATTTTTTATTTTCCCAAGTATTCAGAAATGTTTTTTTCTCTTTGTCGACTTGCCAAATTAACTGCATCCATCCTATTAGATACCAAAATGGGCTTCTGTATATGTTATTTTTTACTCTTATTACTCCTATTCATTTATTATCATCATATTATTAACATAATTATAATCTTCCCAGCATCCCAAGTCCTTTTTGTTGGTTGCTTTTCTTCCCTGTGAACTTGTAACTTAGCATTGGACATAAAGGCTGGTCTTCTTGGCTCCTTTGGAGACTTTGCATGTAAGCGAAGGAATGATCTAGGTTTAAAAATTGTGCTTATGAAATAAGCATTTGTGACCCCGATATATAATTGTTCTCCATGATCTGTCATGGAAAGATTAGAAATCATCACTTGAAACATGAGTGCTTTACTGAAAACAGTGCCTACCTCTCTCTCTCTCTCAGTTGTTTTCCATCTTTCTCCCAGTGAGATCATTCTCTTTTGTCTTGCTTGGTCTTGTCTTGTTCAGATCTTTCTCCCTCCCTTTGTCATTCCCTCCCTTGTTCCCTTCCTTCCTTCCTCCCTTTCTTTCTCCTGTCATTCATTCTAATTGTTCTGTTTGTGCCTCATTTCATTCTAAAGATTAAAGGTGATACACTCTTATTGAACAAACACAAAATAAAGCAACTCTTTAGGAACAGGTGGATTAAAATCTATTTGAATATCTTGTACTCTCTTGTTAAATTCCTTGAAGGTACTGTGATTTTTTATTTTACTACTTTCTATTATAGCTATGTACATTTGGAAAATAGCATATACACGAGACAGGTTATCTGGTTTAGAGACAGTGCTTCATTTGAAGATTCCTTGTAATAACTCTGCTCAAAACTCCCCTCCCCCACCCACCAACATAGAGTTTATGAGCCACAAATTGCAAACCAATAATCTAGGCCAGGGGTGAGGACAGGGTATCCAGAGGGCCAAAAACAGCTTGTTTTTGTACAGCCCACAAGATAAAAATCTATTTTTACATTTTTAAGTTACTGAAAAAAATCAGAAGAATCCTATTTTGTGATTAGAAAATTACATTAAATTCAAATGTCAGTGTTTATAAATCAAGTTTTATGGAAACAGAGCTATGGCCATTTGGTAATGTAGTGTCTATGGCTGCTGTCCCCCTACAACCACAGAGTTGACTAGTTGCAACACAGAAGGTCTGGTCCATGAACTGAAGTATTTACTATTTGACAGTTGGAGAAAAAGTGTGCCAGTCCTGATTTAGACTTCATTGTAGGCATCCAAACACATAAGATCTGAATAATTGGGAGTTGATGTTTTCTATTGACTATAGAAAATTAACTTAGAGGAAGTCGGAGTAATTGCAGGATATTTTTAAGCTTTTTAAAAAATCTTTTTAAGATATGGAAGATTCAAAGTAAAGAAAGAAACAAAAGCACTTTTGCATTTGTATAGGACATGAAATTTGGAAACATTCACAATGGGTACATAAGGATGCTTAGCCAGACACCTCCATCTGGAAGCTACTGCTGGGTTCTCTTTTGAAGGAAGGGTCTTTGGTACATGCCTGAAAGGCTGAATGATATTCTAGAAAACCATGTCTAGGGTCTCTTCCTTGACACTGAAAGCTTGGGTTCTCAGAGCACTCTATATATGTGGGGTTTTTTGTTTTGTTTTGTTTTGTTTTTTTGTTTTCATTTTCTTTCCCTTATTTTTCTATTTTCTTTTTCCAAGTTGTTGATTTTTTTTTTTTTTTAACATTTGTATCTGTAGATTCTTTACATTGCCAAACATAACATTTGGAAGTTTTCTCTTTATTTTAGTTCTTACTGCCTTGTGGTTCTTTAATGTAAAGATACTGTTTGGGTGATGAAAGTGATTAGAAATCCATTCCCTGAAAGAACTTAAACTTTTGGCAGAGCTAGAAATGTGAAGGTAGAAGCCTGATGACTGGTAATAAATCAAAGTCTATTTTCCTCTTTTTTGTGATAAAAGATGTTACTCTCAAGTACATAGACCAGTACAGATTATATATGTTAATCTGAATATATATTTGAATTGTATATATATAAAATTATATATATATACACACACATATATATTATCAAGTAGAATGGAAAGTAAACTTGCCTAAATAGTTGTGGAAAGAAAGAGATTATTTTTTATGGTAGCAACAATCAGCTAACAAGAAGCTATTGAATACCCAGAGGGAATGAGTGAATGAACTATTTAGTTGGCCAAAATTGTTTCTAGCAAGCAGGCACAGTGACTGATTTTATGAGACTGTAAATTTTTGAAAACTGTTTGTAAAGCCAACAGTTTAGCCAGAAAGATTCAGATTAGCTGGATTTTGTTTAAGGGAAATTTTACAGAATGCAATCCAATATGGGAAGCTGAAATTAATACGGTAAAAGTTTCGTTTTCCTCAGACCCAATCATGAGACTGCTTTTCACAGAAAGAAAATGATAATGTTTATGTGACCCGCTAGAGTAAAACTGAGGGCAGTTCATAGCTTAGAGTGGGCTGCTCCCAACCGGCTGCTGCTCTTGCTGCCTCCTGCCCTGCCCAGCTACCCTGGGAGAAGAGGGGATCGACATCTACTTGGCACACTGGTTGGGGAGCTTTGAGCTCGGGAAGTGACGTGAAATAGAATGTATCTCATGCCATATATGAAGCTTTCTCTGACCAATTCTGCTTATATTGAACCCACCTCTTTCTGAATCTCTATTAATAGATAACAGTCTATAACAGACAACTGAGCAGTAAAGAATGATGGTCTTAGAATATTCCGTAGTTGTTTAACATGTATATTTCTCATCCCCCGATTGATACTGAAATCTCTGGGAGAGCAGTGATTATGTTTTCTCATGTCCTCTAAAGTACATAGCACATGCTGGGCAAAGAAAAGGGATTTACTTATTTCACATATTTATTATTTATACTCTGTGTGCTTCTGAAAAAGATTTGAACTGGCTTATAATAATAGACATAATAGTACTGATTTATAAAAAACAAAAACAAGAACCATAATGAATATTGAAATGCGTACGTCATAAGGCCTAGGGCATTTCACCTCAGGATTTAGCTCTGACTTTTCTAGTAAAAGGGCTCAGGAGAGCAAGCATTGTCAGTATGTGCTGGCTATAACTCGTGGGCAGAATGGTCAGGAGGCCTCCTGGGGGCTCTGAATCTTGTGCAGTGGGCTGAGTCTAGCTGGATACTCATAGATTTTGCTTTAAGCAAGGGACCTGCCTCATTACTGCTTCTGTCTTTATGCAGTGAACATAAGAGCAGCTTTGTGGGTGGAGAAAAATCAGTTTGCTAGTCGCTAGCACCTGACAACCTTTTGGGCATTTGAATTTCTGAGGGGAGGGGAAGCTTCAGGTCCAGCTAGCTCTCTGCTTCCAAGTCAGACTTCCAAGCTGACTTCTGTCTCTCCATAGGCCAGAATGAAAAAGGGAAGTGTAAAGGATTAAATTATGTAGTCCATATCACACTAAAAATGAAAATAAGAGCTTTTACCAGTTGTCCCTAATATTGAATGCAAGGCAATTTTTTTTTTACAAGTGGAAATACAATGCATACTTTCTGAGTGGAAATACAATGCATACTTTCTATAAGACCATGTTATCACCTCAGATAACATGGTCTTATAGTCACAGTGTAGGTAGAATCAATTAAAATGCTCCTTTAACATAGATTCCCCAAAGAATATTTTAGAGCATAATGGACAAGTACTTGAACTTGAGTTCTATTTAAGATACAGAATTGTTGGGCGCCTGGGTGGCTCAGTGGGTTGAAGCCTCTGCCTTAGGCTCAGGTCATGATCCCAGGGTCCTGGGATCGAGCCCCGCATCGGGCTCTCTGCTGGGCCCCTCTCCATTTGCCCCTCCCTTCCCAATCCCACCTCCCACCACTTGCACATGCATGCACATGCTCTGTCTTTCCAAAAAGAATCCAGATGGTAAATATTTTACTCTTTGTGGACCCTATGCCCCTGTTGCAACTATACAACTCTGCCATTTTAGCAAAAGGAAGGTGTTGTGAGACAACAGAGGACTCTGCTGTGCATATATTATTTGTTTGGCTCTGATGGTAAACTTAGGAGATATATATGATGATACACCATTTTATATATGAGCATCAGAAAGGTCCAGAGCAATAAAGGAAATTAAACACTCCTATGGAACTCACTACAGCTGGATCTGACGTAACTCTGTTTTCTTTGGTGAATATCTTTCCACATTCATTATGAGATTAAGAATTGTACCCCTCATTCTAATAGGGGTGTGGCCAACAATAGTCTTCTCATAGAAAACACTGTGTTCTCTCAAGAAAAAAATTAATTGCTTGACTTTTTCATATAGATTACTTAAAATTTACCTAGCATATTTGAGATTATAAAGGTCTTTCTTGTTAGTAGCTCACTGGATTTCACTTATGAGTTTAAAGGCCTTTTATCAGCTTAATTCCGTTAAGTGTTTCTGCCTCTGCAGAGTGAGTTTTCTGTGTTTCACATTCCCATCCCTCTGCCTGGCATGACTGCGTGTACTCACTCATCAAAGAAATACGTTTACAGTGTAATGGCAGATCATCTGTGAACTTTCAACTTATGATCATCACATAACACCCCCTCCACTCCCCTTCCACCCCCAGCCTGTCCTGGCCACAGCGTCTCCA
Organism: Lontra canadensis; assembly: GCF_010015895.1. Taxonomy (NCBI): domain Eukaryota; kingdom Metazoa; phylum Chordata; class Mammalia; order Carnivora; family Mustelidae; genus Lontra; species Lontra canadensis. Next base: position 69,306,519 of record NW_022630995.1, on the reverse strand, counting down.
GAACACTCTCTCTGGCAGCTGTCTCCAGGATTGCTTCCAGATCAGCCCTGCTGACTACTTCCTTTATTTAGTAGACTCTTTCTCTTCTTCCACAGAGCCACAAACAAGTTTGGGCAGGAGTTTATGCATCTGTGTCCCACCACAGTAACTTCCTCATTGTAACAATTATGAGCCATAAAAATAATTGCCAAAAAGCAAAGCCTATCTATTCATGAGCAGAAGGAAAATAAAATGTTTTTCCAACACACCCAAAGCTTCAGCAAGAACTCGGCATGTAGCAGTAACAATAAAAGCAGACCTACTGCCATGTTGGAAAAAGGGAGGAACAGACATCCCACATGCAATGCTCTTCAGAACCAACATTCAGCTCTCTAATGGAAACAGTGTCTTACCATAGCTATATGGATGAGTTCTTAGAAAGAAAATCCTCAACTACTTGATCTGTAAAATGAGATATTGGCTTATGATCTCTAAGGTTATTCTAAAATTCAATTACTCAAAAATTATACTTCATATCCTTAAATATTAGAAATACAGTTAATGGGGACACCAATGAAATTATTTTAATTAGTTATATTTTTATATAAATTAACATGCATGCATTTGATTTTGTTTTTTACCTTATTGAATTATATAACCTTAGAAATTGAAAAAAAAAAGTCTGCTGAAATTGGGTAAGAAATTGGAAGCAGTACTTTGTGATAGAACATTTCTAGCTTTGTAAAGTCTGTGATCTAATTTGAGAGATTTGGCCATTTCTACTATCCTTAATTGAATTGAATTTGCTAGCATTGTCTACAATTTGTTTTGTAGCAGTGCACAATTTGTTTTGTTTTATTCTTTTAGTATTATTACTAACTTACGGATTTAAGCATATTGGCTTTATTTCAATTTATTACAGTTGTTATCCTTATAAAATTACCCCATCTATGGCCAGTGCAAGCCTCTTTAAGTTGGTTCCAAATAATGTTAGATAATCACCTTGTTATCTATTACGATAGGATATTTCAGGTTCATCTTGTATACACTTTGTTGTGAACTTAGAATTCATGATTCTGATTCTGAATATACTTAATCAGAATAACTTCAAGGAGCCTTGGTTACTTTTATTGGAAAATAGTATTTTCAAGACAATCTGAGCATTTTGCCACTGAATCTATCATAATTTGTAGATCTTTTTGATGTACAGAACTAAGACCTATGTCTTTCAAAAAGTATCGTAAGAAAAAATATCTCATGAAGATGAGCTTCCAATCAAAATTTAGATAAAAAGAGGTTTTTAAAAATTTTTTAATTTTGAGTTTTTTTTTTTTTTTTTAAATCTGTCACTTTACATCTGTATTTATTTTCTCCTACCACAAAAGTGGTAGGGTGCTGGGTGATAATTGCAATGACACTGGGAATGGTAGAGTTAGAATATCACAAAATTATTCACTAGCTTCATCCTAATCTATACAACCACAAACATACATGGTCACATAGAAACAACAGATTCAGGGTAGTAATACCGAGACTCCTGTAAGTATGATTTTTGATTGGGTTTCTGAGATGAGAATTTTTTTTTTTTTTTTTTGCAAGTGATTGAGGATTTATTTAGGAAAAAGGCAAGAGAATAAGGAAAACAGAACAGTACCAGGGAAGGAAGCATGGGAAATCATGCCCTAGCCTGACTCTATGGAGTACTTTGGAGCATGAATTGCAGTACAGAGGTTGTCTCATCTAGATGAGTCAAGGGATCTAAACTATACCATAGTCATTGGCTATAGACCAACTCTAATGGGGATGGGTATATAAATTCCCAGGCATTTCTGGGCAAGGTGGTTCCTGTCAGCCTAAGGCAATCCTCTGCAGAAAGTTAGAGGTGTGAACTATACTCAGATCAACTGGGAGATGAGTACACTGCCTACTAAATAAGATCTCAGGGGCATGCTAACAGTATCTGTAGAGTGTACCACTTGTACCACTAAACTCTACTTCCTTCTCCCATTGAGTTTTCTCTGTTCTCTGATAGCTTCTCAGTGTTTTTAGTTAGCTCCAGTTTTGGGAAACTTTACAATAGGAAAGTTAGTATGATATGCACTGTCCATTTGTTGATTCACAACCTTGGGAGTTGCCTAGGTAAAATTGGAAACTGGCCCCCATACACAGAGGACAAAGACCGCAGAAAGACATGACCACTCCAGATTGGTAGGTGGCAGTTCTAATAGGCAAGGGAACTTACATATGAGACTTGTCTTGGGCAGCGACAAGATGATTAGATCACTGCACCTGTCTGCCAGAATCTTAGGATTTTATATAAAGCCTTAGTGGGGTGGTCATATATACAGTACACATAATCTCAAAAACACATTGCTCTTTCAAGGTAGTGCCCTTAAATGGATCTTGTGTGAGAATAGTGGGCAAAACATACATTTCAAGGATAGGTGAGGGGATAAGGAGCCTCCATTTGCCCCGGTCCAACTCAATGGTCAACCAGCAGTCATGTCCCCTCGGTAACCTCCTCCAACATGAATGCTACACTTATATCCAAGGAAATTGTTGATGTTCTCATCTTTTCCCGCTACCACTTAATTCTACATTCCCATCATTCTCATCCAGCACTTCTGATGGTGTAGGTGGCTTGCCTGGTAGGATAATCCAGACCCTCAGTGCCTGAGCCTCTGCTTATCATGCCCTTATCAGCCTGTGGTTAATATACTTAGCCACTTACAGTTAATACTGGGCCTGCAAATATGAAGAAATGCCCAGTAAATCAGCTGAGTGCCAAAAATATTCTCTGCACCCCACCCCTTTATTCAGTAGTAATGCAGTATCCTCCTGATGATCATTTAACCTTGCCTGTATGGAATTACTATTTGACAGGTGATTTCTTGGATCGAGGAATCCAGTGTGGCCAGGCAGTAATTGGAACCATAGACTCACAGAATCAAGAACTGTGGAGATGTGAAGCACAAAATCCTCAAGTGGGTCCCTATGATAGATATTAAGCATGGTCATTCTATTTCCTCCACCTTGACTCATAGACTTAAGTATTCTAATTGTTGCAGACATTGTGCCGTATAAAGGCCATTAATTTAAGATGACCTTCATCTTGTAAGATTGTATTCTGTCCTCACAGGGTATCCTGTATAAGCTGGTGCCTCAGATATGCTTCCAAAAATTCATTTTACTGGCCTATCAGGCAAGTAGCTTTTGGACAGTGTAGTATGTGGTAGGCCATAGTGAAACCCATAGTTGTTGTGCACAGGTGTCCATCTTTGGATAGAAAACTGGTCTTTTAGGCCAAAGACTTATTTAGTAGGATCCCATATCAGTAGCTCAAGACACTGTGTGAGTCTTCAAGTAACTGAGAAACTGTGGGAAGGAAAGTCAAAACCATACCTAAGGCACCTATCAATCTTGGCTAGAATGAATTTTGTATTTCTAAGGAGAAAGTGGTTGAATTTAATCAAGTTGCCATAAGTGGCTGAGATTAATTGTGATTTCTTTAAGGGATGATACCATATCAGGGGCTTCAGCCTTGGTTTTGGATCAGACTTGGTGAGACAAGTAAAACTGAGAAACTGAATTTTTCATTTTACTCAAATTTAATTAATTTAAATTTAGTAATTGTTTATTATTAATTTTAAAATATAATATAGAACTCTGGAGTAGGCTCCAGTATGAGTGAAAGGTTTTGTTTGTATATATGCTACCACTAAATAAGATGAAAACTCATAATATTAAAATAAAAGTTTTTTTTTTTAAATTTATTTGACAGACAGAGATCACAAGTAAGTAGAGAGGCAGACAGAGAGAGAGCAAGGAAAGCAGGCTCCCTGCTGAGCAGAGAGCCCGATGCGGGGCTCGATCCTAGGACCCTGGGATCATGACCTGAGTCGAAAGCAGAGGCTTTAACCCTCTGAGCCACCCAGGTGCTCCAAAATAAATGTTTTTCTTTGAAAGGAAGGAGAAATAAGTTTGGAAGGGATAAGGGATATAAGTGATACATTTTTGAGTACACTTCATTTTATGTTTGACTTTGTAAATGTATGTTTAAAATAATAGTTAAAATTGAATTTTAGAAAGTAATTCTTAAAAAGTGGAATGCAGCGTAAGACAAATGAACATAAATGTACATCCAGGTGGGGCGCCTGGGTGGCTCAGTGGGTTAAGCCTCTGCCTTCGGCTCAGGTCATGATCCCAGGGTCCTGAGATTGAGCCCCACATCGGGCTCTCTGCTCAGCGGAGAGCCTGTTTCCCCCTCTCTCTCTCACTGCCTGCCTTTCTGCCTACTTGTGATCTCTGTCTGTCAAATTAATAAATAAAAAAATCTTAAAAGAAATGTACATCCAGGTTATGCAACAACTGTGAAGATAGAAACTATTCCAAATAGCTATAAATCACAGTAGTTTGATTATATACTTATGTTTTTAGTAATCACATCTTTGGTGGTTTCATTGTTATTGCTATTCTCAAACTATTTGTGTGTGATGTAAGATAAAGCAGCCTTGGTAAGACTTAGACTCAGGCTGTTTGGCATGGAATATAGACAGACATGCCTATAAGATTGCTGAGGATAAGCCAAAACATGTATTTTGGAATTTGAATGAGAGTATCAGTATGACTTTATGATGACTTTTGTCCTTAAAAAGATTACATATATATAATTCTATATATCTTATACATATTATAATATACTAATATATAATAGATAATGTATAATTACATAAATATATGATTACATATTAATATATAGTATATATGTATAATTATGTATGTATGTATGGGTATATGTATGTATGTGTGTATGTATGTGTATGTGTCCTCACTGGAGAAATGGCTGCTTTTAGGTCTGGTGGTAGTAATAAGCAAGATTTATCTAGAATATTTTAAGCTAGAAAGCAAGGATACAATTAAAGACTATCAGAATCTGTCAAAAGGGTACAACAGCCAACTTGAACAGGTTCCCACTCACCAATATTGAGACAATAAGGATAATAACTAAAAAAACTTGAAACATATTAAATATATCTAAATTCATGAGTGTACAATGATACTTAAGACATCTCTTTGATCATCATTGGAAATACTTGGAAAACAGTTTTTTTTAAAGTTTTTATTTAAATTCCAGTTAGTTAATATTCGATGTAATATTAGATTCAGGTGTGTGTGTGTATATACATGTGTGTGTATGTGTATATATACATATATATGCATGCCACCTCTTCTTTATCTTTTTATTAGTGGATGGACCCTTGGGCTATATCTGTAATTTGGCTTTTGTAACTAATGCTGCTATACACATCAGGGTGCATGGATCCCTTTCAATTAGTATTTTTGTATTTGGGTAAATACCTATTAGTGCAATTGCTGGATCATAGGGTAGATTTTTATTTTTAACTTTTTGAGGGGTCTCCATATGTTTTCCAGAGTGGCTGAACCAGATTGCGTTCCCACCAACAGCGTAAGAGGATCCTCCTTTCTGCACATCCTTGCCAACACCTGTTGTTTCTTGTGTTGTTGATTTTTAGCCATTCTGATAGGAGTGAGGAGATATCCCATTGTAAATTTTGAGTTGTATTTCCCTGATGATCAGTGATGTTGAGCATCTTTTCATATGTCTGTTGGACATCTGGATGTCTTCTTTGGAAAAATGTCTGTTCATATCTTCTGCCCATTTTTATTTTATTTTATTTTATTTTTTAAGATTTTTATTTTTATTTTTATTTGACAGAGATCACAAGTAGGCAGAGAGTCAGGCAGAGACAGAGAGGGGGAAGCAGGCTCCCTGCTGAGCAGAGAGCCCGATGTGGGGCTCGATTCCAGGACCCTGAGATCATGACCCAAGCCAAAGGCAGAGGCTTTAACCCACTGAGCCACCCAGGCGCCCCTTCTGCCCATTTTAAATCAAATTATTCATTTTTGGGATGTTGAGTTTTGTAAGTTTTTTTATATGTTTTGGATACTAACCCTTTATCAGATATGTCATTTACAAATATTTTCTCCCAGTCAGTAGGTTGCCTTTTAGTTTTGTTGATTGTTTCCTTTCCTCTGCAGAAGCTTTTTATTTTGGTGTAGTCCCAGTAGTTTCTTTTTTCCTTTGTTTCCCTTGCTTCTTGCAACATATCTAGAAAGAAGTTGCTATGATCGATGGCAAAGAAATTATTGCTTGTGCCCTCCTCTAGGATTTTTATGCTTTCAGGTCTCCCATTTAGGTCCTTAATCCACTTTGAATTTATTTTTGTGTATAGTGTAAGGAAGTGGTCCAATTTCATTCTTTTGCATGTTACTGTCCAGTTTTCCCAGGGCCATTTGGTGAAGAGTCTTTCTTTTTCCCATTGAATATTCTTGCCTGCTTTTTCAAAAATTAATTGACCATATAGTTGCAGGTTCATTTCTGGGGTTTTTTTTTTTTTTTTCTAATCTGTCCTATTGATCTATGTTTCTGTCTTTGTAGTACCATACTGTTTTGATTACCACAGCTTTGTAATATAACTTGAAGTATGGAATTTTGTTCTCTCCAGCTTTGTTTTTCATTTTCAAGGTTGCTTTGGCTATTCAGGGTCTTCCGTGGTTTCATACAAATTTAAGGATTATTTGTTCTAGCTCTATAGACAATGCCATTGGTATTTTGATAGGGATTGTGTTGAATGTGTAGATTGCTTTGGGTAGTATAAACATTTTAAAAATATTTATTCTTCCAACCCATGAGCATCCATTTCTTTGTATCATCTTCAGTTTCTTTCATCAGTGTTTTGTAGTGTTCAGAATACAGATCTTGCATCTCTTTGGTTAGGTTTATTCCTGGATATCTTATTGTTTTTGGTACAATTATAAATGAGATTGATTCTTAATTTCTCTTTCTACAGCTTCACTATTGGTGTATAGAAATGCAACAAATTTCTGTACGTTGATTTTGTATTCTGTGACTTTACTAAGTTCTTTTATCCATTCTGGCAGTTTTTTTGTGGAGTCTTCTGGATTTTCTGTATATAGTATCATGTCATCTGCAAATGGTAAAGTTTTATTTCTTCTTTGATGATTTGGATGCCTTTTCTTTCTTTTTGTTGTCTGATTGCTGAGGTTAGTACTTCCAGTACTATGTTGAATAAAAGTGGTGACAGTGGACATCCCTGTCTTGTTCCTGACCAGAGAGGAAAAGCTCTCAGGTTTTTTCCCATCTAGGAAGATTATTCATTGTGGTTTCTTTGTATATTGCCTTTATTATGCTGAGGTATGTTCCCTTTGGACCTACTTTGTTGAGGTTTTTAATCATTTTTTTTAAAGATTTTATTTATTTATTTGAGAGAGAGAGAGAGAGACAGAGTGAGAGAACATGAGAGGGGAGGTCAGAGGGAGAAGAAAACTCCCCATGGAGCTGGGATCCTGATGTGGGACTTGATCCCAGGACTCCGGGATCATGACCTGAGCCGAAGGCAGTTGCCCAACCAACTGAGCCACCCAGGCACCCCGAGGTTTTTAATCATTAATGGGTGTTGTACTTTTGTCAAATGCTTTTTCTGCACCTATTGAAATGATCATATGGTTTTTATCCTTTCTTTTATTAATGTGATGTATTGTGTTAATTGATTTGCAAATATTAAACCACCCTGCAACCCAGGAATAAATCCCATTTGATGGTGGTGAATAATTTTTTTAATGTACCGTTGGATTCAGTTTGCTAGCATTTTTGCATCTATATTCATAAAGGCTATATTTTACTTAGAAAGTAGATAAATAAATATAAGGAGATAAGTATTTAACTTATGCTAGTAAAACTATTACCTTGGTGTAGTTGATGAGAGGAAATTTCTCTTTCTAAAAATATTCCACTGAACAAGTAGAGAATGATAAAGTTAACAAATCATCATTTTCCTACCTTAAAGAACTGATTGATCCAAACCATGTTCATCAATGGCTGATAACATTACAAAAAAAAAAAAAGAACCAGACAGTAAATCAGTAAGCATCTACTTATAATATCACCTATGAAGGAGTTTGTACCCCCTGCCTCCAAAAATGTAACCTGAAATATTCAAGCACTTAGCTCTGTTAAATTAGAGAAAAGAGGAGAGCCATGGGGACATGTTAAATGATACAAAAGAGGATGAAATCAGGAAAATGCATGGTGGGGAATTTATAGGCTACATATAAGTTATTGCAAGGAAATAATTTCAAGGAAAAAAATGAAACATGAAATAGAGGTAGAAACCTATACATTAAGATAAGTGACATATTAACTAATCCAATGTATGGCCTGGTTTTGATCTTTAATTCAAGTATACACAATGTTAAAAATCATAGCACAGTTTGGAAAATGTGAATATAGGCTATTTGATAGTAGGGAAATGGGTATATATGTATTTTGTGCATTTAATAAAAATATTGTCTTTTTTGTATTTAATGACACATTCAAATGTGTGCCATTTAGAGATACATACTGAAATATTTATTTGAAATTGTATGATGTCAGGAATTTGCTTAGAAATTATTTGGATGGAGAGGTAGGAGGTAGAGATGATATAAGAATAGTTATGAGCTAATAATTGCAACCCGAGTGAGTGGTACATGTGGTTTGCTTTATTACTCCTTTTATATATGTTTGAAATTTTCCATAATAATTATAAGGATAGAGCTGATATAATGATTTTAAAAATAAATGATCTTATTTTATTTTTCAGCTTCTGTTTTAAAATGCAATTAGTAAAATAAAGATGTATAGAGAAATTGTAAGGATTTTTGTGTTTGCTTTTAGCTCTCCCTTCCATAACCTGCAGATCTCCCATTCATTTTTTTTTACACAGTTAAAAAGGACTTGACCTTATTTTCTTCAAATTTAAAGTGCTCTCTGTGGCATCACATGTCTTCAGGAAATCACAGTTAAGTAGTTTCACTTCACATATTATCTGACCTCCCAAGAGAAAAATAATGACCTTGGCTGACTTCTTAGATAAAATATATTTGAGGAAGTGGGCATAAAACCCATCTTTTCCTTTACTGTTCTCTTTTTTCTTTATTGTTATCTAAATTTCAACTTTCCTTTAGATCATGTGCTATTGTCTTGCCTTTATTTTAATCATTCATTTTCACCAAGATTCCTAACAATAAGAAATGCCTTATTTTTAACAAAGTGAGCAAGTTCAGCTTTGGTTGATGATTTGTGGTTTTATTGAATTACTCCATCAACACATATTGTTCAAAGCACTGAGGGGATCCCAGAAAGTATATTACATATTTCCAGATATCAAGAATCTGTAGTTTAACTGAAAAGAGATAATTAATATGTTCATATACACAAAGAAAAGAAAAAGCAAGCAGTTTTATCCTAAATGGATTAGTAGTGACTTTTAAAAAATTATTTCTTTTCAGTGTAACAGAATTCATTGTAGTGACATTTAAACACAGCATGATGATAAAAATGGAGAAACAGTACAAAATAATGTACTCATAGATGACTTGGGAGTTGAGTTGAATCTTTTTAAATGGATAGAATGTATATAGTTGGAATGAGGAAAGTTAGGGAGAAGAATGTGAACAAAGATACTTGGGTTGAAATGAACTTGTAAGAGATGGTTAAAACTTGTTAAGCATGTGAATTGAAAACAGAGAGAAATTGGACTCTAAGACTGTAGAGGTTAGATTATGCTGGATCAGGTAAAGCAGATCTGAAAGTATAAAGGGCAGTGATATGTAGAAGGCAGGTGCGCCATCAGATTCAAATGTGATCCATTCCTCTATAGACAGATTTGGGTTGTTGCTACAGTTTAGCTACTGTGAATAATGCTGCCATAACCTGCGAACACAGGTATTTCTTTGAGATCCTGATTTCCATTCTTTTGGATATATACCCAGAAGTATGTTTTTTGGATAAGATAGTTCTATCTTTAACTTCTGAGGAAATTTCATACTGTTTTCCATAGTGGCTGCATCATTTTACATTTCCACAAACAGTACACAAGGATTCCAGTTTCTCCACATCTTTGCCAACTCTTGTTAACTTTTGCTTTTTGACAATAGCAAATAATTCTGTTAGGTGTGAGGTGATCTCTCATTGTAGTTTCGATTTACATTTCCTTGGCAGTAAGTGATGTTGAACATCTTCTCATATACTTTGCCATCTGTATATCCTTTCTGGAGAAAAGTCCATTTAAGTCTTATGCTCATTTTAAAATCCAGTTATTTGTCTTTCTGCTATGGAGTGTAGGAGTTTCCTATATATTTTGGAATCCATTATCAGATTTACTACCTGCAAATATTTTCTTCCATTTTATAGATTGCCTTTTCACTCTGTTTCCATTGCTGTACAGAGCCTTTTAATTTAATGTAATCTCACTTGTCTATTTTTGCTTTTGTTGCCTGTCCTTTTGATGTCATAGCTGTGAAATCATTGCCAAGATTAATGTCATGAGGCTTTCTCCCTGTGTTTTCGTTGATGAGTTTTACAGTTTGTTTCTTTTAAATTTAAGAATAATTGACATACAATATTGTATTAGTTTCAGGTGTACAACACAGTAATTTGATATTTGTATACATTATGAAATATTCACCACAATGTCTAGTTACCAGCTGTCACCATACAAAGTTGTGACAATATTATTGACTATATTTCTTATACTGTATAAAATGTCTTCATATCTTATTTATTTTATAAACTAAAAGACTAGCTCTTAATTCCTTTCATGTATTATGTCCATCTCCCTATTGCTCCCCCCTGGAAGCCATCAGTTTGTTCCCTGTATCTACGAGTCTTTCTATGTTTTGTTTGTTAATTTTTTAAAAAGATTTATTTATTTATTTTTTGAGAGAGAGAAAAAGAGTGGGGGATAGGAACAGAGGGGTAGGGAGAGAGAATATCAAGTAGACTCAGTGCTGAGCACAGAGTCCAATGCAGGGTTCGATCTCACAACCCTGAGATCAGGACCTGAGCTGAAACCAAGTCAGATGCTTAACTGACTATACCACCTAGGTGCCCCTCCCCTTTTTTTTTTAGATTCCACATATAAATGAAATCATATGGTGTTTGCCTTTCTCTTTCTGACTTACTTCACTTAGCATAATACCCTTTAAGTCCATCCGTGTTATCACAAATGGCAAGATTTCATTCTTTTTTCATGGCTGACTAATATTTCATTGTGTGTTTATCACATCTTTATCCTTTCATCTATTGATGGTCACATAGATTGCTTCCATATCTTGACTATTGTAAAAATGCTGCAGAGGGCATGGGGTCACCATATGTCTTTTTAAATTAGTGTTTCATTTTTTTGGATAAATACCTATTAGTAGAGTTGTTGGATCATATTGTAGTTCTATTTTTAATTTGAGGAAACTCCACACTGTTTTCATAGTGGCTGCACCAACTTGCATTCCCATAAATAATGCCCAAAGGTTCCCAAGAAAAGAGCCCAAAAAATAAGAGCTTACTTTACAGTTTTAGTTCTTATATTTAAGATTTTAATCCCATTTTGAGTTTGTTTGGGTATGGTGTAAGAAAGTGGTCCAGTTTCATTCTTTTACATGTAGCTGTCCAGTTTTCCCATTTATTGAAGGGACTGTCTTTCCCCATTGTATACTTTTGCTTTCTTTGTCATAGATTAATTGACCAGAAAGGCATGTGTTGGTTTTGGGGATCTCTATTCTGTTCCATTGATCTACGTGTCTGCTTTTGGGTTAGTACCATACTGTTTTGATTGCTCTAGCTTTGTGGTATAGTTTGAAATTGAGGAGTGTAACACCTTTAGCTTTGTTCTCGTTCTCAAGCCTCCTTTGGCTTTTCAGTGTCTTCTCTTGTTTTATGTTAATTTTAGGGATTATTTTTCCTATTTCTACAAAAAATGTAATTGGAGTTTTGATGGGAACTATATTTAATCCATAGATTCTTTTGGGTAGTATGGGCATTTTAACAATATTTTCCTCTAATCAATGAACATGGATGTCTTTCCACTTATTTGTGTCTTCTTTAATTTTTTTTTTTTAAAGATTTTATTTATTTATTTGACAGACAGAGATCACAAGTAGGCAGAGAGGCAGGCAGAGAGAGAGAGAGGAGGAAGCAGGCTCCCCGCCGAGCAGAGAGCCCGATGTGGGGCTCGATCCCAGGACCCTGGGATCACGACCTGAGCCGAAGGCAGAGGCTTTAGCCCACTGAGCCACCCAGGTGCCCTTCTTTAATTTTTTTAATCAGTGTATTTTAGTTTTTAATGTACACATCTTTCACCTACTTGATTAAGTTAATTTCTTTATATTTTATTATTTTGATACTATAAATTGAATTGTTTTTATAATTTCCTTTTTAGATAGGTTTTTGTTAATATATAGATAATGCAGATTATTTTTGTGCATTGATTTTTGAACCATGAAATTTTATTGTACTTGTTTTATTAATTTTAACAACTTTTTGTAGAATATTTAGGGTTTTCAATAAATAAGGTAGATAATGACTACAGAAACAATTTTACTTCTTCCATTCTATTTTGGATTCCTCTTATTTCTTTGTATTGCCTCTTGCTCTGGTTAGGACTTACGGTATTATGGAATATTATTCATCCTTAAAAAAGAAGGAAATTCTCTCACTTGCAACAAATAGAATGGACCCAGAAAACATTATGCTAAGTGAAATAAGTCCATCTCAGAAGGCTAAATACTGAATGATTCCACTCATACATATGAGGTACCTAAAATAATCAAACTCATAGAAGCTGAGAATTGGATGGTGATTGCCAGGGTTGGGAAGGAGGAAAACGAAGAGTTTTTGTTCAGTGGGTATAGATATAGTTATACAGGATTAATAAATTCTGGAGATCTCCTTATAAACACAGGGCCAAGAGTTAACATGATGGTGTTGTACACTCAAAAACTTAAGAAGATAAATCTTATGCTAGGTGTTCTTACCATGAAAGAAAGAGAGAGAGAGAGAGAGGAAAGAAGGAAGGAAGGAAGGAAAGAGAAGAAAGAGGGAGGGAGAGAGGGATGGAAGGAAGGAGAAAGGGTATATAAGAAATTTTTGGAGGTAATGGATATATTTATTACCTTGATTGTGCTGGTAATATCATGGGTGTATTCATTCATAAGTCCAAACTTATCAAAATGCATACACTAAATGTGTATACTATTTTGTATATTAAATACACTTCAATAAAGCTGAGAAGATAATTCATATTAGCAATACAATATTTAGGGCCAAAAAGTCAAGAGAACACATGGCTGGAAGAAATATTATTTTATGTCAATACTATAAAATTCTGAATGATAAATTAACATCACCAGGAAATTATTAACATTTTTTTTTCCTACATGGTCTGGGTAAGACTTGCATTAATGAACATCATCAGTGATGCACAGTAATAACCTGTGAGAATCCTTGAAAGTCAGTATTCATAGGTGGCATAATGAATGTTGGAGCATCTTGAGTAATGATGTAACCAACATTAAATAAATGGTATTAAGGAAATTAAGAAACAAGAAGGTCTATATCATTTCAATAGAAATTGATTCTAAACGACAATGAGTAGTAACAGCATTACTACCTTTTTTTTCATGGTGAGAGATATAAAACTAGGAAAATCTAAAGATGATGAAGAGTTGTTTCCTGGACTTCAATAGGAAGAGAGGGTGCCTGCACTATGAAGAATCTTCATGTGCACTAACTATAAAATAAAGAAATATGTAATTATCTCTTTTCTACTAACTATTCTAAATCACCATTGATAAATCATTATATTTTACCTGGGACCATGAATTTTATAACACATTTTTTTAATCAACTGGTTTTAGATAGATAGGGAATCCCACACAAAAAAATATTTGCCCAGGATTCTGCACATCCTAGGATGGCCCCAGATGGTGAGGTCATGGGAAAGAGTGAGAAGCTATAGAAAGGAAGATGTGTTTGAAGGCTGTGGCAGTAGCACAGTACAGAAATGGTGGAGTGAAGAATCTGAGATGAAGAGAAAGGGCATGAAACTGAGAAGCATTTTTTTTTAAGGTTTTATTTATTTATTTGACAGACAGAGATTCCAAGTAGGCAGAGAGGCAGGCAGAGAAAGAGGAGGAAGCAGGCTCTCTGCCGGGCAGATCCCAGGACCCTGGAATCATGACCTGAGCCGAAGGCAGAGGCTTTAACCCACTGAGCCACTCAGGCGCCCCCTGAGAAGCATTTTAAAGAGAAAATAAAATTTGGTAGTAAAGATGGAACTGAGGCTAAGAATCAAAGACTAAGACGAAAAATGTACGGCTGTGGAAATAACTACTTATAGTGGAGAAGAAAGACCAGTTTGGGATGCAGATATATGTTGGGATGTGTGGCAAGTTCTTAATTAAAAGACCCCCTACATGGAGTAAAAGCCAGCTGTGAAACTCCCCCAATATTCAAGGAAAATATTTTTGTCTATTCTCGCATATGACAATACATTGGAATCCACCTTGTGCAAAATTTCCATGTGTGACTTCAAAGGTTGGAAGTTTGAGTTTCAGTTCTTCCCTGTGGGCAATTGTTTTTTTTTTTTAAACATTTCTCAACCTTAGCTTTATTCCGTCAGAATGGGGTAAATGATGTCTCCTTCATGGTAATATGATATCAATTTTTATGGAGGTTGAAAAACAGTGACAATGAGAAAGTGCCTAGCAGAGTGTCCAGCACAGACTCAGTGAAGGTTTGTTCAACTGAAATTAAATGAAATCTACTAAGGTCAAATTGCTTTGTAGTTCTACCAGTCAGATAACCCCATCCCCATTTCACATGGTGGCAGCAGCTCATTCATCACAGTGCTCCCTTAGGCCTGGGGCTCACGTCTGTGACCACTATCTTTAGCAGTCTAGGATGACATTTTTTCTTAACTGGAAACAGTGAAAAATTGGAGGTATTAACACCTCCAGGAAAAATGACTATATATCCCTCTATAATATACCCACCTGCATTTTTAGAAGTCTGCTCTAATACTGTTTGAGACGCAGTCACCAGTAATACTGTGTTTGTATTGCATAGTGAAGTGATGTCCTCTTGAAAATATAAATTAAGACAGCACTCAATGCGTCTTTGAAAAAAGGAGATGGGAGCCAAGACAGAGAATTTAAAATAGAATGATACCTCAATGATTTATTTAGATAACAATGTTCTTGGCAGCCCATTAGCGGAGGATGGGTGCAAAATCTCTATTATTCTCTGCTGCCTGTTTTTATGGCCTTCATTTAACATGATTGAGTACCTGGGTCTGTGCTTGCAGGCACCTAATGGCCTTCATTTCTCTCTGGTGCCCAAGTCTCTCTCTGGCTATAGTTAGGATTTGGGGGAAAAAAAAATGCACACTGACTCCTTGGACTCTGGAGATGCAGTGGTGGTTGTCTGGCAGGCCCACACTCCATGAACCTATGGGTGAGGGGACAGTGGTCTGAAGCCTTGTAAAGACGGCTCTGTGTGTTTAACAGTAAAAGTGGTTTTACTCACTGTGTCTCTGAGGTAGATTGGAAATGCTTCTTTATCTAAGCATGAGAAAAAGATGCTCATGGTGACTTACCAAACTGTGAAATAGTTCTTCCACTAAAAGGTGAAAATTAGATAATTTATGAAATTTAAAACTTGATTAGAAAAGGTGCTTGGAGAATTTGTTTCCAGTAACTTGAAATATGTATAAAGCTTAGGGAAAAGGGCCATTATTTTTTCATGGTGGAGAGGAAAGACATAATACAAGCATAGGAGAGACTGTTCAAGATAATCTAGGTCAGGGCCAGGAGCAGTGTGGCTCAGGTTGACAGAGTGGGTCTGCATTCTGACTTGGTAATAGTCACCCCAAGTGGGAGCATATAGCCATTCCAGAAAGGTATGTATGATCCAATTCAATGACTTTCTCTCTCTCTTTCACCAGCCATAGAAGAAGATATTAATAGAATTCCTGTGTCTGCAAGTTATAAGATCAATGGCTTTCATGTTTGTCATTGTTATTGTTTGTTGTTTTATTTTTCCCTAATGTTGAGACAGTTAGATTCTCATATTTACCCATTTACCTCAAACTTTCTTTTTTTTTCCACTTTCAACAAAATTGAACCCATTCTTGCAATGGTCTGGGCACACATAGACCATTTTTCAACTCATTCTACATTATTACTTTCTTCAACCTGAACACCTCTCTTTTTATTAATTACTCACACTAATCCTAAAGGCAATAGTGTAATGGTTTAAATCCACAGACTCACGTGGATTCAAATTACAGCTCTTTCGTTTACTACTTATAAGACATATGACTGGGCTTATCCACTCCAATCCTCAGTGTTCTCAATTTCTTTCTATTGTTTTAAGATTAAATAAAATGTATTTGTTCAATCAACAACATGTATTGGGAACGTTTGATGTGACATAATAAACAATGACTACATCCTAGTGACAGGATGGCTAAAACAACAGCAGCATGTCTCTCCTGATATAGCTTACATGTTATCTAGGGAGACAGAGAATAAACAGATAAATACAAAACAAAAGATTTGGAATAGTATTAAGCCAGGGGGTAAAGAGGGGCTCAGATTGCTGGTTTAAGTCGGGTGATACCAAAGTCTTCTAGGGAAGCAGAGGTCTAAAGTGCTGTAATGATGCCGTGTGAAATCTGAAAAGAGCCTCTAAAGAAGAGAAAAGAAAAAGTTTAAATACTCTGGGGTGAAAACATGTTTGTTCCTCATGTGTGAGGAATAGTAGAAAATGACTATAAGGTAGAAGGTAGAACTTAGCTAAGTGACTGGTACATAATAGTTGATTAGCAAACTGTAACTATTTTTTTTAAGATTATTTGAGAGAGAGCGAGTGACTAAGTGTGTGTGCAGAAGGGGAGGGAGAGGGAGAGAGAGAATCTCTAACAGACTCCATGCTGATCGTGACCTGAGCTGAAAGCAAGAGTTGGGCACTTAACTGACTGAGCCACCAGGTGCCCCAGCAAACTGTAACTATTTTGAATACTATGGACAGAGAGGCCAGATGTATCTATTAGTGGAAATAATCCTGCACACAGATCTTTTGCATCCAAGTTCTATATATTTTTTAAAGATTTTATTTATTTGACAGAGAGAGAGAGAGAGAGCGCACAAGTAGGCAGAGAGGCAGGCGGCAGAGGGGGGGAGGGGAAGCAGACTCCCCGTCGAGCAGAAAATCTGATATGGGGCTCGATCACAGGACCCTGAGATCATGATCTGAGCTGAAGGCAGAGGCTTAACCCACTGAGCCACCTAGGTGCCCAGCATCCAAGTTCCATACTGTCATAAAGTTATCTTAGCTTGTTATGTGTTGCTTGGATCTTGTGTTTAGCTTTCTGATTTTCTATTATCTTCTGAACAGTGGTGAATATAAGCCTCAAGACTGGGTTCCACATACAATTCATACATCATATTAATCTGTCTTTCTGTTTACAGTTCTTTATTTATCACAAGCCATAAACTTCTTGAAAGAAGGTGCTTTTTGGTGTTTCCACTGAATTCCCAGCACAGAACCCAGTGCTTTTCATATGGCAAGCACGTGACTCGTGTTTATAGAGAGTTAGGAAAAGACTCAGCTATTTCAGACACTGGGGAATAAAACTCTGACAGGGTAAAGTTTTTATAGGTTTTTGTGCCCAACAGAGAGATTTGTACTCTGGTAGTTGAGAAATTGATGTCTGTTAATTTATTGGGTGTATCTGGGTAAGTGGGAAGAGCAGGGTAAGCGTGACCTACGCTAGCTAGTCTTTGGCTGAAGTCAGCAGTTCCGGTCCACAGGCAGGGTGTGTGTGTGAGTGAATGTGTATGTATGAGCACATCTGTGCATTAGCCAGGTGGATTTTTCTTTTCCAATAGACTCAACTTTCCATAGATCTTAACTATAGCAACATTATTCCAGAGTGTGATAACCACTTTTAAGAATTGTTTTTCTTCTTATGGTTCTTTTCTCTGATTTCTGGCAAATGACACTGGTGTTTCATGTATAGTAATGATGTATTTCCATCTCTAACAAATGTACTTATGAACCTAAATTAGATTTTTTTTTAAAGATTTTATTTATTTATTTGACAGACAGAGATCACAAGTAGGCAGAGAGGCAGGCAGAGAAAGAGGAAGGGAAGCAGGCTCCCCGCTGAGCAGAGAGCCCAATGTGGGGCTCGATCCCAGGACCCTGGGATCATGACCTGAGCCGAAGGCAGAGGCTTTAACCCACTGAGCCACCCAGGTGCCCCCTAAATTAGATATTTTAATATAAAAATAAGAATATAAATGATACATGGGAATGCCCAATATTTTAAAGGTTGTGAAAAAATAACTAAAGTTTAGAAAATAAAACCTCAAGTATTTCTCTTTCTTTCTTTCTTTCTTTCTTTGACAGAGAGAGGGATCACAAATAGGCAGAGAGGCAGGCAGAGAGAGAGGGGGAAGCAGGCTCCCTGCCGAGGAGAGAGCCCGATGCGGGGCTCGATCTCAGGACCCTGAGATCATGAGCTGAGCCAAAGGCAGAGTCTTAACCTGCTGAGCTACCCAGGTGCCCCACCTCAAGTATTTCTTGAGAAAATGAAAATATAATATTTTTAATTATTTAAAATTCCCCCCTAATTCTTAAATATTTTTTATGAAAAACAAACTATAGCCATTTTTTCCTAATTGTCATTACATTCTAGGAAGGAGGAAAATCAGCTGTGAAGAAAACAATTCCTTACTTTTTGTGTGTGTGAAAAGGATTTTATATCCTGTGGTTTGTATTAGTGCCAATGAAAAATAGTTACTTTAAAAAACTTTTAGATGGACAGAGAGAATTACAGACAGAGAGACAGAGACAGAAAGACAGAGAGCCAGTCTTGTATAGCACAATGGCCCAGATTTGCACCTGTAATTTGAACCATTCTGTCCTATAAATCTTGAATTTCCAAGAAACTTTGCTCTGCCCTGATGACCAAATAAATAAAAAAACATCAGAATCTGAACTCAGACTAGAGAGACTGAAATGTTATCTCACCTGTCAATTTGAACTACTCAGATAAAAAGAAACTAATTCCTGTTTTGATTGCTTTCTAAATGGTTCATGTCAGTCAATTTTTATTTCTGTGTTTAAATTGAAAGCTTCATCTTTGGTTAATTCACCAAATAAAATTTGCATCTGGCCTTAGGCCTATCTGATCCCTGGTATTATCAGGTATTTAGGCGATAAACTTGAATTGTTTTCATAGAACCACCTACTGAGAAAGGCTGTGCAGAAGATAGAGAAAGGATCCTTATTTTCTGCAAAGGGTAGTGGGGGAGAGCTAGTCCCAGTTCCTTCATTTAAATTAGAATGCCTACACAAGGTATCCATATTGTTCCTTTCTCAATATATGCCAGAGATAAAGCAATGTTTTTAGAGCACATTCCTTTCTATATGGATGATTTTTATACCCTCTTCATTTAGTTAAGACTCTGAAGACATGGAATGTTTTAAAAATCATCATGATAATTATTAAGATAATTAAAATGAGTTATTTCCATTATGTAGTTGTATGTACCATACCTTTCTAAGACCGATTTATCATTCTTTGGCATCCAATTGCACTATTTAAAAGGAAGAGAAGCTTCAGGTCAATTAAGCAAACAAGCTTAGTGTCTAGTTTTTTTTATGGCAACTTTTTCTGACTGATTGCAAAATTACAGTGTAAGAAAGTTCAAGTCTAATCAGAGTAAATAAGAAACTTTCCTAGGGAGGTCAGAGAAGAATGCTCATGTCTTCTGGTTAAATAGTTTTTTGGTTTTTTTAAGATTTGTTTACTTTAGTATATTGAATTGATAGGTGTTTTTAATCATCACCATCAGTGTTTGTATTATTGATGGCTTATAAATGAGAGATTAAATCAGAATAACTGTGGCCGGGCCAATGGCCAGTTCAAAACTCACACAACTGCATATTGGAACAACTTTGCCAAGTACAGAATGCAAATACGGAACACTTAACACAAAGTGATCTTGGGGGGGTGCTGCCTCTAATCTGAAACAAAATGTCTAAGATATCATGCAGTGTGGTAAGAGCACAGGCTAAGGGACAGCAATTATAATCCCTACAAACTTTCATGCTCTTCTATACTCTTGTATATTCTCAGGACATGATAACTATCTAGTTCCACCCAGCATGTGAAAATCATCCAGGTTTTGTGGCAGTTGGCTTTTCTTGATGAATCTCAATTTCCACATTTCCTTTGGATCCTTTGCAAGTGGCACATACATGTTTGTTTGTCTTGAGCAGGTTTTTGCAACATTTTTACTGAGTGTGATGACAGGATCCGAAGATACTGGCCAAGATTTCTTGGCCTGTGATTATGGCACTATTTCAGTTCATCTTGGAAGGGCCCATTTCATCAAGATTCACCCTCAAAGTAATGTGTTAATTCTCTATCAATCAACACTGAACTGCAAATTGCTTGTTTGTAGCCATTGCAACATATTTTTGCCTCTTGGTTAAATGAACAGTAGCCAAGGAGATAAACACTATAAACGTCTGCCAAAAGGATGCTCTATACATCCAAATTGTTTTCTTAGGTATATTATATAAATGTGTCATCAAGCAAGTTTTACTTTAATAGTTACATAAAATAAGGGTTGTGGCAGTATCGTGTTTTGCTATATCCAAAGCTATACATGATTTTATCTACATTGTCTTAGGATAATATTTTATTCAATTTGTAGAGGACTTATTGAAGAGATTACTCACTTATCTTAGTCTCGTTGACATCTTTCTTAAACTAACCTAATAAAAGCATATATATTTCTGGGGACTAACTTATAAAGAATGGATTTGATGAAATAATATCTCACTCTAAACTTATTGCAAAATAAAAATTGATGGCCTTTAATATTGTACTTATACCTTCTTTCTCCAGTGTTTTTCAGTTCATTTACAGTTTTAAGCAATAAAAATTAATTCAAGTGATGCATATAATCTGATATATAGTTAAAATTCATGTTTAAAGGCATAACAGTACTGCAGGTTCTACTGAATATGTAAGCAAATGTGAACAATCATGATGGAATCATAGTGGAATATCATAGTGGAATCAGCAATTACCTATTTGGCCCCTACTATTCTGGCTTGCGTTGAATTTTTTTTTTTTTTTAAGTCGTAATTCTCTAGGTGGAAGGAGCCTACAAAATCATCTACTATAAAACATCAGCTTTATACTGGTAGATACTGAGATCTAGATGGATTCAGTAAATTATTCAAGTTCACCCAGCTTGGCAAGTATAGATTCAGAACCAAAACTCTGTGTCTGGTTAGTAGGGTCCATGGGCTCTTGGCTTAGCCAATCCCATATCTGATTTCTGATTTTGACAAGTGACCTAGAATTACTTCAGTTCTCATCCATAAGATGGATTAAATGATTATAGAGCACCGTGCAGATTGATCTAATGAGGTAGTATACATACTATACATAGTATACATATATACATAGTGTATATATATAGGTATATATACTATAGGTATGTAAATATATATATATTTATATATATATTTACATACCTATAGTATATAGGTATATAGGTAGTATATATAATTGGTAAGTGCCCAGTTATTGCCTGGAACACTCAGCAAGCATGATTTTCCTTTTCTCCTGGGCTCTCTGCAGGATAACACTGAGAAGCAAACGTTCCTTTCAGCTATTCTTTGAACTTCCCACAGGTTAATCCTTTATAAGATAAGATTTCTATCTATATTTATAGGTTTTTGTAAGCACCAAAACTTTAAAAATTTGATCTTTACCAAGCAATGTAAATCATGCTTTTACCATTCATTTTGACATGGATTTATCTATTCCAGACTCTGAAATACAACCTCTAAGAGCTTGTGAGCTTAATTTTAGATTTGGCACTGAAGTTTAAATTATTTGAGGCGATAACTTACCCTTCAGTTTAGTTTTAAAGTCCTGACTGGTGTTACTTATTTTTTGGCTGTGAATTATATAAAATTTCAGGAATCACACACTGAAATAAACTAAGAAGTTTTCTAAGTGCTGTGGTTGGGGTTTTTGTCATTAAGTAAATAGAGGTTTTTTTGATTAGTAAAAAGGAAACATTTTTTATTGCAAATTTCTGGCTGAAAAGGCATGGCATGTAGCTAGGCCCTACTAGATATAAATGTTTTAGTATCTAGGAAAAGGAAACTTTATTAAATACTAGGCAAACTTTAAGGAGTCTGCCTATGTGCCAGGTAGGTACCTTGCTAGAGAAAACCAACACTTCAGAGGATTAAGTTATTTGACTAAAGTCTAAGCTAAGTTAAAAAAAAAATTAACAACTGATTCCCAAACCAGTACTCATTTTGTTTACCAGTTGTTTCCAAATCAATCCTTTTTGTGGCTCCTGTTCCTACATATAAGTTCATAATTCAACCTGAATTTGCTACATTCACAACTAAGAAGTCATTTTATGGTTAGAATTAAAAATGTCAATATTTATCTTTTTTCATTATTCTTGGCTTATGAGTTTGTGAGCTATAAATTTATTGTTCTTATTCTTAAAAAAATTAGGTTTTCAAATAAATTTGAGTCTAGTTGATTCTGTGTTAGCATGATAAAGCAGTTAGAACATGGCTTACTCAGGTAGGGCTGACATTTATGGATTGGGTTATAAATGTTCAGGTCCTAGAGAAGGAAGTGTTATGGTATAAATACATTTTTCAAAAAAGAAATAAAGGAAGATTATGGTTCAGATCTGAATTTACTGGGATTGTGGTAATGAAGTCACACACTTTGTGGGTAATTTAGGATGACAGGAATTTATTGTCTCATAGATATGAAGGCTAGATGTTGGAAATCAATGTGTTGACAAGGTTGGTTCCTTCAAGGACTGTGACAGAGAATCTCTTCCCTAGCTTCTCATAGTTTGCTGCCCATCTTCGATACTCCTTGGTTTGTGGTAACATAACTCCAGTCTCTGCCTTCATTTTCACATGGCGTTCTTCCTGTGTCTCCACGTAGTTTTCATCTGTGCATGTCAGTGCTCCTTCACGTAGCATTCCTCTGATAACTGATTACATCTATAATGAACCTCTTCCTGAAGTTAGTCACATTCTGAGGTACTTGGAGTTAGGGCTTTAACATAGCTTTTTTTGGCGGTGGGGGGGCGGTGGTCGGGGTGGGAGTGGATGCAATTCAACCCATAATAAGGTCTAAAAAGTAAAAGTGAAATGGTGTGGCAAAATTACCTGTTGAATTTTGGTTAGGTTAGAAAGAAAACACCCAACAATTTGAAACAAAACAAATAGCATGCTTTTTTTTGCATAATTATTACTTGCAAAAGCCTGGATGATCAATTTGGGTGAGGCAGGACAAAAAAAGAAAGAAAGAAAGAAAAAAGAGTAAAGTAAGAGAAAATGAATAAAGGAGGAAAAAGGAAGCAAGGAAGAGAAGGGGGTATATAAGGGAAAAGGAGGGCAGGAGAGGGAAAGGGGACCAAAAGGAAGATCACATCAACCAATGAACTTCATTCATAGACTGGTTCATATCTTCCTGGTTCTATCTGCAGGTCTGGACCAACCTTGACAACAGAGCTTTGATCTACTGAAATATTTTCCCAATTATAGCTAGTTTATGAGTTTAATAATTACTCACATCTTATGTCCATTTGGTGAAGAAAAATGTGTCTTTGGAGTCCTTTTGAAATTAGATTGCTTCTGCTGTTTTAAACCTATAGGAGTTTTTAATTCAGGCAATTTGTTTCCTAGTAAAGAGAATTTTTTGTTGTTGTTCTTTTGTAGCAGAAGTCGCAATGTGCCCACTCCTGATGTGAATTAACTCAGTAGGACATTATAAGGCCTATGATCGCCTGGTGCTGGGATGCTGTTGTTTCTGTTACCTCAGAAAGTAGAGATTAAAAATTCCCTGTTCATTCATCCCGTAAGTACATCTTTCTGCCAAAGCCAAATTAATTTTAGCACTTTTCTTTCCCGGACTTTGCATAGTTCATGTTTTAAACTATCAAGGTCATACAGTCTCTGGAAAACCTGGTCTATTGATATAGTTTAGGGTGATGATGCTAAAGGACAGGTTTATTAGGACTTATTATGGACCAGTGTATGTGAATGAGAACAATTTAGCTTAATCATGTTTTGTATTCTATTAAGATTACTATATAACATTTTATATGGGATTTTGTTTATTAAGAGTTTTTTTTTTCCCCATATATCATCTCAGTTGATTCTTAAGCCTATCTGATAAAGACATTTAGAGTTATATAAGTGGTGGAGCCAAGATAAAAACTCATGTTATCTACCTTCTCATCTGTCCCTTTCTCCATTTACCTCATTGACTCAGCAGACTGTGACATATTTCCTGTTTTATTCCTGAATGCTCAGTAGTTGCTTTGAATCCAATTTATATAAAAATTATATGAGAGAAAGTAATTAAACAAAGTCACTAAATATGAAAAAGAGGGATCTGTCTGATGGTGAGAAATGGAAATCGTGACAGTGATTCTAAAGTGGAAGGGCTATCTGAGCATATTTCTGTGTAGGACTGGAAGGCATGTCTTCCAGGGAGAATCCCATGGAAGGTGGAATAGAAGATTAGAAACTGAGATCTGTTCCCAGCCACAAGCCTTCTTCCATTCTCATCAACCCCTTCCTATTTTAGTTGCTTGAATATTTGTCATATTACAGTATTTCCATGGTGATGAACTATGATATTGCAACACTAACCAAATCAGACCAGAGCTTCCTCTGGTATCTTCAAGAAGAGCAGAGAACAAAGACTTCCTGTTTAAGGTAATCTGTTAATTACCAGTTCTGAGACCGTTTAAAGGAAAGTGAAAGAATACTGTAAAGGGAAGTTTGATGATTGCACCTAATTCAAACAAAAGGAAATTCTGATCATTTGACTCCACAAAGGTCTTAGATGTAGTAAGAGAATAGTCCACCTCTCAAATTCAGAAAGTATAACAACCAATTCTCAACATACTAAACATGATCTTTTTAATTCATTTGCACACTTTGAGAGATAATAAATTCAGTGTTATTTTTAAATGTCCAAGAAATAGAAAATGTGTTAAAGATGTTCCAAAGCAAATATGAAAAAAAAAAAAAAAAAAAGTAAATCATCAACAATCACAAAACATCCCAAGTCTCTGTCTTTTCTTAGAGGTTAGCATGCAGCCACTGCTTCCTTTAATGGAGCAAACATAGTTCAGGCACTAGCTTATTTGTTTGCAATGCAGTTATCTGCCTATGTTTAGAAATATTTCAGAAGATTGATGTATTTCTTGTTATCCTGAACAGATTATCACATGTAAAAAAAAAAAATCAAATGTCGTTAAGCTCCATGTCAGGTAATATATGCCACTTATTTCTTATTTTCTCTTTTATTTTCTCTTTTAAAGAGTGGAATGGTTCTGGGACACCTGGGTGGCTCAGTCAGTTAAGTGTCTGCCTTCTGCTCAGGTCATAATCCTAGGGTCCTGAGATTGAGTCCCACATCGGGCTCCTTGCTCAGAGGGGAGCCTACTTCTCCCTCTGCCTGCCACTCCCCCGGCTAGTGCTCTCTCTCTAATAAATAAAATCTTTAAAAAGTTCATTAAAAAAGAGTAGAATGGTTCTGAATAAAACAATCCTATTGCTATGATAGGAGAAGGGATATTCAATCATATGCACCACTGAATTTCCAAAACAATCAAGAACCTCAAAGTCCATCAGTGCATCCTTTCATACATTTATTCACATATTCATTCATTTGACAAATATTTACTCAGTGCCTACTATATGTCAGGCCCTGGGCTGGCCTTGAGTTCTCAAATATTATAAAAGCCAACAAGAAGAGATCATAATGAAATGATGATTTCGTTTCATCATTTCATAGGTTTCATAGTTTTCATAGTTTTCCAAAGACAGTTTGAGGCAAATGTGCCTACATTCCACAACCATAACCACACTTACACATCAACACATGGAGATATTTAACCATATTGGAGATGTGAACTAGACTATGAGCCCATTTAGGGGGCAATAGTGCTCAGCAACACTTACTTAGAATATATACTATAGCTAGTGGTTCTAAGAATTTAGGATTTCATAGAAAAGGAAAGGGAAAGAAGATGAAAAGACCCATACAGGATTGCTATCCATTTATGTTGTCAAGGAAGGATATTAAAGACATCCCCAAACAAAACTACAGTTTACTATCCCTTTCATTCCTTTAAAAAAGCATATAAAAACACCCTTCACCCCAAAAAAGGAAGGGCTAGTTCTCAGAATAAAGTTAGACCTTGCAGTTGGTTATATTTAGCTGAGTGAAAAACTTCTTCTATTGTGTTTTTTTTTTCCCTTAATTCCCTTCATGAATATTTGTGCTATTTCACTTTGTAAATACTTCTCAGGCAGTTGCACCAGCTCATAAACTATGATTTGGGAAACACTGGCAGAAAATGCAAGTGCTGCAGCTCTGGGATCAGCCAGGAGGCCCTTGTCGGAGTCTAGTCTCAAGCACTTATTAATGTCAGATCTTGGTCAGCTTGCTTTTTTATGTTGTTTGTCTGTAAGGTGGGAATTCTAATAGAATTTGTAAGGATTAAATTATATATAACCCATATAGAAAAAACTACACAGTGTCTTACATAGATACAAAGCTAACAGCTTTAGGCAACATACCTAAAGTCATTTTAGATGATCCAAAAGCCTATGCTTTGGATTTTATGCCCCTACCCTACCCATAAAAAACTGTGAAGAGTCTGAGAGTTTACCTAATTCCAAGCTAACTAATTAGTCTGATGCTCTTTCATGGATGCTGGCAGAGGATATGAGGTGTTTGGATGAGACACAGAGATAGTGAATTACTCAGAGCAAAGACGGTAGCCAGAGTATCAGCATTTGTACCTGTTCTTGAGCCCCAGTGTTCTGCAGAGTGATGTTATGAGGGCCAGGAGACTCTTGGAATACATAGTGGGTTATATTCAAGGGAGGAATCCTATGTGTAAAAAAAAAAAAAAAGATGGATAGATAGATAAATGAATCCTGAGCTTAGGAACCAGAATATTTTACAATGGGTAATAAGCCTGACTGACATTTGGCATGGAGAGATCATCTTTATTACATAAAATAAACTTGCCCTTTGCTAGAGAGACTGACGCTCTTTCTTTCAAGGCTGTTTACTATACATCTTTGAAAAGATGGTCCAGAACAAAAGTAGTTAGTGCCTCTATCCCAAAAGCAGGTGCAATAGAGGTTCATGTGGCATCCCAACAATCTCTACTTTAAAAAAAAAAAAAAAGCTTAAGACTTTTTTTTTTTTTAAACATTTTAGGTTCACGGGAATTGAGAGGAGGGTACAGAAATTTCTTATGTATCTCCTGCACTGGTACATGCAGAGCCTCTCCATTGTCAACATCCTTTACCAGAGTAGTCTATTTGTTACAATTGATGAGCCAGTATTGATACATCATATCATCCAGAGTCCATACTCACCTTAGGTTGTACATTCTCTGGGTTTGGACAAATGTATGATGACATGTATCCATCATTATAGTATCACACAGAGTAATACTCCCTGCTTTACAGAATCTATACTCAATTGATGGCCCCCCTTTCTGTCGTGCAGTTGAATTCTTCTTCTCTTAACTGAATATTTCCCATAAACATTTAGAAATTCTTGAATTGTTATCTTCCAAAAAAGAAAAAAAAATGTGAAAATCCAGTTTTCCCAACACCATTTATTGAAAAGACTGTCATTTTTGCATTGTGTATTGGCTCTCTTGTCAAGTATTTGTTGATTGAATATTGTGGGCTTATTTCTGGGTTCTTGATAATGTTCCATTAGTCTTTGTATCAGTTTTTATGCCAATACCATGCTGTTTTAATTATAGTAGTTCTGTAATATAGTTTGTAGTCAGGAACTATGGTGACTCCAACTTTGTTTTTTCTCAGGATTGCTTTGGCTATTTGGGGTCTTTTGTGGTTCCACAAGAATTTTAGGATTCTGTTTTCTCTTCCTGTGAAAATATCATGAAATTTTAATAGGATTACATTGAATCTGTAGATGGATTTAAGTAGTATAGACATTTTAACAATGTTAATTCTTTCAGTTCATGAAAGTGGGTTATCTTTCCATTTATTCATGTCTTCATATTCTTTCATCAGTGTCTCAGTTTTCAGACTACAGATCTTTCACCTCCTTGATTAAATTTATTCCTAAGTATTTTATTGTTTCTGATGATGTTGTAAATGGGATTGTTTTCTTTTCTTTCTTTTTCAGATAGTTCATTGTTCGTGTATGGAAACACAACTAATTTTTGTATGTTGATTTTGTATCCTGCAACTTTATTAAATTACTTTATTAGTTCTAATGATCTTCGGTGAATTCTTTAGGACTTTCTATATATAAGATCATGACATCTGCAAACAAAGACAGTTTTATTTTTTACCTAATTGCTTTGATTAGGATGTCTAGGACTATGTTGAATAGGGGTGCAAGAGTAAACACCCTTGGGCACCTGGGTGGCTCAGTGGGTTAAGCCTCTGCCTTCGTCTCCAGTCATGATCTCAGGGTCCTGGGATTGAGCCCCATCATCAGGCTCTCTGCTCAGCAGGGAGCCTGCTTCCTCCTCTCTCTCTGCCTGCCTCTCTGCCTACTTGTAATCTCTGTCAAATAAATAAATAAAATCTTAAAAAAAAAAAAAAAGTTCTTTGCTTCCATGAAACCACTCTCTTGGTTTCCTACCTATCTCACTGTATATTCCTTCCAATTCTTTAAAAAAAAAAAAAAGAGTAAACACCCTTGTCTTGTTCCTGATCTTAGAGGGACATTATGGCATTTCCTCAAAAAATTAAAAAAAAAAAAATTAGCATATAATCCAATAATCCCACTTCTGGTATATATCCAAGGAAATAGAATCACTGTTCTTGAAAAGATATCTGAGCCCTGTGTTCATTGCAGCATTATTCACAACAATCATGACATGGAAACAACCTAATTGTCAACAGATGAATGGATAAAGAAAATGTGTGGGGCACCTGGGTGGCTCAGTCAGTTAAGTATCTGCCTTTGACTTGGGTCTTGATCCCAGGGCCCTTGGATCAAGTCCCACATGTCTCCTTGCTCAGTGGGGAGTCTGTTCCCTGCCCCCTCCCACTGCTCCTCTCTCTGCTTGTGCTCGCTTGCTCTCTCTGTCAAATAAATAAATTGAAGAGTTGACATGGTACCATAATGTGCATGTTGTTAAGGGGATTCCTTTTTTTACTGGAAAAAAATATGAATCCTGTTTTCATGTATGCAAATAATGGTGATATATGTAGTCCCATTTTTTTTTATTTTGATGTCATATTAAAAAGATTATTGCCAAAAAAATACTGAACACACAAGATGAAAAAAAAATCTTTAAAGAAAATGTGTCTATATAAATAATGGGATATAATTTACCCATAAAAAAGAAGGAAATCCTGCCATTTGTGACAACACGAATGAAACTTGGAGGCATTTTACTAAGTGAAATAAGTAAGGCAGAGAAAGTCAAATAATGTATGATCTCACTTATATATGGAGTATGAAAAAGCCAAATTCATAGAAACAGAGAGTAGATTGGTGGTTGTCAGAGACTAGGGTGTGGAAGAAATGGGGAGAAGTTGGTAATCATTGCACAGTATGTACATATATCAAATCATCACATGGCACACCTTAAACTTACAGCATATTTTTGGTCATTATCTCTCCATAAAGTTGAGGGAAAAAAGGAAAAAGCAAATTAGCCAATCTCTCTCTACTTCTTATCTCCATGTACTCACTACCATGCTGTCTTCTCCCCAACCCAATTTCTTAAGTGGTTTTATGCTTGGTTCCCCCATTTACTCACAATCCATTCACTGATTTTTATTATTAAATATAAATACAGAAAATGTACATGAATCATATATATTAAAAAGTAACTGTGTATCTTCCACTGAGGTCTAGAGACAGAAAAATATTGATACCCATGACCCAGGAATTCTACTCCTAGATACATCACCAAGAGTACATAAACCAGGTAACATGTATAAGAATGTTTATAGCAATATTATTCAGTCTTACAGAAGTGAAATAACTATCTGCAGATGGGGTATACCTATTATACTCCCTCATAACCCTCTCCAGAAAATCTCTCTCCTTCTATAGATAGCTGCTATCCTTGTTTACATGACAGTAATCTTGTTACTACACTCTAAACTTAACTAATATATTTGGATCTTTCCTGTTTTTGAATTTTATGAAATAGAGTCATAATTTGCATTCTTTTGTGTCCGCTGCTTTCACTCAACATGTTTGTGATATTATCTATATTCTTGGGTATACCTGAAGTTTACTGCTGTAGTTTGTTCCTTTTCATTCTGTATAGTATTTTATTATATGTCTCCTCCAATTTATTTTCCTATTCTTTTGTAGATGATTGTTTCCATTTCTGTAATATTAAGCAATATTGCTATAAACACTCTTATAAATGGGTTCTACTGTATGTACTTTGGTTATATATCTAGAGGCAGATTTGATGTATTACAGAGTCTATGCATCTTTAATGATAATATATCATGTCAATTGTTTTCCAAAGAGGTGGTTTCAATCTTCATGCCTACCAACAGAGTAGTGTTTCTGTTTTACCACATTTATTTTATTAAAGAATAAACCCAATAATATTTACTGTGTGCCAAGCCATATTCTAAGAACATTGACTTAAATTTTATAATAGCATTAAGATTATGTAGTATTGCTACTTGTACTTTCCAAATAATGAAATAAAGGCACAGAGAGGAGGAACAACTGGCTCCTATTCACACATTTGAATGTGGTAGAGAGTTCAGCTCAAGAGATTAAAGCACTCTGCTGTGATGCCTCTCCCTCACTCTCATATCTGTTTTCATACTCTTTGTGCTAGCTTTGTAGGTCTGTAATAGTTTTTTTTTAGTGGGTTTTTTTTGGTTGGTTTTTTTTTTGTTGTTTTTTTTTATTTTTTGGACAGAGAGAGACACTGAGAGCAGGAATACAAGCAGGGGGAGTAGGGGAGGGAAAGCAGGCTTCTTTCCAAGTAGGGAGCCCGATGTGGGGATCCTGGGATTGTGACCTGAACTGAAGTCAGATGTTTAAAGACTGAGCCATCCAGGCACCCTACAAGAGTATTTTTAATAGTGATTTTAATTTGCATTTACATCAATATAAATGAGATTGAGCAGCTTTTCATAGTTTTTTAGAGACTTTTTTTTAAAATTTGAGGAAGAGAGAGAACAAGCAAGCGAGCATGAATGGGCAAGACGGGTAGAGGGAAGGGGAGAAGCAGATTCCCTGCTGAGCAGGGAGCTGGACATGGAGCTCAATTCCAGGACCCTGAGATCATGACCTGAGCTGAAATCAAGAGTAGAGGCTCTGCCAGCTAAGCCATACAGGCACCCCACTACCCATATTATTCTATGTATATTTTATTTCTGTTGCAATCTCTAATATATTACAAATTCATATTTGTAAATGGTATTATTAAGTCTCAATTTTATATGGCAGCTTGACTAGGCTCTGGTGCTTAGGTGTTTGGTCAAACACCTGTCTAGATATTGCTGTGAAAGTATTGTGTAGGTATGATTAAACATTTATAGTCAGATACTATAGTCAGGTAAAGGATACTACCTTCAGTAATGTGTATTGACCTCATTTAATCAGTTGAAGACCTTATGAGCAAAAACTGAGGTTTCCCAGAGAAAAAGAAATTCTGTCTCAAGACTGTCACATAGAAATTCTGCCCGAGTTTCCAGTCTCCAGTATCTCCTATGAGTTTCAGATTCAAGACTGTAGCGCCAACTCTTACCTGAGTTTCGGGCCTTCTGACTGACATCCAGATTTCAGATTTGCCAGGCCCACAATCACATGAGCTAATTTCTAAAATAAGTGTCTGTGTGAGTGTGTTATCTATGTATATACACACACATATACATAGTGTGTATACATATACACACTCACACACGCGCACACACACACACACCCATTCGATTGTTTTATTATACTTTCTATATAATCCATTGTTTTTGTTTGCCTGGAGATTTCTCACCATTTCTATGTCTGCCTTATCTCCTATAGCTGCAGAGATGGAATTTCTGAAGACTAATCCCAGTCTCATCCTGTGAGTGGCTGAATTACAACATAAATTGAATTCCCAAGCTCACAAGATGTTTGCTGTTAAAGTAAGTATATTGATTGTGAAGGAATGGAATCCTGAGAATTGAAATGGAAACATATGGGTAGATCCTGATGAAGTTGGGGACATGACATTGAATGTCCAAATTCTGATGCATCTTCTTTGCCAATAGAAGCAGTTGTTCTGTCTCCATTTGAGGAGGTTAACCGTACTTCACCTGAGGAACTTATAATGACCTTCCCTAAAGTAGTTGCCTCACAAGACAACATTGATTGTTTTCAGCACCTCTACTCTTCAACCACCTGTCTTGCTTCTAGCCCCATCAGTAGACTCAAGTCCCAGCACACACAGGTGAGGCACACAATCTGACACATAAGGAGATGCATCATACTTCAAAGAACTACTTGATGTTGTCAGTTTGTATATGTAGAAATGTGGGAAATATGTGTAAGAATGGATGTTACGGGTTTGGAAATTGGAGGAAGGAGTGTTGAGTCAGATCAGGTGGAATTTACTGAAATGGGTCCACTAAACAGACATTCTGGAGTGAGTGTTGTAATTTGAGGAGTTAGAAAGGGCTCTGGCAGTTTGTTTGGGTGGTTGAAGCGTGACCCAAAAAATGGCCTGTGCTAAATAAGTTGAAATGACAAAAGTGCATTAATAAACTGTACAGTATGGTATCTAAAGGCTTAGAGAATTAGAATGTTAGAGTAGATTAATCACATAAGACTTGCTCATCCACCTCAGCAGGTCACAGCTTTCTAGAATGAAAAATGTGAGAAGATCCTATACCCTTGAAGAACTCTGTGGTCAGTCTTCTCTGTAGATCAGGAATTACAGTGGAAACTGCTGACATTGAACGGGATTCCTAAATGCAATGGGTATAATTGGATCCTGGAGTGGCAGGACCCAAGTGGTGGCACTTAATGACCAAAGGCAAGTTAGGCTTGGTTACCATAACGGACAGCAGAGTGAAAGCAATAATTAGCCTGATTCACAGATCTGTGACATTAGCTAATTGGTCATGGTGTTCTTCCAGGTGAAATAAATAGTCTACTAAATTTTTACTTGGTCTGAGCAGAAAAGTTCTAGGTCAGTTGAACATACCTCTGACTTGAATCATTGAAACATAGATTCATGTTCTCTCAATCGTCCCATATTTGAGCCAATTTATAGGCTCAGAACCTCTCAAAGTAACGGGGTAGCTGGGTGTTCTCAAGGAAGAATCCTTGAAAACATTTATACTATTAGTCTTGGATTCATGGCCATTTACAGGGTGAAATGGAGAAAAGGAAATAATTAGATTTCTTAGGGATTACTGGACCCTGTATTTAAAGTGGTACTAATTTCAGGATGCCCCAAAATATGATTGTGTCTACCAGTCAGAGTAGGGACTTAGAAATGTTAGGTAATCAGTGGAGTTTTTGCTCAGGGTTGTTCCACCATGGGTCAAGTGTATTCCAAATCCATCCTGCCTGAGTAGTTATTTCCCCAGTATCAGAATGTCTATACTCAGCAACTGGCAGAATCCTCACATTGGTTCCCTGAAGTGAGTACTATTATGGTAGGAAAGGCTAAGTGTACACCACTAGACCTACTTCTACATGGTGAAATAGTAACCGTGAAGCACTATTGCTTTAAAGATTGAAGATAATTAGGACTTGAAGAATCCAGGGCTGGTGAATCCTACCACATCATCCTAGTTTATTTAGTTGGCCTTGCACAACATAGATGGATTTTAGAGAATAACCGTGGGTCGTTGTAATGTAACCAGGTGGTGACTCCAATTGCAGCTGCTCTTTCAGATTATATTGCTTGAACAAATTAACACATCTGATAGCTATCATGCAGCTATTGACTTCTCAGATCGTTTTTCTCTACTCCTTTTAGTAAAGATGACCAGAGATGGCAAGGTCAGCAGTACACCTTCATGATTGTACCTTGTTATATCAGCTCTCTAGCCCTGTGTCATAATTTAATCTGCAGGGAACTTGATCACCTTTCCTTTCTATAAAATATTATACTGGTTCATTACATTGATGACATTATGCTTATTGGATCAAGTGAGGAAAGGTAGCAACTACTCTGACATATTGGTAAGATATTTGCCTGTCACGGGTAGGAACTAGGGAAATTCAGAGACCTACCTCAGTGAAATTTCTATCCAGCAGTGTGGGGCATGTCATCAAGATATCCCTTCTTGGTGAGGATAGGATGAAGGATAAGTTGTTATAGGCTGCCCTCCTACAGTCTCATAGAAATGGTACATATGAGATTGGTCTTGAGCAAGATCTAAAGCCACAAGTAAGTTGCATAAGGAAGTGGCCCAAATGCCTCTGGTCCCTATTCCTGCTACATTACTTTGTCTCACCCTATCTATGATCTTTGATCTATGATCTATGATCTATGTTCTCATGGGAAACTCTTTACAATCAGGAAAAGAAAACTTGGGCCTGGTTTACAGATGGTGTAAGACACCACCCAGAAGTGGATAGCTGTAGTACCATAGCCCTTTTTTGAGATGTCTATGGAGGAGAGTGGTGAAGCAAAAACCTCCTGGTGAGCAAAACTTCAGGCAATGTATCTGCTTGTTCATTTTGCCTGAAAGGTGAAATGGCCAGAAGTGTGACTGTATACTAATTCATGGGCTGCAGTTAGTAGTTTGGCTGGATAGTCAAGAAGCTGGAAGAACTATGATGGGAATATTGATGACGAAGAGATCTAGGGAAGAGGTATGTGGATAGACCTCTCTGAGTGGGTGAAAAACATGCAAGCATTTATGTCCTATATGAATATTTACCAAAGCATGAGCTTAGGAGAGGAGGATTTTCATGATCAAGTAAATAGGATGACCTATTTTATGGATTCCAGTCAACATCTTTCTTCAGCCACTCCGTTACTCCTTCAAATACTGTTTCTACTCCATTTCCTTCTTTCAGGAACTATGATAAGATGCATGTAAGACTTTCTTTCTTTCTTGTCTATTAAACAACTGTTTTTTCCCCATTTTTTGGGATACCTTCATTCTAAATTATGGATGATTTCTTTTAACCTACTTTTTAATTTACTAATAATTATCTTTTCTGTTTTGTGTAATCTGCTACCGTACTTAGCCATTGAGTTTTTCACTTCAGTTTGTTTTCAGTTCTTAAAGTTCTCTTGGTTCTTTGCCAAGTCTTCTGCATTACTTCTTTTATTTTCCTATTTCATTCATATAACTTCAGATTTCTCTTTTGTTTCTTTTATGCATAGTGACCATCCATTTTTTATAAGCTATCTGATAATGGCAGTATCTGTAGTCTTCTTCTGCCTGTTATTCCTGCTGTTTATTGCTTATGGAAGCTTATTTACTTTTATGCTTAGTTATCTTTAATTGTACACTGCACATTGTCCTTGAAAACATTAATTATCGAAGTTCCCTGAGGCTTAGGATATGTGTGCTTTCCTCTAGAAGTGATTTACATTAGTTCCTTTCAGGTATTTAGGAGCACTCTTAGTTCAATACTACTTCCAATTTATTGCTTATGGCTTCTTGCAACACTTTGATGGTAAAAAAATGTAGACTGCAAATACAGATACATCAGCCATGATTATAATATCTCAACTCAAGATAGTTTTCTTAACATACATTTGCCCTAATCTGCCTAGGGCCATGTAAATTTTTGGAAGTCCTGAGATTTATGGTAGCGGGAGTAGTAGGCTTGGTCCTCCTTACCGGTAAGATGTAGCTACTTGGAATTCTTCCTTACCATGAAGGTATAATCCTTTGGGGTGCTGCCTTTAAGGTGGGCAGTCTCCAATTCCATTTTTTAGTTCATTTTGTCCTGGATGGGTAAAGGACTTCTGGTCAAAGCAGGCTTTGAGTATCCTGCTTACATGGTTTTCTGGGTTCTTGTTTTCTTGTATGCTTCGAGCTGATAATTTTTTCCTATATTGTAAGTTTTTCAAAATTAAGAGACTATTTTATCCAGTATTTTTCCTTATTTTTAGGGCGGGGTATGTATGTGTGTGTCTAAATAGTATAGCCTACAATGACTAAACAGTGGAAATCTAAAGTCTTCTTTTAAGCATGGTAAATTTGGGTTTAGGGAAAGATGAAACTTTTCATGCAGGCTTGCAATCGTATGCTTCTAAGCTGTCATTCTACATCATAAAATGATGATGTGCTTATTTTCCCTTATGATGAATTTTGGGGGGCATTTTAAAATTATAACCATAGTGAAAAGGAATAGAGTGTGAAAAATCTAAGGTAAGACTAGAAACAAAATAAGATCACTCCTTTTCAAAGAAAAAAAAAAGATCACTCCTTTTCAATATGTTCTAGTCTGGCATGGAATTTATAAATAAGTGTAAATATGCAAATAGACCTTCAGAACCAAAAGCCACTGTTTACTCTAACACTGAATATACACATTTGAAATCCAAGTGATTAGTAAGCTCTGCCACTCTGATGAAAGTGTTACTGTCATGATCTCAGAGTAGGAAAAGGATCCACCTTAAATGGTGGTTGCATGGAAATCTGTATTATTCAGTCCTTTTGGATAACTTAATTTAGAGCATAGTCATTTCATAAGTGCTATTACATATAGTGAATTATAACTATCAGAAAGAAGTTCTTAGTAGTAATGGAACATATTTGACCCTTATAGTTTTATGCTTAATTCATTTCTACATATAAGAATTTGACAAAAAGCTACAAAAGAGCTAGTAAAATAATGAAAGTAAAAAATTGCAACTCAGGGGAAGAGGTTAAGGAAACTAGGAATTATTTGAGGAAAGAGGTGGCTGAGAAAAAGATAACATTCATTTGAGAAGAGACATTAGCAGTGGATTGTTTCCTCTTCTAAGACAATAGTTCTCCAATTTAAACTCATATTATAATCACCAGGGAAACTTTAAAAATATGCTGATGCCTTGGTCCCATCCCTGGGACTTCTAAGTTAATTGGTCTGGGATATGATTTAGGCATCAGAATTTTTAAAACACTCTCCATGTGATCCTATGGTGCAGGGCATTATTCACTATAAAACTACTTTAGGAAGCAAATTCCTGTAGTGCAATGACAATTTGTAATACTTGAGTTTAAGTAAAACTGTTCAGTCACTTTAGAAATACCATGAGGTAGAGAATACTAGAAGATGAGATGTCTGCATTTTCACTCTAAACAAAACAAAAGAAATAGTGTCTCAACAGTAGTACAAGATATTTTAATTGGGAAAAAAGCAGACACTTCCTCAGGGTTTGGTAGGCAGAATTCTGGAATGGTTACCAAAAGCATATTGTGGCATCCTGTTATTTGTTCACGCTAATTCTAGACAATTTTGCCTCAGGTTTAAAAGTCAGGTTGAGTTGAGCTTGAATCCCTACTCTGGACTTATGTGGTGGGCAACTCTTGGGACATTTGAACTCTCCACAACTTAGTTTAATCATTCATTTGATCATGAAACAAATATTTATCAAACAATATCAGCTAGGTACACACAAAGTACTGGAAATACAGCAGTGAACAAAACAGTGTGTGCCAAATGGTATGACACTCCTACCTCATCAGGTTATTTCCAAGGAAAACATGAGAAATATATGCAAAGTGGTAGTAGAGTACCTGGTTATTATTATTATTATTATAATTATGTGAAGCATTTTTTCTAGGGGATAGGGAAACATTAGATTGGAATTAAAATCAGCGGGAATTTTTGTTAATCAGCTATAACAATGGTTATGAGTTTTTCTGTTCTCTGTATTTCAAACAGACCTTAAAACAAAAACAAAATAAAGGCACACCTTTCCTAAAACCATCCAAACAACCAACCATCACCACCACCACCACCACCAACAACAAAAACACAAAGCTTATGATAAGTCTTAGGACACCAAGTAATCAAAATGTCTCAGAACCACTTTGAAAACCATCCATAGTGTGTTCATCAAGGATATAATGGATCACTGTTCACCTCAGTCTCCTTTCATTTCTTAGAAAAGAGGATGTTACTGATAAAAAGAAATAAAATTGATTCATGTGAACTGTATATTCCTAAAGCATTAGCACAGAAATGTGGAGTTGAGTAACAGACTTAGGAACAATTTGACTACTTCATTAAAATGTAGAGAATTCACCTTAAAAAGGATGTTCTTAGAATAAGGTAAAAAAATGAAAGGCCAAAAAATCTCGGAAATGTCTATGTTGCTCCTTCAGATGTGGACAGCATACTTATGACTGGATGAAACTTTGGAACAGAAATCTGTTGTGAAAAGCCAACAAGTATTTGTAGACATCTTCATTGGTTATCGTCTCTGGAACATGAGAAATGTAGACCATTTACAGATATGAAACTCTTTCACATAGTTGGGCATTTAAATTTTCATGTAAATCTGTGCTAGGGTTACTAATAAAGTGAAAGCATTCGATTTTTTTTAACATTTTTACAGCTCTTGGGCATACAGTAAATTCTTGACTGTGTTAATTTCTTTTCCTCCCTTCCTTCATGAATATACCTTTATATCACTTTGGTGCAATAGAAGATTCCAGAAGGGACAGGGATAAATGAACACTGCACTTAACTTTCAACCAATCTCAAGGGCTCTTGTGCAGCAAAAAGGGCCAACAGATGTCATACCCACTCTCTTGTTTTCTTTCTTACAGGCTTGCTTGTGTGCGAAGATTTGTTCTTTAGTTAATCTAATTTAGCTGTTAGGGTGTTGAAAACCCTCAGTATGAACACAATTTTTTAAAAAGATTTTATTTATTTGAGAAAAAGAGAGAGTGATCACAAGCAGGTAAAGAGGCAGAGGCTGAGGGAGAAACAGGCTCACAGCTAAACAGGGAGCCCAATGTGGGACTTGATCCCAGGACCCTGGGATCATGACCTGAGCCAAAGGCAGATGCTTAACCAACTGAACGAACCATCCAGATGCCCCCAGTCTGAACACTTTTAAGCCCATGTTTTATACTGTACACCCATGATCTGCGTTTCTAACTCATGCTGATCAGGGTAATAAGGATGGTTTGCATTAGGAAGTAGTAACTTCTTTTTGAAATATTTAAATTTGAAAAACAAATAACTGGCCATACCTTGCTATAATGGAATTACTCGCACATTGTTGAGATGAGGCTAAATTTAGGTAGTTTGGAAGCTGTGCAGTTCTTGATGGGCCTGTGCTCATTGGCATTGAACTTTATTGCTTTGTTCTGTCAGAGGCCAATGGGCTTCTAAATGTTCCTCCTTCACAAACTGTCATCCTCACTCCCTTCTTTGGCAAGTCAGCTTCTGTTTCCTTCCTGTTCCTCACACTTGACCTCTTGCCCCCTTACTCAGGTCTTCTTTTTCGGTTTATATAACAAAATGAGAACAGGACAAAAAGGAAAAAAAAACCCACTTAATAATTTTTAAATTAAAAGATGTCAATTTTGTCCTTTTTTTCAAGTCTCTTAAAAGTTAATGAGAGAATGAGGCATAATATATTTTATGATTATGTATTTACTCAGTCAAATAATACATATTTATTAGAAACATACTTTATGTCAGACATTATAATACATGCTGCATTTAAACTCTGGGAATGTTTTTGTTTTTGTTGTTGTTGTTTTAGAGATTTTATTTATTTATTTGAGAGAGAGTAAGAAAATGAGAGGGGAGAAGGTCAGAGGGAGAAGCAGACTCCCCATGTTGCTGGGAGTCCAATGTGGGATTCCATCCTGGAACTTTGGGATCATGACCTGAGCCGAAGGCAGTCGCCCAACCAACTGAGCCACCCAGGTGGCCCTGGGAATGTTTTTATTATTTGGATTTTAACATTATGTCACTAGAAAATAGGATTTGGTAAGAAATACGAAACTGATAGAGGGCAACACACACATGCACACACATGCATACGGAGTCTCTTGATGTTCTGTTTTCTTTAAACAAAACATAAATAAATGAAAACATGTTGACTGTAAGTGACTATAAGTCTGTGCTTTTTTATGACTTGCTGATACCTAGAGTGGAAAATGAAAAAACAAGAAAAAATGAATTGTTTTAGGCTTGGGCTTTCTCTCTTCATTTCCCATAATAATCATCCATGCCGCCAAATCAAGCCAGCAGCCCCTGACAGCACAGCAGTGAGAGGGAGTGGGGAAAAGGGCAAATGCTGGGACTTAATCCAATTAAAACTGGTAGGAAAAATGTACCACTTCTCATTAAATGACTGAGTGGCTTCTTTCCCTCCTTTGGTGTCCTATTAAACCTTTGAGAACTATATCTGGATGCCATTGCAGCAGCTAACGTTCAATTCTTATTTAGTAATTCAGATGGATTTGCAGAGATACCATTTTAAGAAACTGGGATATTATCACTAATTTAAGGAAGACTTAGCCAAGATTTGGGGGGAAAATGTGTAAAGTAGCATAGTAATGATATAGTAGGTTATGTGGTGCCTAGCACTGCTCTCATTCTAGGTGTGACCACCAGTAGTATCTATAAATATGTAAATTCAAGCAACGTTGTCTTAAATCTTCAGAGCATTAACTGGTCTCCCACACAGTCCTCAAATTTAGCTTGCTGATGGCAAAGCATCCTCCCACAGTTTCTGTCTTTTCTTCATCCTTTGGTCCACATTCAAAGCACATTGTTTCCTTTAGCAGTCAGTTTAGATTTGTTCCAGACACTTCTTCTCATTTTGTATTGACTACATTTAGTGTTGTGCAGTTAGAGATGAGGCATCGAGAGACTTGGAATTGGGTCTGTTACCTTGGCATGAAATTTAAGATTTATTTAGGCAAACATCCTCCTTTAACAGCCAATGAAAGGAAGACATGAGAGGAGAGGTGACTTACCCAAAGGCACCAACTCAGTAACCTCAGAGGAAACTCTCCTAACTGTCCATCCAGTGATCTTCACTCCACCAGGGAGCCTCTGTTCTCGCAGCTCTTTTGGTGACTCCACCTGTTACAGAATGGAAGACTCAATTTCCCTATCTGTGAAATGGAGATTGTAAAATAGGTACTTCGTAACATTGTTACAAATAGAAATAGTGTTTAATGTCCATTGTGTAGTATAATGCCTCATGTATTTGATAGATTCATTTCATCAAACTGCAGATGAGATCAACCACCTTCATTGCAAAGAGCCTATATCAGGACAGGTCTTACAGAACTTCTCACATGTCATGCTATGAACAATTTTTGCTAACGAATCTGATTGATTGGAATAGGTTTGCATCTATTTTATACTACATGGTTATGAATTATCATTTTTTTAGGTCTTTCCCCTAATTAAAAAAATTCCTTTCTAAAGTATAGTCTGGCTATGCCTAAAGTATATGTCTAAAGTGCATGAACTCAGTATTGGCAGCTTCTCTACTGTTAACACTTGGTATTCGGCAGCATAAGGGGCATGAACTGTTGGAGCCTTGGTCTGTAATCACAAACCCTGGGTTCGTCCAGGCTACTGCAGTGTGACCTTGGCCACATTGTGGAACTGCTCTAATACTCCATTCCTCTGCATGTAAAGTGCAGACAGAGATGGATGATTTCTAAATTCCTTTCTAATTCGAAGATACAGAGAAATCTCAGCATGGTAATGAAAACCAAAACAAATGTTTGTGGAGCAGTATGGCATTTTCTGGGAAAATAGATCATCTAACACGTTTTTTGAATTACAGTTACTAAAAATCAAAGCAAAAGAACAGAAAGTCTTAAGTTAGTGGCAGTAGGTCTTCTCTTGCTGGAAATTTATAGTAGTTGTAGAATGCAAATGGCCATTAAATCAAAATCGGCTTAGTACATTCAGAGACACAAGAACAAAACCTATTAATAGCTTAACAGAATTTAATTGGATACTATGAGTAATAAGAGAGAGGTATGAGGGTGAAAGTTGATCCTTAAGTGCAATGTTTGACTTTCTGGGAGAGTGAAGAGCTGAATTACAACTGTGTATGAGCTGAGTTGATTAAAGAAGCTAAATTTTCGGGACCCCTGGGTTGCTCACTCAGTTAAGCATCTGCCATTGGCTCAGGTGATGATCCCACCGTGCTGGGATCAAGTCCCGCATTGCGCTCCTTGCTCAATGGGGAGACTGCTTCTCCCTCTACCCGCTGCTTCCCCTGCTTGTGCTCTCTTTCTCTCTGACAAATAAATAAATAAAATCTTAAAAAAAAAAAAAAGTTCAATTTCAGTTGACAGGGAAGTGTACATGTATCGCTGTGATGTCTTTTCCCGGAATATCTGGGATAGCCTGATATTGCCTGGAAGAGGAAAGGATAAAGACCTCTCTGGCACTTGGCCCCTGGGGCCCCTTCCTACCTAGAAGCCTAGAGCCAGCTGACTGTACACTTGGTATCTGGCTCTGTGATACTCGAGCCAGGTGAGGAAGGGAGAGCAGAAAGCACATCGGATGTTAGGCAGACTTGAGGTTTTGAATTCTGGCTCTGCTACCTTAATAGCTGTGTAAACGTGAGCTAGTCATTTAACCTGTCTGAGCCTATTTCTTTATCTTCAAAATAACTTTGATAAATGGTAACCATTACATTGTCCTGTCTTACCTTTTTGGCTTAGTCTTTGCTGA
This sequence comes from Lontra canadensis, assembly GCF_010015895.1. Lineage (NCBI taxonomy): Eukaryota > Metazoa > Chordata > Mammalia > Carnivora > Mustelidae > Lontra > Lontra canadensis. The sequence continues at coordinate 69,263,908 of NW_022630995.1, read as the reverse complement.
GACTTACATTCCAGTTTGAGTTTGTAGTCTGGTTTATACCCGGTTTTCATGTCTTTGGATTTTGTCTATGGAATGCATAACCATGTCTTAAACGTAAATGATGTCCTCTATTCCTTTACTGGTGCTCTCTACCCAGTTCCATTTCTTATTTCTTGACATTTCGACATGTACCTCATATATTATCGCCAGGAAAAGTAGAAAAAAACCTTTAAATGAATGATAGTATTTCCAAGTAAAACAGAGTTGGTATTAAATCAGTTATTTCTTCACTGTTAGAATCCAAATGTTCGGATCAACTGATTCTTTAAAAAAAAAAAAGATTTAGTTATTAGAGAGTGTGTGCATGCATGCACACACAGACACACACACATGCGTGAACAGGGAGGGGGCAAGGGAGAGAGAGAGTCTCAAGCAGACTCTACGCTGAATGTGGAGCCCTACTAGGGGCTCCATGCCACAACCCTATGATCCAAGCTGAAATCAAGAGTCAGACAGTTAACTGATGGAGCCACCCAGGTACCCCTGGATTAATTGATTCTTAAATATAATCACATTTGCCTAATATTGCAACCAAATACCTCTGAAAGAAATCATACCTCTTAATATTTCATCTGTCATTCAGATAAGCAAATACTTTGTCACTTTTATGAGTCACTAAATGTTCAGCTTAGCTGTTCTTCATCCCTCTGTATTGCTGCCTTGTACCCTTTGTGGGGAGCCTCAGGGAAGTCATTCTGTAATGAGGCATTGCTCACATGTGTCAATGTTTATCCTTCTTATGGGATCATAGAAAAATAATAAATTATGATTCATATTCGTAAGATGAACTAAATCCAGATGAATTCCTTTTGTTAAGTTAGAGTGTTTACACCGAGGTAAAATGAGTTGATTCCTTGACTAATGGTCCTCTTATTTAGGAAACCCACATGCTTGCTCTGAAAAGAAGTTAGGGAGAAATTTTCACTTTTGTATACCAAATAAAACAAAATGAAATTACAATTGGATTTCACTGTGGACCCACAATTTCTGCCTGAGAGAGAGTAATGAAAAGCAGAAGAGTACTGTTACATTTGCTGAAACTAGTTCATTCTCCAAAATCTGGGCTCTAAGGTGAGGGCAACCCCTCTCTCCCTATGGGAGCAAAGTCATCTCAGAGGTCCTGTAAGAGTCAGACACCCAGAGATTCCCATCTTAAGAAGAGGGTTGGGAAGGATAGTGAAGACTATGAAGACTGGTGAGACCCTTTAATTGGTTGGTATGTCTTTGTTCTCTTGAAATATCAGTCTCCTTACCATAAGAATACAAGTATGGTCCTGCTTAGACATAGAGGCCCAAAATGTTGCAGGCTTTGAAAAATGCATATTCAGCATTGTTATACTAAAATCCTGGGGATGTGCCTTTTCATGTTAGATAGTAAACATTTTGTTTTCAAATTTGTGTTCACTGCGATACCTAAAATAGTCTCCTTTAGCAGAGCAGTAGCCTACACACACACACACACACACACACACACACACACACAAGATACATAATATATAATTATAATAAATAATATATAATATATATAAATAATATGCAATATTTAATATCAAAATATAAAAATATATAATAAATAATAAAATATAGAAAACATATATTTATATAAATATATATACAAAGATATATATTTTAGATCTTTCTTTAAAATTTTTCTACCCAAAATATATTCAAGAAATATTTTGAAAAGAAACACCCCACATAGAATGGCAAGCAAGTCAATATTTATGACAACTCCCTATTGCCTTTCCCCCACCTCCTTATTTCTGAAATACCTTCTGAAAATCTTGGCTTGCTACGATGGTTAATCATTTTGAATTATCTTTCAAAACCTGGAATTGAAAGATGCTATCTCTCTAAAACTTCACTCTGAATTGAATTAAAGGAGCAATATATTTCTGCCCAAATGATTTGTTATGGCTTCTTGGTAGTAATTCTTGGTTTCCATTCTCAGCTGGACAATCAACATTTCTTCAATAACACTTTCTTTGTGTTTTAGTTAGCCTACAACTATGCTGAGCTTTACTGCTGGATCCATAACCACACTCCACTCTCCTTCAGTACCATTTTCACCTGATGTACTACAACTAGAAAAGAAAAAGGCACAAGCCTCACCTTCCTGGATTCTCCTAAATTCCTTCTTCCTGCTCACTTTTGAGCCAATACTGTGAGGTTGCACCATTACCCCACTCTTGATTTGGCCCTGGGAAGAGCCCTCAGTTCCTTTTTACTATACAAACGCTTTGATTTCTGAGATACAGTGTTTAGTTTATGAATAGTAACCTTTCTATTTTAATCTGAAAATGGTTTTCTATTCCTTACTCCAGATTGATGGTTTAGCTAAAGGTAGAATTCTTGGTTGACAGATATTATTTTAGTATTTTGAAGACATTATTTTATTTCTTCTGATTCTTATTGATGCTGAAAAGGAGTTTGCTATCAATCAAACTGTTGCTGTTTTCAAGATAATTTTTCTTCTTTGGTTGCTTTTAATTTTGATAAGTGGTGTTCTGTAGTTTCATCCTGCCACCATTGTGGATTTGTTTCTGTTTATCCTTTTCAGTGCTTATTGCATTTCTTCAAGCTGAAGACATATCTTTTTCTTTTATCTGGAAGATCCTTGCTATAGACTGAATGTTTGTGTTGCCCTCCCCTAACCCCGCCACCCTGCCCGGCAGATTCATATATTGATCCTTAATCCCCAGTGAGAGGGTATTTGCAGATGAGCCCTTTTGGAAGTGATTAGGTCATCAGAGTACAACCCTTCTGTTGGGATTATATCCTTGTACAATAGACCTCAGAGAGTTCCCTTACCCCTTCTTTCAAGGAAGGACACAGAAAGAATTCTGCAGTCCAGAAGAGGACCCTCACCCAACCATGCTACCCTCTGATCTTGGACTTCTAGGCTTCAGAATTCCAAGAAATGAGTTTCTATTGTTTAGAGGCCACCCAGTCTGTGGCATTTTGTTGTGACAACCAGAATGGACTAAGAGAGACAAATGTAAGTATGCATTTCCATGAGCTTTGCAATTTTATATACTCTGTAACTTCTACCACAACCAAGATATAGAACATTTCATTACCCTAGAAAGTTCCTTTGTACATATCTCCTTCCAGCCCTTGACCACATTAATGACTGATTTGCTTACTTTCTCTAATATAGGTTATGCTTCTTTTCTGGAGTTTAGTTGACTTCCCATTAATATTAAAATATAATGACTGTTTGGGGCAATGGACATGTTCCAGAACAAGATTGCAGTAGTAAATGTACAGCTCTACACATTTACTGAAAATTATTGAGCTGTGTCCTTACAATGGATTGATTTTCTTGTATGTAAATTGTACCTCAATAAAGCTATTAACATTGGTATAAAAATTTAATAACTATATTTATTTCCTTTTAGAAATTTTATTTGGTTCTATTTTTAAATCTTTCATATTTACCTATTCTTTTTTTCTTTTTCTTTTTTTTTTAAGATTTTTATTTATTTATTGACAGAGAAGGAGAGAGCAAGTACAAGTAGGGGGAATGGCAGGCAGGGGAGAAACAGGCTCCCCTGCTCAGTAAGCAGCCCTATGTGAGGCTAGAACCCAGGACGTTGGGATCGTGACCTGAGCTGAAGGCTGCAGCTTAACAGAATGAGCCACCAAGGCGCCCCTTACTATTCTTTCATAAATGTTTCTTTCCTTTCTCTTAACCTCTTAAGAATTTTTAGTATATTTGCTTGATGATCTCTTTCTAATTATTTCATTTGTTTGGTTTCTTAAGAGTGACAGTTTCTCTTACGGGGGTCCCTGCTCAGTGGGGAGCGTTCTTCTCCCTCTGCCCCCATCCCCATGCTTGTGCACTCTCTCTCTCTCTAATAAATAAAGAAAATCTTTCTTAAAAAGTGATAATTCCATTCATTGATTATCTGTAGATTCTCCATTCTTATTTATAGCTTCATTATAAATTGTGCAATTTTTGTTGTCAGCTCTTCTTCAGAAATTGTTTTAACTGTGGGAATGAATACCTTGTGCCCTGGGTTTTAAAAGTGTCCTTTTGAGAGAGTTTGATATTTCTGGATCACGGTTTTTTATTAGTTCTCAACCACACAGATAGTATGCGTCCAGATGTCTCTGGAGTGAATATGTGTTTCTTTGATTGCTCTATAGGAACAGCAGAAATCCTTATTGCTTTCTCATCCAGTTGTACACAGTTTGTTTACTTCCTTTTTTAAAAGACAGGATATCCTTTGAGGCCCTCCCTGCCTGAGGCTCTGTCTCAAGACCTACATGGGTATTGAAAACCCAGGCTCCAACCCCTGAGCCAATATAGGTCTGAGCACTCAATCTCCCAACACGATATTAGTTTCTACTTCCCATTAAATATTTGAATTCAGTCTTCTTTTTGGTATTTTGGAATGTTTTCCCTTTCTTTATCTTGAGCACAGCTCAAAATAAAGTATTAAATGTTAAAAAATAAAATGTTAACAATTTTTAAATAAATAATATTTAAATAGAATATTTTAAAATAATACATTTTATAATATATTATGTAATAATATATTATGTAATAATACATTTATAACATATAATATATTGTATATAATTATATAATAAATACAATATTAAAAAATATTTTGCGGAGGCACCTGGGTGGCACAGTCAGTTAAGCATCTGGATCTTGGTTTGGGTTTGGGTTGAGATCTCAGGGTCCTGAGAGGGAGCCACTTGTCTGGCCCTGTGCTCAGTAGGGAGTCTGCTTGAGCTTCTCTCTCCTTCTCCTGCTGCCCCTCCACCCTACATACTCTCTCGCTCTCTCCAATATAAATAAATCTTTAAAAAATATTTTTGATTACATTTATGCATCATTTCTATGTATTTTTAATGTGTTCAATGCTTAGCTACATTAACTTAGTTCACCATGTTGTAAGAATTACTTACTCTTCAAATCATATGGTCCTTTTTCTTTTCTTAGTTCACGGATTCCTTATACTTTCACTTTTGTGACATCATTTGCTCTCATCTCTTCTACTACTCACAGAAAGCAGTATAAACTATTGGAAGAGCATGAACTTTGTCATCAGAGAGAGTCAAATTCAAATACTGATTCCTCTACTTACATGTTGTATGATCTTCAAGCTCATAATTTAACTTTGTTTTTCCACTGTATTCTTCTGTGACTTGAATCACGGCTCAAGTTTGAGAATCCATAATTAATAGTAACAATATTCTTGGCAGCAGAGAACAGTAGTGACGGGCTATTTCTTTTCTTTCCTTTTTGAAATTTTTACCTTGCAGTGAGTTACTATTTTAAAAAATTAAGATAATAATGGACATAGAACATTATATTAATTTCAGGTATACAATCCTGATTGTAGATAGGTGTATACTGAGAAATGATCACCACAGTAACTGGTGATCACCACACACATTTACAATCTTTTTTCTTTGTGAGGAGAACTTTAAGATGTATTCTCTTAGCAGCTTATGCTGGGGAGCCTGGACCCCCTTGGATAGACCTGGGGCTGCCAGTTACTCTAGTCAATGGATTTGGAGGGGGCTCTTCTTTAGGAAGATGATAGAACTGCCCTCCAGGTTAATTATTTAATTTTAAGATCTTTATCTATAAAAGAAAAAAAATGTTTTTCTTTAAAGTTATAATGAAGAATAAACTAAATAATGTGTATAAAGGACACAGAGTACCTTACAAAGATTAAGTATCTTAATATTAGTAGTAGCAGCAGATATTTATGAGACTCTTGCTATCAGCTTAAAAGTGATAATTATTCACGTTCCTTACTTTTCCAGACTCTTCAGACTGGATCAGTTCATATAGGTTTTGAGAGGGGAAAAAAACCCCAGAGGGGATGCCCATTATTTGCTGTCAAACTTCTGCCATTGACCATTCCAGAGGAGGTTTTTTTTGTTTGTTTGTTTGTTTTTAATCCTTGTAATTACTTTCCCAAAGACAGAGATTGTGGACAGTTAATAGTATCCATTTGAAAATCTCTTGGGTTATTTGAGGTGAACTCAGTGGTGATATCAATAATAAATCCTTTCCCTCATTGGAGACATAGGTGAATAGATTTTTCTTTACTTTCCGATAAAAATAGACTAAGTCAGTGTACCATACTAACATACAGGCTTTACCAAAGAGGACTTTTCTTCATATTCTTGCTCAGTAGTGTCTATCATCTAGGAAAAGAGCATATAGATGTTGGATTTACAGTGTTTTAGTACCATTAATTACCATTCATAAGAAGGAAAAAGTCCCTAGCTGCTCTTTCTTTCTCATTCCATACTTCCCCCCCAGAATAATCCTTGCCACTCCCATGACTCCCAACATCACTCACAAACTATCTACTCTCAAAATTATAATTCTAGACTTCACTCTTACCTCTCTTCTGAGTTCTATATCTAGATGCAGTTAGAAATTCCTGGTGCCTGAATAATCTCAACTATGATTATTTTCCTCTTTGATTTCCTGCAAGAAAGGAAGCTTACAGGGATAATAACCAAACTGGAAAGTACCTTTTGACAATAGTTTGGTAATTATCCTGTAACTGTGAGAATCTCCCGTAAAAGTTGCATGGAAAGATTTAATTTGAGAAGGGTCTTAGGTTAAAGCAACATTTACCCTTAAACAATGTATATTTCACTTTCAACCTCCATCCAAGTTGATCTTGCAACTGCATTCAGAGAGATGCCAATCCAAAGCACATCACCAAGTCAGGGGAAAAAGAGAAAAATGAATAGCCAGAAATATTTCCTTGCTTCCAATACCTCGTACTGAGCAGAGATGGACAGCAAGCCATGAGCAGGGCAATCTAGAGGTCACTGTGTGGGAACAGAAAGAACAGAGAGACTTCCCAGTATACGTCCAACACAAGGTATTGGAGGGTCCAGTTTTCTCATTATACCTGCTACATGGATCCAGGAAGTAGAAGGCAGTTTTCTGGTTTTTAAAAATATATCCACCCCCATCTGGACATTTCACAGTTAATTTATAGTCACCACCTAATGCTTAGTCTCTATACTCATCCTTCTTCTGGTATTAGTAGCCTCTTCCACTGCAGGGCTACTTCTCTGCCTCTCCTTATGATCCCAAGGATGCCAGTTCCAGAATTGTCCTACTCTGATGTATAACCCAGAACTGGGCAATCATAGTATGCATCTAATTGGTAATAGTGTTGGCTTGAGAATGAACATATTAACCAAGGCAATCAGTCCTCTTCTTCAACTTCACACTGGGAGGGAAAAAAATCTCTTTATTCCTGGGTCATGAGCTGTAAAGATAGACTCCAAATCTAGATCATCTGTATAGCTGCAATGTGGCAATACCTGAAAAGAATAAACCTACAATTAGAGAACCATGGTGAAAAGCAAAGCAAAGGACATTGATGGTGCATTTGGATTCCTCAATTACCCTTTTTCTTTTTATATAAGCCAGTGGTTCCTATTTGATGTTTTCTGAGTTAGATTTCTATAACTTGCAAATAAAATGTTCCAGTATACATCTCAGTATATCTAAAGTAGAACTCAAGGTTATATAACTCCCAAATATCTCCTCCCTCCAGTCTGTACTGGTTGGTGAAATCTCTAGCAACCTGATCTCCCAAGTCAGAAACAAAGAAGTCATTGTAATCCTGTTACTGCTGCTGCTGCTTTTCCTTGTGAATGGTGGTGGTCCAGACTCATTAGTCCCATTGTTCTCACAGTTAGCATTCAAGTGGATGGCTTTGAATCTAGCTTCCAGGATGATCAGAATTCTCTGAGAAACCAGTAAGTGCCTAAGCATTCACAGAAATACCTGAAAAGGAAAACCTCTATAGAGTCAGCTACATGATTTGCAAGGGCCCCGTGTGAAATGAAAAGACATGCTGCTCATTCAAAAGACAGGAAAAAGAAGTGCCATTAAAGGTACTAAAATATAAAGCTTTTCCCTTTCTTCCTGGGTCTCTCTTGACCTGTCATAGTGTATTATTTGCTATTTAATTTTGAGCTCTTGGGATGGAGATACTCATTGGGTATAGGTGCTTACAGGTACCCCCTGGTTTGTCTAGTACACAGCCCCCTAGTGGCAGGGCTTCCTCCCTTCCTCCCCCAACCATCACTGCCCAGCACCATGTCCCAGTTGGAGGCAGGGAAATAAATCTCCCCTTCCTGTGACCTGCCATCCCAGTTCGCAGTGGACTAGAGATGACCAAAGAGAAAAACCTCAGTACCTGGATGAGCCCATTCTCTGGGTGGAGTGGATAAGAAGTTCAGAAGCTCACCTTTATGTAGTGACAATTGAATGTATGGATGTATTGCCTGCCTGTGGCAGGGACAACCACTGCCATGTCTGCCCTGAGATGCTGTCTCAGGTACCTGTGTTATGCCTGAGTTTTCGCGTCTGAGAGACCACCAAGGAGCCAACACCGATGTAATCACACGAGGGTTTATTTGACAAGCTTAAGCTTGGGTCCAAGTATACCGGACAGAGTGGAATAGGGACTTGGACCCCGAACCAGATTACAGTCAGAGTTTTTAAAGGCAGAGTAGGGGTGGACTCGGCAGTGGGTGAGGACAAAGGGGGTGTTCAGTAGGGCTATGAGGGTAAAGAAGACTGTCAGGATATTGGAGGCCTGGTTATTACCAAGCCAAGGCCGTTTTTCCCTCTAATGAGGCACTAACATGAAGGCAATTGGGAGTTTCCTGGTGGGATGTCACATTCCTCCTATCAGGTGTCCTTGTTAGTGAGATTTAGCACTGGGACATTTGTAAACTGAGGGAGGCCCCTGTCTTGCAGGACTGTGATTTCTGCAAGTTAACTATTTGTTCACACATATTACCGAGGGGAGGGGAACAGGTGGAAAGGAGGTGCAAGGTGCGCTTTTGCTTTGTCAAGATGACTGTACTTATGTCAGGGCTAGACTTGAGGTGGATACAGCCTTGTTTTTCTTGGCCTCCACACCTGTCTCATCTGGACCCTCCCCATATCCACACTCAGGCCTGCAAAAGAGGCTGAGCTCAGCAGTGCTTGCTGGGCAGAGAAGGAAGTAAGAGAAGTGGGGAGGCAGCATGCAGTGGGGCAGGTGGACTGTGGAGCCCCTCTCCAGGGAAGGCAGGAAGTGGTGGGAATTAAGACTGCATGTAAGTAGAAGTGCCCATGAACCAAGGCTCCAAGCCCCCAACAGATGCTCCATTGTTTTATTGCCTTCACTTATAGCATACAAATTCAATTATAAAATTATTGAAAATTTTAAGATGGTGACCAAAGAGCAGTAAACCCCAAGCACAGGGCCTTCTGTGGTAGGGGCTCTGTGTGACCCCACTGGTCCAACCTGCATGAAACCCACCCTATGAACAAATGGTCTTTCTGTTAATTTGGCCAAAGACAGCTCAGCAGAGTTCTAATTTAGAGCATGTTTCTTGAGCATTTTTACTAATAGAACAATGGACATCCAACTCAGAAGCCCCACATGTAAACAACTTAAGACTGCTCTGCTTAATCAGACAGAGGCAGGAGACACAGCTGTAGCACCCCCCACCCCAAGTCACACTCTCCTGCCTCACCCCTCCAACCCCACCTGTGGCTGAGGAAGCACCAAGTACTCCCTGAAACACAGTTTGTAAATTAAAAACAAAATGAAACAAACAAAACAGGAAACATTTATTTGTATTCAACAGTCTAGGAAAATTCTAGCCCTTCAACTTTAATTTGCTTTCATTTTCTTTAAAAATTCAGTATATAGCCTGTGTTTCATAAGAGAAATAACCATTTTAAATATTAAAAAAACCAAACACAACCCACTTGGCCCTATATTTAATTATTAAATCAAGAGTAAAACAACAGTTGTGTAATTGTTTTAAAATCAGGAATTTAACAAATATTAATTTCCTTTACTACACACCCACTTCCTATTTTGGTGTTACTTTTTCCTGAGATTATAATTATAGACCATGATTATGAATTTTTGAGTTTTCACTTTAATTCTGGGAATTTTCAGAAGACACATTAAAATGTCTTAGTTGTAGCTAGGTTCATTGCTCAGTACTAACAATTCACAAGTACTTCTTCATTTTAGAGATCTTGATGATGATTAAACTTCCAAGTGGGTGGAGTACATCCCTGAGGTTTTGTTTCATTTCTCTTATTCATGGAAAGGAAGTGGGTGTTGTATTTTTTTGGAGCTTTTGCATGAATAAGAATGTTTTCTGTTACTATCACACATGAGTGACATTTGGCTTAATTTGGGATTCTGTGTTCCCCGTTTTTAAACTTTAGGCCTCTGTAGACATTATTCTTTTCTTTACTGGAATTTAATATTTAAGAAAGCATTCTACTCTTATACTTGTAATTAAAAATGTTTTATTAATTTTTTGAGGAACACAATAGATTCTGGTTTTTCCTGTCTAGAAAAGTATTCTTCTATGATATCTTGGATTATAGTTTCTCTTTTACTGGTTTTGTTTCCTTTTTTTAGAATATATTTTTGTCAATATATTGGATCTCTTCTCTGTTCTTCATATGTTGTCACAGTTGCCATTTTTATTTTTCCCTCTTTCCTCTTAGAAATTTTGAAGTTTTTTGCTCACGTTACTGACTCAATTTGTTTGGACTCATTTCTGTTCTACATGATTCCAATGAAAATTTTAATCCTGTTATTACAATTTTAAAAATTTCTTCAAAATTTTTGTTTTTGATCTTATCTGTTCTTATTTTACTCTCTGCTGTTTTCTCATTCTGGTATGAAGTGACCTATATCCAGGCCTTGGGTTTGCAGACACATTGCTGCTATAGATTGTTCATGACTATCCTTACTGTCAGTTGTGTATCCGTAAAAACCATGCTCTTGTGCACAGCCTTAACTCAGTGTATAATACCTCAGAAACATTCATCTGGCACTGTAATGGAAAATTCTGTTTTTACTTCTCAGTTTCTTTACTATAAGAGAGATAGCATATATTCTAAAACAGCCCTCCATTATTTAATTAGGTGCAGTCCACAAAAGATTGTTCTTCCCAGCCAGCACCACTCCCAGGGCTCTTTCTGTCTCTGCTACTATTTATTTAGCTTCGCTTAAAAGGTCATCTTCCTAGGATCAAGGGCCACTTTCCATTGCTATCTATTCCTGCCTTGTGCAAACAGCATTTTACTGGGTGAAGGCAATTGAGAAGGGAAGTGCAAGATCTCAGCTGTCTCAAAATACAGCAGAGGGTGGCTACTTAGTTTTCTTTTCTTTTCTTTTTTTCTTTTTAAGATTTATGTATGTGTTTGAGAGAGACAGCGAGAAGGAGAGAGAAAGAGGTGAGAGAGAGAAGAGAGAGTTGTGAGTTGGGGTGGGGGAGAGGGAAAAGGAGAAGGAGAGCAGCAGATTCCCCGCTGAGGGCAGGACCCCACTTGGGGCTCCACCTCACAGCCCTGAGATCATGACCTGAGCTGAATCAATAGTCCAACACTTATCTGACTGAGCCACCCAGGCACCCTTCAGTTGTTGGTTTTGTTGTTGTTTTTTTTTTTTTTTTAAGATTTTATTTATTTATTTATTTATTTGACAGAGAGGAAGATCACAAGTAGGCAGAGAGGCAGAGAGGGAGGAGGAAGCAGGCTTCCCGCTGAGCAGAGAGCCTGATGCAGGACTCAATCCCAGGACCCTGAGATCATGACCTGACCTGAAGGCAGAGGCTTAACCCACTGAACCACCCAGGTACCCCCACCCTTCAGTTTTTTGATTAGTGTGGTATTTGTTGCTTGAAAACAAGCAGTAAAAATGAGTCAAAGCTTCTTTCTCTCCTCTTTATTTCCAGTTATGTCATTCTAGTTCAGAGAGTAGATTGCAGGCAGACTACTGGTAATGCTGCTCCATCCAGCTGCTACAACATTAAAGTCAACGGACTTATCAGTCAGTGTCTGGCATATACATTTGATTCCTGTCCTTATGTTTTAAGCTATTGCTAATTATTGCCTTTTCTTATGATTTTGCCCATAATTCATTTACATTGAGATCATGATCTCAACCCAAAAGTCAGTCTTCTAAATGCAGGTATAATCAACAGGGTAATGAATGTCATAGTCATTTTATTATTTACAGGGAAACAGTTAACACATTCAATTTGAAGCAGTGTTACTGAGTGGAAAGAAGGCCAGTGTCAGAAAATGTAGAGTCAAGTTTTTAATCCTGTTTATTAATTATGTGACCTTGTACAAGTCACTTATTTAGCCTTTAGGAATCTGTTTATTTTTTCATAAAGTGGCAATAATCATGCTTGTTCTAAGGATCTCACAGGGATGTTGTGAGGGCCAAATGGTGTAATACTTGTAAAGGACCTTTATAGTCATTAACACTCTAGATTCAATTATTTCTATCACTCCCATGACCTTGGCTTCATCAGTGGCAAGTGGAAACAGCTGAGTTAACTGAGCTACCAGATCACAGAAGTGATTCATTAGTATTTATTTCTAATTTTTAGCCATTAGTGAATATAGGTTTTGGACATAAAAAGTAAATGATAATTGTGAGTACTGTAGCCGCTGTCATTAAAAGAAAAAGGAAAAATAGACACCTTTTTTTTTTTTTGCCGAGTTGTTAAATTCATATGAATTTTACCTACTACCTAGATTCTATAAATAGAGGGTTTCTTTCATAATTTTTTCCTCTTTACCCATAAGAACATGTGAATTTTCAGACTCTGTACTACCTCTTAGCTATGTAAAGGATAAACCAAATGAGAGCAGAGAGTCACAGATAAACTTTTGCTGTTATTAAATTTGATTAGAACAAAAGAATAGACAAAATTAGAAGGTATTGTGTAGAAAAGGAAGCAATGAAAAATTGGTCTTTAATTGTCTTTAAGGCTAATTGGAAGCAGAGACTTCTAAATAGAGTTATAATTTATAGGCTAATAAATGTCACAGACATCTTGTTATTAACATGAAAATTAGCAAACATATGAAGAGAGACTAGTTTGGAATACGGCAGTTCCAAACACACGGAAATAAAACACAAATCAATTATATATTTTATTTTTAATTGGTGTATAATGTACTCCTCTAAGAAGAAAGAATAATACAAACATCTAGGCTGTTAACCCTAGTTGCAAGTGAATGAGATGGCTTGCTTCATGGTATCGAAAACAACTTTTTTAAGAAGCGAGTTTCTTTGCTGGAATATGACAAAAGCTTCCTCTCTCTCTCTCTCTTTTTCCCCCCAATTTAGCTCTAAGTTATTGAAAGAAGTCTGTAAGCCTGTCTTCATTTTCCATGTAATTTGACTTTACCCTTCATTTTGCAGATAGGAAAACTGAGATAAAGAGAAATTGAAGAATATCAGTGTTCTTACTATTTTACATTTTACATGTCTTTTTCCCATTTTTTTTTTCTTAATAAACTAGTTCTTCCTTGAGTTAAAAACCATATCTTATCCATTGTAGGCCACCCCTGCCTTGGATACAGCTCCTCAGTGTGACTTGCCCCAGAGCTCTATCCCTCTAATGCATATTGCAAGGAAGGAGATGGCTAACAGCAGATCTGTGATCTTCCCTGTAGCCTCTGGGATTCCTTGAAACATTAACTTGGGAAATTCATAGAAGGATATTGCAAGTCCTGGAGGTTTTACATCATAACCCTATGTGTAAGGATTTGCTGGATGGACTCATAGAAGTCAGAAAGGCTGTTATATCACAGCTACAGTTTATTGTAGCAAAATCAGCAAAAGGAAGAGGCACATCGGGCAGGTCCCAGGAGAGTTCCAATTATGAGATTCCAGTTCTCTTCCAGTAGAATCTTTGAACAGTACTACTTCTCAAAGCAATGGTGTGTGACAGTACCCGTAGTGTATTGCTAATCAGGGAAGCTCCTTCAAGCCTTTGAGATTTCTTTTTCCAGCTTTATTGAAGTATAATTGACAAATAAAATTATAATATATTTAAGGTGTACACTGTAATTATTTGATGTATGTATACATTGTGAAAAGGCTTTTCTCATCTTGTTAATACATTTATCAAACCTCACATATTTGTGTATGTGTGTGTGTGTGTGTGTTTCTCCTGTCTCAGTAAATTTCAGTTATACAATACAATGTTACAGGGACAGGTTGGTAAAGGGGTATAAACTTTCAGCTATAAGATAAAAATTTCAAGGATCAAATGTATAACATGGTGACTGTAGTTGATAACACTTTATTGTATAGTTGAAATTTGCTAAGGGTTTCAGAAATCTTTAATGGGGATCAGCCATGTAGATGTGGCAACCATCTGTGGCTGACCTTATTCTCCAGCCTATCCACAGATCAAGCTAATACCTGCATGACCCAAAGCCTTTACCATAGTCAAAATTATTTGCATAGAGTAGATGTGGCCTAAGACCTCCAGTTAAACAGACTTTCCCATCAGATAGGACATTTCAGGGGCTTAGAGATGACCTCCCAGGAGCTGGGGACAAAGTTAACTCTTTATTGCATACATATCTGTATGTATGTATACTATATCTGCTATATACATTGTCTTTACTATATTGAGACTACTTTAACTGTATCTCAGATAAATCAAAATTGGTTGAAGTTGCAATGTCCCTCATTGTTGAGATTGTGCAACAAGTAACTGTAGGGGCTACAGATGAGATATAGGTGCACTGAAGCCAGATAAAAAAGCTCAAGAGATCAAAGAGCTGATGGCTTCTCTAGGCTGAAGTGGTCCATGTCAATTAGCCTATTATCTTGTGACCTCAGGTTCCTAAATGAGGAGAGTTTGGAAGATATTTGGCAACTATATCTAGTGGGAGTAAAGAGACCTCCCCATTACCAGTCAGGCTGTGGGTTTTCTATCCCTTATTCTTTCTGCCAGCTAAGTGAACTTGATACTAGGGAAAACCTATTGTATCTCATGGGTTTTATTATCAATCCAAACCCAAGATATCTGATAGTTGAGGAGAGTGGATATTGGATTATCTAACTAATATTATTTGTGATGCCTACAATAAAATTGATCTCTGTAATTTTCCCAATTAATTGCATTAGCACTTGCCAAGCTTTATTAGCAGTAAATCCATTCTCTGTTTTTTGAGATCTTCCTCACCATTATTCTCATCTCTGATTTGGTGACTTGTGCAAGAATTCTGGAGGCACACCCAGTCAGTGTCACTG
Source organism: Lontra canadensis (assembly GCF_010015895.1). Classification (NCBI taxonomy): domain Eukaryota; kingdom Metazoa; phylum Chordata; class Mammalia; order Carnivora; family Mustelidae; genus Lontra; species Lontra canadensis. The sequence continues at coordinate 69,248,762 of NW_022630995.1, read as the reverse complement.
TGGTCCATATTAATCTATTAAAAATGGGGGGAGAAGACCAAGTTCTAGGACTTCTCCTTAGGACATCCTTAAGCTTATATACAAAGTAGTCTGTAATGAGAAGAGAGATCATTGCTAAGGATTAAGGTGTTGAGAAGAAAATAAAAACTATTGAGACAATGGAGTTTGTGTTATCAGAGGAGACACATGCAATGTTTGTGTCCACCACTGTTCCTTGTGGCTAGTCACAAATAATGTTCATGATGCTCAGTGAGAATCTGATGGAATCACTATGTGGGGAGTCAGTGGGATTCAAAATGAGTACAAGGTAAGCATATTCCATCTCTGGTTGGGTAAGCAGGTCTCTGACAGCCTTGAGAAGCCATCCTTCCTCTTAATGTAAAACTTGCTTAAAAGAGGGCATAGTATTTTAGAAAGCATGCATGATCAAGGAAACTTGTCAGTATCCTTTCTGACTAGTATTACTTACTTGTATTAACCAACCATTTATTCTGAAAATAATGACATAAAGGGAAATAAGAAGATAAAGCAACTCATATTTCTCTTCTTTTTAGTTCTGTATGACTCATCAGTAAGCCGAAGGTAGAGCAAGTTAATAGAATGTGTGTGTATCAAGAAGTGAAATAAAAATTGTTGAGTAACTTTTGTGCAGAATTTCCATTCTGTTAAGAACAAAATACATATGCAATTATTAACTATAAAATACAAATTATGTAATTTTAGTGATTCTGCATATGAGTCATATGCTTTTATATTTTTATTTAAAACTACATTTTACTATATAGAGGTGCCTGGGTGTCTCAGCAGGTTAAACATCTGCCTTCAGCTCAGGTCATGATCTGGGGTCCTGGAATTGAGACCCATGTCTGGATTCCTGCTCAGCAGGGAGAGAGGAGTCTACTTCTCCTCTTGCCTCTCCCCTGACTCATTCTCTCTCTCTCTTTCTTTCAAATAAAAATCTTAAAAAAAAAAACTACATTGCACTATATAAAGATGCTATTTAAACTTTGAATTTTTCTTTACTTAGAAAGGCATCAAATAGCAAATAAGCAGAAAAGACCTTGTTCTTCAAATACTAGGGATCTGATCACTGATTGCTACTTCTGATCACAGAGATGGAAAGTAGTGGGAGGTCAGGGTTGTTACACTTTCCCCTATTGCTACAAACCCCCTCCACAGGCTGAAGTGACTTCCAGGAAATTTAAAGAGCCAGTGCACTTTTCTTTCTTCTTCTTTTTCTTCTTTTTCCTCTTTTTCCCCTTTTGAGAGCAATATGTTAAAGACTAGAACATTAAAAAAACAACTGTGTAGGGAAAATAAGGCAATGACTACATGCCCAGGAAAGTCTCAGAAAAGGGCTGAGAGGTCTTAAATTTACACCAGGATGATCCTCAGCATGAAGATAGTCTACAACAATAAAAAAATGAATAAATAAATAAAAATAATAATATATAGCAAATACTGGGGAAAGGGAAGGGAGAGAATCTGATTTCCATGTTACCACATTGTGAGATTCAACTGCCTAATTTTCAACCAAACAATCACAAAGCATATGAAGAAACAAAAAAGTATGACCCATTCAAAGAAAAAACTATATCAAGACTGTCACCGAGAAAGGCCTGATAGCAGATCTCCTAGAAAAAGAAAAACAAAAAACCTCTAAAACAACTGTTTTAAAACTACTCTGAAAACTAAAAGAAGATGTGAGGAAAGTCAAGAAAATGATGGATGAACAAAATGAAAGTATCAATAAGAAAATTTTTTAAAAAACTGAAAAGCTAAAATGTACAGTAACCAAAATGAAAAATTAATTAGGATACAAAGGCATATTTGAGCAAGCAGTAGTAATCAGTGAACTTGAAGACAAGACAATGGAAGTGATCAAATCCAGGGAAAAGGAAGAAAAACAACTGAAAAAAAGTAAACAGAGCCTAAGGGAACTGGGGGATACTATAAAGTAGACCAATATATGTATTGTGAGAATTCCAGAAGGAGAAGAGAGAGAGAAAGGGATGGAGGGATTATTTGAAGAAACAAGGGCTGAAAACTACCCAGGGACATGAATATACATACACAACTAAGAAGCTCAAAGAACTCTAGGTAGTATAAGCTTAAAGAGACCCACTCCAAGACATATACTTAAACTTTTGAAAGATAAAGACAGGGAAAATCTTAAGAGTCACAAGAAAGAAGTAACTAATTACACAGAAAGGATCCTCAACAGGTTTATCAGATTTCTCATCAAAAACTTTGGAGACCAGGAGGTAGTGGGCTGATATAATCGAAGTGCTAAATAATGTCAAAGTCAAGGATTACATATCCAGCAAAAGTGTCCTTCAAAAGTGAGGAAGAGATAAAAATATTCCCACACAAACAGAAGCTGAGGGAAGTTGTTGACATTAAATCTGCCCTGAGAGAAATGCTTTAGAGAGTTCTGCAGGGTGAAATGAAGACATTAGACAGTAACTTGAAGCAATATTAAGAAATAAAGGTCCTCAATAAAAATAAACACATGATCAATGATAGAAGCTAATATTATTTTAGCAATGGTTTGTAACTCCATTTTTTGTTCTCGACTTGATTAAAGAAACTTATTTTAAAAAATCTAATTATGTGAAATCTGGTATAACTTTGATTTGTAACTCCAAATTTTATCTTCTACATAAATTAAGAGACTAATACACTCAAATATTATTAACTTATAAAGATGTAATTTTGTGACATCAATAACTAAAAAGGTAGGAATAATGCTGTGATGGAGGAGAGTTTTTTTGGTATGCTATTGAAGTTAAGCTATATAAATTCAAATTAGAATGTTACAACTTTAGGATGTTAAAAGGAATCCCTATGGTAACCACAAAGAAAACATTAATAGAATATATACACTAGGAAATAAAGTTATTTAAACATTTCACTATAAAAAACTTAAAACATTAATGCAGGAAATAAGGGACAAAAAGTCTATAAAGTGAATAAAAAACAAACAACAGAATGATAGAAGTAAGTGCTTTTTTTATAATTAATTTAAATGGGTTAAATTCTTCATTCAAAAGATATAGATTAGGGGCACCTGGGTGGCTCAGTGGGTTAAGCCGCTGCCTTCGGCTCAGGTCATGATCCCAGGGTCCTGGGATCGAGTCCCGCATGGGGCTCTTTGCTCAGCAGGGAGCCTGCTTCCCTCTCTCTCTCTCTCTGCCTGCCTCTCTACTTGTGATCTCTCACTCTGTCAAATAAATAAATAAAATATTTTAAAAAAAAAAGATATAGATTGGAAGATTGATAAAAACACATAATCCCACTATATAATGTTTACAAGATTCACTTTAGATCTAAAGACACAAATGGATTGAAAGTGAAAAGATGGAAAAAGATATCCCTTACAAATAATAATCCAAAGAGAGCAGGAGTGGTTGTACTAATATCAGACAAAATAGACTTTAAATCAAAAAAGGTTATAAGAGACAAAGAAGAATATATTAATAAAATGTTCAATTTAACAAGTAGATAATTAACAATTATCTTAACAATTACAAACATAAACCCAATGACAAGTATTCAAAATATATAAAGCAAAAACTTACAGAATTGAAGGGAGAAAATGGACAGTTCTACAGTAATGTTTGGGTATTTCAATATCTCATTCTCAATAATGTAGAGAACAGTGAAGATAAATAAGGAAATCAAGGAATTACACAACACAATAAAACAACTAGAGCTAACAGATCTATACAGAACATTCTACACAAAAACAGCACACACATTCTTCTCCAGTGCACATGGAACATTTTCCAGGATAGACCATATGTTCGTCTACAAAAGAAGTCTCAGTAGATTTAAAAAGATATCATTCAAAGTATCTTCTCTGACCACAACAGGATGAAATTATAAATCAATCACAGTTAAAATGAGAAAATCCAGAAACTTATGGAAATTAAATAGTACACTCTTAAAATAACCAATGTATAAGAAGAAGTCACAAGAAAAACTAGAAAATAATCAAAGACAAATGAAAATGAAAACACAACATACCAAAACTTACAGGACACAGTGAAAGTGGTACTAAAGGGAAACTTACAGCTATAACACATTAAAAAACAATTAAGATCTCAAATCAACTTTAACTTTAACTTTATTCAACCTAACTTTATTTAAGGAACTAGAAATAAGAACAAAAACAAACTAAATTCAAAGTTATTTCAAGAAAGTAAATAATGATTCAAGCACAAATAAGATAGAAAATTAAAGAAGTAGAGAAAATTAATTAAATCAAAAGTTGGTTCTTTGAGAGGTGCCTGTTGGTTAAGTGTCTGCCTTTAGCTCAGGTCCTGATCCTGGGATCGAGCTTCAGGAAGGGATCCCTCCCTGCTTAGGGGGAAGCCTGCTTCTTCCTCCCCCCACTGCTTGTGCTCTCTCTCTCTCTCTCTCTCAAATAAATAAATACAATCTTAGGAAAAAAAGTTGGTTCTTTGAAAAGATCAACACAATTGGTAAATATTACCAAGATTGACTTGAAGACTCAATTTACTAATCAGAAATTAAAATGGGACATTACTACAGATCCTAGAAATGAAAAGAACTACATGAAAGTACTACAAACAATCCTAAAACAGCAAATTGGGTACCCTACATGAAATGGACATACCCTTAGAAACATAAAAGCTACCAGGAGATAAACTATGAATAGACTTGCAACTAGTAAAGAGACTGAATCAATGATAAAAAATCTTCAGACAAAGGAAAGCCCTGGATCAGACTGTCTTCACTGATAAATTCTATGAAACATCTGAAGAGCTAATACCAGTCCTTCTCAGTTTTTTTTTTTCCAGAAAATTGAAGAGGAGGAAACACTTCATAACTCTATCTATGAGGCCAGCATTACCCTGATATCAAAGTGAGACAAACATTATGAGGAAAGAAAATTACAGACCAATGGCCCTCATGAACATTGATGCAGATGTCCTCAACAAAATACTAGCAAACCAAATTCAGCATCATATTAAAATTATTATATACCATAACCAAAGGGAATTAATTTCTAGAATGCAAGGATGTTATTGCATATGAAAATTGATCAAAACACCATGTTAACAGAATAAAGAGGAAGAAAAATCACATGACCATATCAATTGCTGCAGTAAAATTATATGATAAAAACAGTCAACAAGCTAGGAAAAGAAAAAAAGTCTACCTCAACATAATAAAAGCCATATATGAAAAACCCACAGAGCAGTATACTAATGCTGAAAGACTGAAAACATTTCTGCTAAGATTAGGAACAAGGAAAAGATGATCCTTCACCATAGTGTTGGAAATTCTATTCAACATAGTATTGGAAGTCCTAGCCAGAGAAATTAGACAAGATAAAAAAGGCATCCAAACTGGAAAGGAAGAGGTAAAATGATATCTGTTCATAGGTAATATTATCTTATATGTAGAAAACCCTAGAGACAGCACCAAAAATCTGTTAGAGGTAATAAGTTCAACAAAGTAGCAGGATACAAAGTGAACACACAAAATAGTTGCATTTCTATGTACTAATAATGAACAATCTGAAAAGACAATAATGAAAACGATTCCATTTATAATAGCATCAAAAAATAAAATATTTAAGGATTAATTTAAGAGGTGAAAAACTTACACAATAAAAACAACAAAATATTGCTGAAAGAAATTAGAGAACACCTAAATGAATAGAAATACATCCCAGGTTTATAGAATTGAAGACTTAATATTGTTAGGATGTCAGTACTACCCAAAGTGATTTACAGATTCAGTGCACTCCCTATTAAAATTCCCATGATGCTTTTGCAGAAATAGAAAATGTTATCCTAAAATTCATACGCAATCCCAAGTGATACTGAATACCTAAAGCCATCTTCAAGAAGAAAAACAAAACTGGACAACCAACATCTGATTTCAAAAGTTACTGTAAAGCTATAGTAATCAAAACAGTAATACTGGCATAAAGACTGATATGGAGACCAATGGAATGGAGTAAAGAGCCCAGAAATCAGCACTCACATACATGGTAAAATGATTTTTGACAAAGATGGGGAAAACTATTCAATGAGGAAAGAACAATCTCTTCAACAAATGGTGCTGTGAAAACTGGATATCCATATGTAAAAAAATGAAGTTGGACCCTTGCCTAACACCACATACAAAAATGAACTTTAAATGGATCAAAGCCCTATATATAAGGGATAAAAACTTTATAAAACTCTTGGAAGAAAACAGAGTGAAGTCTTCATGATATTGGATTTGGCAATATTTTCTTCACTATGACACCAAGGGCATAGATAATAAAAAATACACAAACTGGAGTTCACAGAATTTAAAAAAATGTGCATTAAAAGCAATATCAACATATCAACAGAGTAAAAAGACAATTCACAGGATGGGAAAAACATTTGCAAAATATATATCTGATAAGGGATTAATATCGAGAATATATAAAGAACTCCTAAAACTCAACAACAACAAAAACAACTCAATTAAAAAATGAGCAAAGGACTTGAATAGACATTTCTTCAAAGAAGACAGTACAGATGGCCAATAAGCATGTGAGACGATGCTCTCAACACACTAATCATTAAGGAAATGTAAATCAAAACTACAAGAGGATACCACCTCACACCCTTTAGGTAAGCTACTATCAAACAAAAAACAAAACAAAATAACAAATTCTTGGTAAGGATCTGGAGAAATCTTGTGTACTCTTGGTGGAAATACAAAATGATGCCACCACTATATATAGTAGCTCTTCAAAAAATTAAAAATAGAATTGACTGATGACCCAGCAATTCCACTTCTGGATATATACCCAAAAGAACTGAAGGCAAGGTCTCATAGAAATATTTGTACACCCATGTTCATGGAAGAATTATTCACAGATGCTACGATATGGAAGCAACCTAAATGTCCATCAACAGATGAATAAATAAGCAAAATGTGTAGAAATACAATAGAATATTATGCAGTCTTAAAAAGGAAGGAAATTCTGATATATACTATGACATGGGTGGACCTTAAAGATATAATGCTAAGTGAAATAAGCCAGTCACAAAAAAAAGACAAGTACTGTGTGACTCCCACTTGTAAGTGATACTTAGTGTAGTCAAAATCATAGAGACACACAGTAGAGTGGTGATTGCCACGGCCTGGGGAAGAGGGAAGGGGAGTTATTTAATGGATATAGTTTCGGTTTTACAAGATGAAAGGGATGGATGGCAGTAATGGTTGTACAAGATTATGAAAGTATTTAATACCATTGAACTCTACACTTAAAAATGGGTTAAGATGGTAAATTTCATGTTATGTGTATTTTACCATAATAAAAAAATAGGAACTAAAAAACACTATGACAAGTCAAAAGTAAGACCTAAGAAGAAAATAAAAAAACCATATTTTAATATCTGTAATGGCATTATATTCCTGTTTTTTTATCAGGTGACCCTGCATTTTCAGTTTGCACTGGACTTTGCAAAATTAGTAGCCAGAAACTTGCAGTGCAAGTTTCATTTAAGCATTAAGAAATACTCTATGACCAGCCTAAAATACAGTTGAATTAGCTGATAGAATTCTTCAAGAAGTATAGGAAAATAGAAGCATGTTGCAGAGATACAATGAAGTTGGACTGGCCAGAGTCTTAAACCCGAATCAGACAAATATGGTGGGGGCTGGAGAGTCTTTCTGACAAAAACATATCTTGAGCACTATTCATTGCACCAATGAGAATTATTTCAGGTTAACTCCTATCACATATTTCAGGCTAATTAAAAAACTCTCTGATGTAGATTTTGAGAACAGTATTTTGAAAGCAGCAACATCTGAAGTGTGAATTTCTGATGAGGGCACTTTAAAAGTTAACCAACCAGCTCTAGAGTATTAGATTAAAATTCACTTGCCTGCACACGCATTCAACCATTTACATTTCTCTGATGATGTAATGCCCAGGCCATTCCATCTTGGGAACTCTAGAACCCCCTCCCTTCCAGGCCAATCGGGACTGATTCTCTCTCATTATCTTTTATATATATTTAAATCTATTCCATCTTTAAAATCAAAACTAATCTTCGTTTTTATGTGTGTCTGCACGCGCGCGCGCACACACACACACACAAGCTGCCTTGATTTGCTATCACTCTCATTACCACCATGTAATTACAAAACATGTAACCTCTTAGTAATGCTTTAATTTCCTTATAAGTTGAGGACACTAATATTTACTTGTAGAGAATTTTGTTTTCATCTTCCCCTTTTCAGTTTAAATAATACTTTCCCTGGAAAGCCCTCCCTGACTTAATTGTCCTTCCTCTTTCCCTTGTAATGCTCTATCTCCCCTTTCGTATCAGTCATCATGCACCATTATTCCTTCACTTGTTTATATGTCTAACACTATGCAAGCTTTGAGACCAGATAATTGACATATATTACTCACAATTGTCTCTCTAGTGCCTGACAGAATGGGTGCCTAATAGCATTAATTTAATACATTTGATACATTTTGTATTCATTTGGAAATATCTATATGGTTTTCAGCTGAATTTGGTGCTATATAAAGAAAAATTTCTTATTCAAGCTTCCAGGGTTTTTTTTTTTTTTTTTTTTTTTTCTGTTTTAAAGATGCAGAGTTTTCCTATAGCTATTCACCTCTCTGAATGTTAAGTGCTTATAAGGTTTAGAGATACCTCTGGCTAACTTCGAAAAGGACATTTGCAATATCATGTCTGTATATCTTCTTCCCATCCATATTGCACCACCACTACCCCCTCCTAAAGAAATACACCAGTTTGTTTTCTCTGGACGACCATGATTGATGGCCAGAGCAAGAGACTCTGAAGGCTTGGTCATAGCAGCCAGAGTATCACTCAACCAGGACTGATGAAAACAAGATTGAATATCACTGTTTATTTGAGTTTAATTTCCCTGCAAAACTTCAGACATTCCCTATGGAAAGATATAATTATAAGAGTTTAAAGTTCCTCCTGGAACAATTTACTTTTTTAAAAAATAAGAATCACTCATGTTATCAAAATTGCCACATGCACACATACACACAACTCACTTAGTAATAGTCTTTGAAGATACTTTTTACCCCTATGTGTTCATTTTATAGATGAGGAAACAGGTTTAACAAGAATTAACCCAAGGTCTAGAAGCTAGTGAGGAGGATCAATTTTCAAACGTCAAGCCCTGGGCCTTTCCACCTCACCAAGATGTTTCCACAGAGGAGTAAAATGCCTCAATCTTAGACACTTTATATAATGTTCAGTACACGTATGAAACTAAGCTGAGACTGAAGAATGGCAATCATCTCAGTCATAAGAATTTCCTTTGGGGTTTTCTACTATAAGCACTTGCCCTTCAAGATATAGAACTATCTGTAAAGGGGAAGAGGGGCTGAAATACAAACTCAGTGCAGCTCTCAATCTTAAACACAGACACTATGATTAACTTTCATAGAAATAACCAAAATATAACACTGAACTTTATTGCTTCAGAGTGCTCAAAGGAATTGCATTTTGGAATTCACCAAATAGTATTAAATAGTCTTTGTAGTCAAAGGCCAGGGTTGATTTTCCTTGGTGTCCTCCATGCCTAAAATGGCACCTGTCACCTTGTAGGGACTTAGTACATGTTAGCAGATGAAGAAGGAAGACTTGCCCACTCTAACCTTTGTAAGCTCACTCTTACACACCCATCCTAATGACAAGCAGTGTGGGTAGCTGGTGAGTGTGGACTGTGAAATCAAGCTGCCAGCCTGAAAGTCCAGACATACATGTCTGTAAATGGCTATAATTGCAATATCTACATGATAGGCTTAACAATGTTTTAAAGAAGAAATAACTTATATGTGCTTAGAGTAGTGCCTGACATTTAATAAGCTCTGTGTTTGTAATTATAAATATGGGTCCTAGGATCATAACTATGGATGTCGTGATTTAACAGATGTTGCATGGAAAAGACTAAATGAATTTATAAGATCCAATGTATATATTTACGCAGATGCATAAATTTGGGATTTATTACCATATAATTTTTATGAAATTAGTTTGTAGTTATCCATCTTTTTAAAAATTCCTTCCCTCCTTCCCCTACAAAAGAAAAGTGGCTACTAGAAATTTATAGTTATGTTCTCTTAATCTATCATGATATTTAGTTGATTAAGCCAAAATAAGTATTGGTGAAGCAATATTATATAAGGGAGATGGGTTCCTGATTTGCACAGGATGTCAACTTACAACATGTGATAGCTATAATAGGGGGAGACTGTCTGACCCAGGTATTTCTCTAAACAATACCAAGAGAGGATATTTACTGGGACAGGAGATGTTGATTATAACTGACCGAATCCTCATTATGGAATATACAGTAACATAAGCATAAATTATAAATGCCTATGAGGTGCCTAGTACATACTTCTTTGAGGAATGAACAGAATGGAATAGAAAAAGCTTGTGGAGGGTTGCGCCTGGGTGGCTCAGTGGGTTAAGTGTCTGCCTTCAGCTCAGGTCATGATCCCAGTCCTGGGATCAAATCCCACATCATGCTCCTTGTTCAGCAGGAAGCCTTCCTCTCCCTTTGCCTCTACCTGCCACTCCCCTGCTTGTGCATTCTCTCCATCAAATAAATGAATAAAATCTCTAAAAAAAAAAAAAAAAAAAGAAAAAAAAGAAAAGAAAAGAAAAAGAGAAGAAAAAGCCAGTGGAAACCCTTAATGGATTTTTCTAGTCTTATCTAAGTTTTTCTTTTCTTGTTTGTCCCTCATTGGCCTTGTCCTATATTGGTATATTTTGGAATGCGACTTCCTAGAATCAAGGTCTTTATTTCCACTTGGGAAAAAAATCTTAGTTCATATGTGTGTGATTGCTAAAAAAGTTCTTTATATGAGTTGTTGCCAGCAAGGCTTCTGGATGCAACTTGTGCATTAAGCAGTGTCCCTAGGTCTGCTCCAGGCTGCTCACTTCTCATCAGCCTGAGCCCAGTGGGTTTGGCTTGTGCTGTCAAGAAGGCAATGTCCTTGTCCTTTGCTGGAAACAGTGGTTTCCCAGTTGAGATTTAAGCTGAAAGCAAACTGCAGGCCCCCTTTAGATAGAAGTCTGGGTGTCAGATGGACTTTATGTTACTACTACACAAGCTGCCGACTACAGCCATTTAAGAGAAGTAAGTGTTTAACCTTTTTATGGTCAATAACAATGTGCTACTCCAGAGTTAACTAGTCATTTTTAAGAGGAGCATATCGTTCCAGAAAGGGAAATGTCAGTGGTTGCACTGTATTCTCAGATTTTGTTTTTTTTTTCCCCCTTTGGAAATTGAGATACAGGTTATAATCTATAATAAACAGAATGTTTAAACTATTCAGTAATATGCTGAGATTGTCACTACTTGTAGCAGCAAGCATAAAAAACACAGAAGAGGAAAATTAAGAAAAAGTAAAATTATTTCCTCAGACAGAAAGGAAGTCATAACAAAGTAATACAAAGTCAAGCTATTTTGGAAATACGAATACATAAAATCTCAAACAACCCACTAAAACTGCTATTTTCTTAATCACACTGAGAAAAACAAAGTGTGTAGATGAAATAATGTGACCTTTTGATACTGAGTTAAAATAAACAGGAAGCACATTTACAGAGTTAATCCATCTAATCACAATTTCTCCATGAGATTTTGTTTTAATATTTTATTCCTTATGTGAAAGATGTGTTCCTTCAAATCTTTAATCAAGCTCAATAATTCATTTCATCAACATACTATAACATATGCCATCGAAATGTAATGTGCCATAGATCATTCTACTGACAGAGCGCCATAAACTAAAGAGTCAGTGAAAATAAATCACATTGTCTTCTATTTTGCCTTGAAAGTAAACATGAATACTCAGAGAAGAGAAATATAAAAAGAAAAACCAGAATTTGTGGATAAAATTTAAAATGTCACTAAAGGCTTTAATTAACATTAAGTGCTTCATCTGAAAATAATGCCCATTAAAGTTTAAAAGTTCAGAGGAGTAGTTTGTTATACATTTCAATTCTGCAACAATATTTTTAATTGTATTCATTCTAAAGTGAAGTTGTTTACTCCAATGGACTGTTGTGCCTTAAGTCAAATATTTCAGAAAGAATCTTGAGTTGTGGAGGGGTCTTTGTACTAAAAGGTTCTGGAAAAAGAAGGGGTAAGAAAGGGGTGGAAAAAATATTTTCAAGGCAATCTCCAAACACATTGTTCTATTGGAGAATAAAATTGATTCCCTCGAACATGACACATTATTTTACTCAACTAGTAATACTCAGAAATGGAGATACAGATTTCCTTGGCCTTGACCACAGTTTGGCAGTAAACTCAACACAAGGTTGATTCTTCAACCTTGAGATTGAAGTGTCAGCCGTTAATTCTTCCGTGTGCATTGTCCCTGGGAACGGGATAATGAAGCCCTACCCTCCAGGAATTAGAACATTTTGGTGGGTGGGTGGGGGAATAGATAGGTAGATGAGAGAAAGAAAGATAGATATTAAGGAAGGAAGAGAGGGAGGAAGGAAAAGAGAGCAAGAGAAAGAAAGGGAGAGAGGGAGGGAGGAAGAGAGAGAAAAAGAAAGTGGTTAAAGGAGAATAATATAGTATAGATAGTGTACTCCAGGCAAGTCTACACAATGCTGCAAAATTAACTTTCTTCCAAAAGCCAGCTCTGGTCACACCATTTCTTGCTCAAAAGTCTTAATGGTTGTCCATTTGCATAAAGATTAAAGATTCACCACGCAGTTGTCACCTTATTCTCCAGCCAAACTTCATTATCCTCTTAACATTCCTTCTGTGTCTTTGTCCACATTGCTCCCTCTGTCAACAATTTCTTCCCCATCTCTACATGCCAAAAGCTGGATAACTATTTCCCACCCATTATTTGCATGTTCAAACTCTAGATAAGCTCAATCAAATGCTAACTCTGTAATGAATAATCCCTTTCTTCATACAAAATTCTTCTTCCAAACCCCTATCTATCACAAATACTTTCTATACTAATTATAATTATTTTCACAACTGCTTTAACTCCTTTACAAAACTATAAGCTCCATGATGGCAATATCCATAAGAGATTAATTTTAGTAAAAATGCCTTAGAATGCATTTGATGAATAGTTGCTGATGGAAATTACATTATTCATCTTTGGGATTAAAAGAAAGAGTTGATTCTCTTTTGAGTGTTCCTCTCTTTTCACCCTTACTAGCATCTAGCACTCCTAAGACATGAGGGGTGGAAAAAAAAGGAAATACTCAAAATCAGTGAGTTCCCTTTGGTTTCTCTTTTAGGAAAAAAAGAAAAAAAGGCTCAGGTTTCTGCCTTTGACTAGATAATTACTTGACTACATAATTATTATTTTTTTAAATTAAATTAAGGTTTTTTTCAGTGTTCCAAGACTCATTGTTTATGCACCACACCCAGCACAGCATGCAATACTTGTCCTCCTTAATACCCACCACCAGGCTCACCCAACCCCCCAGCCCCTCTCCTCTAAAACCCCCAGTTTGTTTCTCAAAGTCCACAGTGTTTCATGGTTTGTCTCCCCCTCCTATTTCCTCCAATTCCTCCTCTCCATTTCCCAATGTCCTCCATGCTATTCCTTATGCTTCACAAGTAAGTGAAACCATACGACAATTGACTCTCTGCTTGACTTATTTCACTCAACATAATTGCTTCCAGACCCGTGCATGTTGATACAAAAATTGGGTATTCATCCTTTCTGATGGAGGCATAATACTCTATGGTATATATGGACCATATCTTCTTTATCCATTTGTCCGTTGAAGGGCATCATGGTTGTTTCCACAGTTTGGTGACTGTGGTCATTGTTGCTATGAACATTGGGGTACAGATGGCCCTTCTTTTCACTACATCTGTATCTTTGGGGTAAATACCCAGTAGTGCAATTGCAGGGTCATAGGATAGCTCTATATTTAATTTCTTAAGGAATCTCCACTGTTTCCCACGTTTCAAGTTTTGAATTGGTCACTTAAACCTCACAAATAAGTGAGTCTACGTAAAGCAAAATATCAAATAATTCTCCATTACAAACAATAAGAAAATATTCTTTTAAGTAGAAGGGAAATATAAAATGGAAATGGAGCATATCCATTTATGTTCCCAATATGTGAACAGAGTTAAAACATAAGGCTTTCAAGAGTTGCACAAATTCTCACAATTCCAATTAAAAAGCCATATCTTGCGGTGCCTGGGTGGCTCAGCGGGTTAAAGCCTCTGTCTTCAGCTCAGGTCATGATCTCAGAGTCCTGGGATCAAGCCCCACATCGGGCTCTTTGCTCAGCAGGAAGCCTGCTTCCCCCTCTCTCTGCCTGCCTCTCTGCCTGCTTTGATCTCTGTCAAATAAATAAGTAAATAATCTTAAAAAAAAAATCCATATCTTCCTCAATGATACACATACACATACATTTTAAAGAATTGCAAATACATGAAATTGGAGAGGATGTGATATTTAGTTCAGACAGTAAAATTCATATCAAAATAAAAGTAGAAATAGTAATTATTATAGCTCCATATTTTGGAGGGAGGTCACATTTTAGAGTTCAGAGTAAAGATAAATCCCAGACTTCCTACACAGACATATTTTTTCTAATTTTCAAAACCATTTGTCAGCCTGTTTCATACATTAGCTGCAATGAATTATAGCACAGAAGAATCACACTTATATTGGAAGCAAAGAGAGATTAACCCAACATTATATCTTGTTTTTAGGCATTCAACTCCAGGATCAGATTTTTTAAAAAAGAAAGAAAAAAAGGAAAAGAGAAAAAAAGACTTTTATTACCTTGGCATTGATGAAAGCAGAAGTTTTCTTTCCCTTTCAATCTTCTGGGAGGAAATTTCAGTTATTTTAAGCCAGCAGAATAACTCTCCCCAGAGCACTGATAAATTAATGTGTAGAAGCTTAGAAAATTTAAGAGGTCTGTCTTAGAATTGAATGACTAGAAATTTGGGTCCTTTAAATGCACCAAAGAAATTGTGTGGCTCATTTTAATAGTAAGTCTCACTGCTAAATTCATGCCCTATATAATATACAATATCTAGGCAAGAGCTTTTAGTAAATTTTACTTGTAAAAGTGGTAATAGAATGTTCTAATTTTTCAAAGCTTGGAATTCATTTTTTTTTTTTTTGTATACTTTGGCCTTCATGACATGATGATCACTATCAATCCAATCAAATGTTGCCTTTTACTCTGTTTTGCCATCTTATCACACATTACTTGTGTTCTTCTGTTACTATTTCCATTAATTTATCCATTCTCTATGTACTCCCTCATTGCCTCTGAACTTTAACTTGGTTCTCATCTGCCACCACTCAGATGAAATTCCTCCCTCAAGGGTCAGGGATGATGTCCTAAATCCAAACTCTTTTCTTGGCCATTCTCCATGGTGTCTCTACAACACTTGGAACTTTTAGCCACCTTCTATTTCTTGAAATTCTCTTCCTCTATGAATCTGATTACTCCTATGTCTCTTCCATCATTCTTCTCCTATTTGATCACCCTCATTTCACTTTACTATGCCTTCTTTAAAAAAAAAAAAAAAAAAAAAAGGTTTTAAGTAATCTTCACACCCAAAGTGAGGCTAGAACTTATGACCCTGAGATCAAGAGTTGCATGCTCTACTGACTGAGCCAGCCAGGCGCCCCTTACTATGCCTTCATATCCTTAAGTGTTGGCTTTCCCTGGGTTTCATTCTTGGTCCTTTTCCTTCTACACCTTTTCCCCTTAATTGGTGCTAAAGAAAACCCAGAGATGAATAGTAATTGAAACAGTAAAACCAGGTTTTATTAAGGAACTACTACAATAGGAGAGGAGAGACTTCAGTGCAGAGCTGGGTTCAATTCTGAATACAGCGGGGACAAGGGACTTTATAGCCAAGGAGCAGAGGAGGGGTCAGTGGATGGAAACTTACTAAGAAGAAACATCAGAGGTAAGGAGGTCTTCTAGCTAAATGGACTTAAAAAGATTCTTACTGGAAGCAGGCCAGGGTAACTAGATATCAGGGATCTAAATGAAGAATTGAGCAGCTATCAAGGGTGGGGAATTCTCTCAAAACTGACTTAAGATTCTTGTTATAACTGGGCAATACAGACCTGAAAAAGATGGGCATTGAAGTCTAAGGTTGAAGCCTAGAGCGCTTAGAGGAGCCTCACTGAAGTTTAGAAGAAGAGAGGCTTTGTCAGTGATGCCTTTTTCAATGATGAATGCAAGGCAGAACTTCCTACCAAAATACAAATTCCTATTTCTAAGTGCATTCTGAATATGTCTACTTGGATATTCTGGAGATCTCTCAAAAGTTATGTCTCAAATTAAACTAATGTTTTTCCCTACAAACCTGCTTTTTCATGTTAGGTATTGCCAGTTGTATTTGACACCCTACCCAGGCTCCAGCCTGGAGACCTCACGTTGGGTTTTATTCCCACTTTCCTTCCCCTCCTGAGCCCGATCTAACCCATCACACTCGTATGCATTTACCTGCACAGTGTTTCTCAGATATTCATTATTTGTTGCTTCCACTCTTCCAGTCCTTGATCAGACCATCGTTTTTCATCTGTCGCCCAAATTACCCTCTTATTTCCCTACATGCAATTCCTCCCCATTCCACCTTTGTAACTGTTGCCAAAATCCCCATTTATAAATACATGGTTAATAATAATTATACCCTTCCCTGAATTCTTCAGTTATTTTCTCCAGCCTGCACAGTAGAAGTAGGCAAAAAACAAAGGGAGAATGGTGAGCTGGAGCCATCTCCTAGCAGCTCTGGAGAGCTGCTGGTGTGCATCTTTCCCCAGCCCTGAATTCAGTGATGCTTCTGTAGCTTTAAATTACCATGATAGCAGTATTTACAATCTCAAAATCAGCGAATGTTACAAAGCAGGGATTTTTTTAACGTCTTTATTTTATTTTATTTTTTTTCATGTTTCAAGACTCATGTTTATGCACCACACCCAGTGCTCCATGCAATACATGCCCTTCTTAATACCCACCACCAGGGTCACCCATCCCCCCCACCCCCACCCCTCCATAACCCTTGGTTTGTTTCCAAGAATCCACAGTCTCTCAGGGATTTTTTTTTAAAAAGATCTTGTAATTAAATACATACAGCACATCATGGCAGAGGGAACTTGGCATTTGTTAAATGTGTATACACACACACACACACCCACACACAGCCCCAAATCTAACTTTTAAGCCCAACATCTTATTCTATCCATATGCCCTTTTTTATTCATGTACTTGTACCCTAACCAAACACTTCAAATACATGGATTCTGAAGCTTCTATGTCAAGACTGAAACACCATGTCCACCTAGAATGCCCTATTCTCCTTTTCCCACTCCAACCTTACCTCCTTGCAATGTCCCTTCAAAGCCAAGTTCAACTTTTATCACCCCTGTGAAGGTTTCCTTGATACTCTTTACCTCATACAAAATTTATTTGTATCTATTTGCCTCTCCTGCTAGATTGTGAAACATTTTAATAAAAATATTAAAATGTATTTACATTTATTTATATTTATTTTATTTACATTGACCTTATTTGTATATCCCCCATGCCTTAAATATTGCATAGTACATGTTGTAAGTTTAATAAATGTTGAACAAATGAACAAATTTGGGAGAATTTGATAGATTCTCGTTTCATAGCAGATACAAAAATAAATCCCAGATGGAAATGTTTGAATGTGAAAAGCAAATGTGTTTATATACTTGCAAAGGGCCTTTTAAGTAAAATGAGAAACTCAGAAGCCATAAAGATAACTGTTGACAGATTTCACTACTTAAAATTAAAAACTTGTGTATAAATCAGTTACAAGAAAAAGCCTGGAAAGAAAACAAATCCATAGAGGCTAAGTAACTTGCTACTAAACAATGAAAGAGTCAACTAAGAAATCAGAGGAAATAAAAAATACATGGGGAACAAATGAAAATGAAAACATTATGTTCCAAAATCTTTGGGATGCAGCAAAAGCTAAGAGGGAAGATCATAGCAATATAAAAGAAGCAAGAAAAATCTCAAATAAACAACCTAACTTTATAACTAAGGAGCCAGAAAAAGAACAGCCCAAAGCCAGTAGAAGGAAAGAAATAAGATTAGAGCAGAAATGAAATAGGGACCAAAAAACCAATAGAATGAACCAATAAAACCAGGAACTAGTTCCTTAATAACATTAACAAAATTGGATAAACCTTTGGCCAGACTCATTAGAAAGAGAAGGAGGGAGGGAGGGAGAGAGAAAGAAGACTCAGATAAAATCAGAAATGAAGGGGGAAGGGGGAAAAGAAAAAACCTTATGTGTAGAAAAGTACACCTTAAAAAAAGAAAAAGGGCACCTTAAATAAGAAACAAAGAGAAAACTGTGAGAATATAATTTTTCAATAAAGATAACATAAAAATCATTTATAATTCCAGTATTAAAATACTATCTATATCATAGCCTTGTCATGAGGATTAAGTAAATTAATAGCATTTAAAATAACAGGCAAACACAAGTATCTGATTATGAGTGAAAGAATCACTTGATTTTGAGGATATTAATAAAGTACTCTTCTACAACTATGAAAAAAATCACAACAGGCACACAGTAACTGCTCTAACAAGTTAAATTATTATTATAAATTTAAGAAAATCTGGAAAAAAATTACAATAATCTATTGAAATTGAGTGGTAAAATAATTTTCTTACTAGTGGTGTGTCAAGGGCTAGATGTGGAATATTCATCTGGATACAGGCAATAAGTTAATGCATTGGGTGGAGATGGGTATGAATTTAAAAATGGTTCATGACAAGTAAAAGTCACTTTGTTAATTTATTATTTTATTTTATTTTATTTTTTTCAGTGTTCCAGAATTCATTGTTTATGCACCACACCCAGTGATCCATGCAACACGTGTCCTCCTTAATACCCACCACCTGGCTCTCCCAATCCCCCACCCTCTTCCCCTCCAAAACCCTCAGTTTGTTCCTCAGAGTCCACAGTCTTCCATGCTTTGTCTCCCCCTCCAATTTCCCCCAACTCACTTCTCCTCTCCATTTCCCAATGTCCTCCATGCTATTCCTTATGCTCCACAAGTAAGTAAAACCATACGATAATTGACTCTCTCTGCTTGACTTATTTCACTCAGCATAATCTCTTCTAGTCCCATCCATGTTGATACAAAAATTGGGTATGCATCCTTTCTGTTGGAGGCATAATACTCTATGGTATATACGGACCATATCTTCTTTATCCATTTGTCCGTTGGAGGGCATCTTGGATCTTTCCACAGTTTGATGACCATGGCCATTGTGGCTATGAACATTAGGGTACAGATGGCCCTTCTTTTCACTACATCTGTATCTTTGGGGTAAATACCCAGTAGTGCAATTGCAGGGTCATAGGGAAGCTCTATTTTTAATTTCTTAAGGAATCTCCACACTGTTTTCCAAAGCGGCTGCACCAACTTGCATTCCCACCAACAGTGTAAGAGGGTTCCTCTTTCTCCACACCCTCTCCAACACATGTTGTTTCCTGTCTTATTAATTTTGGCCATTCTAACTGGTGTAAGGTGGTATCTCAGTGTGGTTTTGATTTGAATCTCCCTGATGGCTAGTGATGATGAACATTTTTTCATGTGTCTTTTAGCCATTTGTGTGTCTCCTTTGGAGAAGTGTCTGTTCATGTCTTCTGCCCATTTTTTTTGGACATGATTATCTTTTATCTATATTTTTGTGTGTGTTGAGCTTGAGGAGCTCTTTATAGATCTTGGATATCAGCCCTTTGTCTGTAGTGTCATTTGCAAATATCTTCTCCCATTCCGTGGGTTGCCTCTTTGTTTTGTTGACAGTTTCCTTTGCTGTGCAGAAGCTTTACATCTTTATGAAGTCACAAAAGTTCATTTTTGCTTTTGTTTCCTTTGTCTTTGGAGACATATCTTGAAGCTTAAAGGAAGTTGCTGTGGCTGATGTTGAAGAGGTTACTGCCTATGTTCTTCTCTAGGATTTTAATAGATTCCTGCCTCATATTGAGGTCTTTTATCCATTTCGAGTTTATCTTTGTGTATAGTGTAAGAGAATGGTTGAGTTTCATTCTTCTACACATAGCTGTCCTTTATTATCACTTTACACCAGCAATTCTAAACATTACCAGTAATTAAAATTTATTGTCTCTCCTCCTGCTTGAAGAGAACCTTTCATTGGTCTAAGTTCAAAACAACTTCTGTGCTTGCCGTTGAGTTTAATAATGTGTACATAAGCTTCAAATCAGCACATTTTTATTGCCTCTTTGTAAATATTGTATTTTACATAAAAGTTAGTTCTCAGAAGTCTCAGCTACGTATTGGACTTCAGTACCTGTAGACTCAGCTACAAATGTGATTCTGAGCATGAATTTGTAATGGTTTATAATAGTTGGAACTTTCTCTGGGCACCTTTTGTCACCCCTCCCTGGAGTACTACAGATTCCTGCATTTAAAGAGTAAGTTTGAAGTAAATACTGATTGTACAGTAATTGTTAAGAGAAACGGAGAACTTAAGCTCTTTCAATTCTGTAATTCCCTGTGACCACTTGGAGTTCCTATTTGCTTGATATTTAAAAGTATACCACTTTTCCTCCTCACCTGGACACTCCAGTCACACTAGCAAATTTTTTCCCCATTTTTAAAATATACTAAATTTTTCCCAACTCGGGGCCCAACTCAGTAAAAGCGTATGCTTTTACTCTGCTTAAACGTGACTTCCTGAGCTCTTCCTGTGGCAGACTTTTCATTTTTCAGATTGAAAGAAAATGCCATCTCAGAATCAGCCTGACTTTTCCGCAAAATGTGAATTTCAAAGTGTAATATCCTGTTAAGTACAAATATTCTATTACACATGGAATATTGTTTGAATACTATCTTTCAATTTAACATACATTATTTTAAATTGTTTTAAAACTAAAGAATGGAAAAAGAAAATAATGACCATTATTGATTACTACATTATCATTAAGGAAAATAATGTTACTGTATAAAGGAGGGAGCTGTTAAATACCCATTGGGTGTTATATGCAATTAATAAGTCATTGAACACTACATCAAAAACTTATGATGTACTATATGTTGGCTAACTGAACACAAACATGCACAAATACATACCCAGGTGTTAAATACACTTAAGTTTGTGCCTACTTCTTACTTTAAAAAAGTTTTAAATAATTGGAGGGGATTTTTTTTTTCTGTTTTACTCTCAGAGTAAAAAAGGAAAAAAGGAATGAGGAAGTGCAAAATCAGCTACATTTCACAATTACTATCTTATGAGGTTAGTCAAGAAAAACCAAAATAAATCAATTTCAAGTGTTTTTCTCAAACATATTTGTAGTACTTTTGGTTCTATAATATTGCAATGCATGACAGCTATCCACTTTATGAAAGAATAATTTTTAAAAAAAGCCTTTTTAGTGATGGGGAAACAAAGAATATCTAAGCAAAATCATAGATACTACTTGCCCAGTAAAAATGACATAACTTCTTTTTAGGTGTATTTTGTAACACCTTTTCTCTATAATTTCTCATTCCACACATAAGTTTTAAAGGAATAAAAATGCTTGGGCAAAAGTAGACCCTCACAAATACATTGCAAAGAATGAATCTAGACATAGAACTTATATCTTTCATAAAAATTAGCTCAAAATGGATTTATAGGCCTAAAGGTAAAATGCAAAGCTATCAAATTCCTAGAAGATAACATAGAATCTATATGACTTTGGATTTGGCAGTGACACTGTAGGTACAGAACTGAAGGCATAGTCCATGAAGAACATCACTGAGAAATCAAACATCATTAAATTAAAAACTTCTATTATGAGAAAGATGCTGTCAGGAGAATAAGACAAGCCATAGACTGGAAAAAATATTTGCAAAAGACAAATATGGTAAAGGACCATTACCCAAATCATACGAAAGAAAAAATTCTTAAAACTCAACAATAAGAAAACAATAACCCATAAAATAATGTGCAATAGAAATTCTCTTTCATTGTTGGTGGGAATGCAAAATGGTACAGCCACTTTGGAAGACAGATTGGTGATTTCTCACAAAATGAAACATACTCTTAACACATGTTCTAGCAACCATGCTCTGTGATATTTACCCATTAAGAGTTGAAACTTAGATCCTTGCAAAAATCTGCTCATAAATGTTTATAGCGGCTTTATTTATAACTGCCAAAACTTGGAAGCAACGAAGACATCCTTTAGTAGGTGAGTGAGTAAATAAACTGTGGATACATCCAAACAATGGAATATTATTTGGCACTAAAGAGAAATGAGTTACCAAAATGTGAAAAGACATGGGCAGGATAAGACATGAAAAGACAGGGGTTGGAGTCTTCAAATGCATATTAATAAGTGGAAGAAGCCAATCTGAAAAAAGCTACATACTTACAGTATACTACATACATACAGTAAGATTCTGATTATATAACATTCTAGAAAAGGAAAAACTGGAGATAGTAAAAAGATCAGTGGTTGCTAGGGCTTAGGGGTTAAGATGGATGAACAGGCTGGACATAGAGAATTTTTAGGGCTGTGAAACTATTCTGTATGGTACTTGAATGATGGGTACATGTTATTATACATTTATCCACACCCATAGAATGCACAACCTGAAGATTGAACCAAGTGTAAACTATGGACTTTAAGGTGATAATATGTCAAGGTAGGTTCATGGACTGCAACAAATGTACATCTGGTGGGGATGTTCACAGTGAGACTGTGAAAATATGGGGGCAGGAAGTATTTTGGATCTCTGTACTTTCTGCTCAATTTTGCTATGAACCTAAAACTGCTCTAAAAAAATTAAGTCTATTAAAAATTTTTTTAAACAAAAAAAGCACTTGGTCACACCTTTTACTTATTGTCATCTGTTATACTGGCCTTAAGTGACCATACTCGGAAGGCTTCCCCTGGAGGCCTTTAAGGAGAAAGTTGGGTTTTTCTCACACTCTGTGAACACTGGATTTAGAGGTGGGGAGCTTATCTTTATTATTCTCTGCGGCTGCCTCCAGAACTCTACTCTCTTCCATCCTATAAAACCTCTGCTTTTTTAATGATCACACATGAGGGCATATCCTCCTGTTCTCATTTCTGTCTTCTCCAGAATGCCTCACTTGCTAACCCCCGCTCTTCCCTGTGGCCCAGCTCTTGCCATTTGCCATCACTCCTGGTGACCGCACCAGCCATGTGGATATCCAGTTCAACACCTTCTCCTTTTTTTTCCACTTGTGGTGGACCTGAGGACCTGTTGTGCTTCCTTTTACTTATTTATTTTTAGAGATTTTATTTTTATTTATTTATTTGACAGAGAGAGGATGAGCAGGGGGAGCAGCAGGCAGAGGGAGAGGGAGAAGCAGTCTCCCTGATGAGCAGGGAGCCTGATGTGGGGCTTAATCCCAGGATGCCAGGATCATGACAGATGATTTTGATGATTTTGATTTTGTTGATTCAAACGCAGATGCTTAATCCACTGAGCCGCCCAGGTGCCCCTGTGCTTCCTTTTAAAGACTTGTTGCTGCATAGGTGCTCAAGATCCTGGCAGCACTCTCTATTAGCTGCTCAAGGATTTTGTCTCTTTTGTTACCACGTCTACCTTCTGGGCCTTCAGTTATTCCTCACTATTACATAGTTAACATCAGCATAGAAATATCTTCCTTGATCCTGCATGTCCTCCCAGGTACCATCTTATTTCTCTATTCTCCCTCACCACCAAACTTTCTGACTTGTCTTAAAAACATAAACTATGTTACCTTCTGTAACAACCTTACCTTATCCTTTGTATAAGTTTCCTAACAATGGCCCAAAACATGACAACTGGTCTATCATCACCTCCCTAGAGTCTCTTTCCCCAACCCTCTGCATTCAGGACACATTTGCTTTCATGCCATTTTATACCCACCTCAGATGCTTAGTGCATGTTTTTACCAACTTCGATTGAATTTGTCTTCCCTGATTCTCCCCATGGCTGAATTGTATCTTCCAGGCCCTAGTAAATGTCACTTATTTAGAGCTTATCTGACACCCTATCCAGTCACTTTTATCTCCTTCCACCCATTCTCCATTATTGCACTGTGTTCAGTGTTTATTATGATTTTTTTTTAAGATTTTATTTATTTATTTGACAGATCACAATTAGGCAGAGAGGCAAGGCAGAGAGAGAGGAGGAAGCAGGCTCTTCACGGAGCAGAGAGCCCGACGTGGGGCTCGATCCCAGGACCCTGGGATCATGACCTGAGCCGAAGGCGGAGGGTTTAACCCACTGAGCCACCCAGGCGCCCCAGTGTTTATTATGATTTTTATTTGTAGATTAATTTATTTAATATTTCTGTTCATCTCTCTCTTTAGACAGTGTATCCTTTAGCATATGCATATACATATATATAAATGTGTGTGTGTGTGCGCGCGCGTGTGTGTATGGCTGTGAGCAACACCAAAAAATATTATTAACAATGGCTCAAATATAAATCCTTTTGTTTGGATTGTATATTTGAGGGTAGGGCCAGTGGATCAGAATGTCAATACCAAGGTCTCTACAAATTTCTTCACCTGGTCTGCATGGTCCTAAGAAGGCTTCAATAGCAACAGTCTTTATATCTGCATTCCACTCAGAAGGAAGATGAAGAAAAGCAAGAAGCAGAAGCATTTATAATGGAAAAGAAAACAATTTCCAAGAAAATTCTAGAAGATCAATAATATTTCATTGGCCAAAATTCTGGCATGTGGACACCCTTGCAAGAAGGAATTCTGCTAGGTGGTTTCTTACATTTTCTAGCTTCTATAATTTGTAGACGGAAGAAAATTCCATTGGAATGGTTTTTGAGTGAACTACCCAATACTTTCACCATCCTTTTTTGTATATATATGTATACATATATATACATACATACAAGGAAGATAACCTCAAAATTATATCCAAATTTTCATTTGTTCATTTATTCCTTTAAAAATATTTATCAAGAACTTAGGTAAGGCCAGGAACCATCTACACTTTTGGAACACATCAGTAAACAGTGGATGAACCCTGGCCTCATGGAGTCTTTACTCAAACCTCCCAAGTTTGAAATCTAAGATCTCTGGGTGGTGTTCAGCCCTCTCCCTTCCAGTGGGTCAAGGTGTGGCTCCTCATGGTCTTTCATAAAGTAAAATGTCTGTTATTTTCCCTCAGCATATCTGATAACACTATGTGAGCAAGTTAAGGTGTAACTCCAATAAACATGCCTATTCAATGAAAGAGTTGGGCCAAGTTTCAGCAGTTTGATTATAATTTTTATCTTTTGAGTATTATTTATTCATCTTTTTCTTTCTGGAATTGTTTAAGATATTTTAATTATTTTATTTTTTATTAACATATAATGTATTATTTGTTTTAGGGATACAGGTCTGTGATTTGTCAGTCTTACACAATAAGATACTCTCTGTTTTGAAAGCTCTGAAAGTTCATGCTAAATGAAGTGTTGGGGTTTTTTTATCCATTGTACTTGGCTCATCATAGAACTTCTCTATCTAGAAGCCAGGGTTCTATTCTTCAGTTATGAACATATTTCAGGATTTTTTAGTATAATTTTCTTTCCTCTATTTTCTATCTCTAGAAGTAGTAATCCAATGTAGGACTTAGTAAATAGAATCTCTTGAATTATTACCTTATTTTTTCCTATTTTGTTGCTGTTGTTCTATAGAGTATGGTAATTGCAGTACATTTAATTTCTACAAGTATATTTTAAATTTCCAATTTTAAAAATATTTTTGGAATGTTCCGCACTGTAATTTTCTACACTTTTGTCATCTACACAATAGTAATTGTAAATTTTTAAATTTGCCTTTACTTTCTGCATAGCCTCTATTTCTATTTTGTTGTTGTCGGCGGTGGTGGTGGTGGTAGTGTGTTCATTTGACTGCCATATTTATTAGAGAAGATCTCCAACATCTGTTGATCTGTAGCTGACAGCTCATATTTAAGATATGCACAAAATTTTAATTGGATACAAACAGCCAAATAAAAATTAGATAAATTAGACTACACCAAAACTAAAACTTATGTGCTTCAAAGGACACTATTAAGAAAGTAAAAAGACAATCTATAGGTTGGGAGAAAATATTTGGAAATTATATATCTGATAAGAATCTATAGTATCCAGAATATATAAGGAATTATTACAACCAGACAATAAAAAGACAACTTAATCTTAAAAATGGGCAAAGATTTGAATACCTTCAAAGAATGTATTCAGATAGCCAATAAGCACATGAAAATATGCTTAACATCCTTAGCCATCGGAGAAATGACCGAGAAAAAATACAAAGAAACCACTCACTCTTTAGGATGTCTTAATAAAAAAAGATGGGCAGTAAAAGTGTTAGGTTGTGGAGAAATTTTAACCTTCATATTTAGTTGGTGGGAATGTAAAGTGATACAGCAATTTGTATGATTTCATATAAAAACTGGTATTTGATTGTTAATAGCAGCACTATACATAATAGCCGAAAAGTGGAAAGCACATGAATATCCATCAAATGATGAATAGATAAATGAAATGTGGTGTATCTATAAAATAAAATGTTATTCAACCACAAAAAGAAATGAAGTACTGATACATGTTGCGTAAGGGATGAACCTTGAAAACATGATAAATGGAAGGAGTCAGGGCCATAGATTATATGATTCCATTTATTTTTTTAATATGATTCTATTTCAATGCAATGACTAGAATAGGCAAATCAATAGAGAAAAAAATAGATTAATGTATGCCAGGGGCTAAGAGTAGGGAGGAATGGGGAGTGACTACTAATGAATATGGGGCTTCTTTTTGGGGTGATGAAAATATTTGAAATTTAAGAAGTGCTGATAGTTACATAATATTATGAATGTACTAAACTACTGAGTTGTATGCTGTGACTTATATGGCAGTAAAAAAAAAAAAAAACCTAATTGGAAGCTCTGTAAAGATGGACAGGACTTTGACTAGTAGTAACTAGTGGGGTTCACTGTAGGATGATGAGGTAGAGAGGTTGGGTAATTTGAATTTGGCTCCCAACAGTTATCATCTGTGGGTCTTTATCTGGAGCGCAGTTCATTTCTCCAGAAATGAATTTATACTCTCCCAGAATTTTCAAGGCTAGTAGGGAAAGGAGACTGGGGTCTTCAGTATGTAACACTTAGACTTGTGCTCCAGCCACCTGCCTCAGCGTGCTACTACATCATCTTGCTGGGCTCAGTCTCTGACTCGAATTTTTTTCCTGAATCAACCTCTCAAGAGATGCATCTAGTGTCTGAAGGAATTATGAAGAGGCAGTTGCCAAAAAGCTGAAATTTGAGAAGAAGATCTGGAGGTACAAGTTTCGTGCCATAAATACATTGAACTCCACTTAACTCTCTTACTTTTTATGGTTATGCGACAGGAATCAGCTTGTTTCTGCACTTTCCCACATGCTGACAAAGATTTTAGCATTCTCTGGTCTGCCAAATCAGTGACCAAAATTCTCAGTTTATAAATCTGTGCTGTTATCTCCTTACCTCTTCTCTTTGGATTTGTGAATTGATGACCTTTTTAAAAAATCCCTTTACTGTCTGGGGTGGGGAGAATAATGGTCTTCCAAGAAATTCTGTGGCCTAATCCTTGGAATCTGTGAATAAATTGGGTAATAAGGCAAAGAGAATTAAGGGTACAAATCAGATGAATTTAAGCTAGGGAGGTTATTTTGGATTATCAGGTGCCCCCGTTTAATCACAAGGGTCCTTCAAAGTGGAAAAGGGAGGCAAAAACAGAAACAGGGAACTACGCAGGAATATTAAGAGATATGATGTTGCCAGCTTTGAAGTTACAGTAGGTGCCATGAGTCAAGAAATGTGTGTGTTGTTCTTTAGAGTATGGTGATTCTAGTACATTTAATTGATGTTTAACTGGAAATCTCTCCCTTTGTATTTCACCTGCTGAAAAAGATTGACCACACTCTAAATCTTCTCTTTGGCTTGCAATTTCTTTCAGCCTATTTGTTCTATTATTTTTTATTTCTTTGCCAGTTAACATGGAATCATAAGATTGACCTCATGTGCACCAATGTAGACTAACCTCTGGTTTTGTTCTCATTGATTATTTTCTGTGCCATAGCAGTGATTAGATATTTGGAATATTACACCCGGCTATAAGCCATAATAAACTTTTTTTCTATTGTGGAACTGAATTTAAAATACTCTTCAGTCAGAGAATGTCTTCTTTTTTTTCAGTCAACACCCTAGCCACCCATCCCTCCTACACTTTGCATTTTCTAGCCATTCAGGTCTGTAGTGTAGATTTCTGGGAAGACTGGGGAATTTTGAAAATTAGGGAATGCAACTAATTATTTCTCACTGGCTGTAAGCTTCTCTGTAAATCCTAACAGAAATTTCCTAAAATAGATGTCTCTAAACTTGAAAGCTTAGTACCTTTTCAGCAATTTTATGGTAGGATTCTCCTTTTTAAAATAACTTTAATGTGCTTCTATCTTAAATCTACACTGAAATTTTGATAGATTAGAACCAATATGACTTATCATATCTCTGGTATTATGAATTTGTTTCATAAATAGACAATTATGAATTTGTTTCATAAATAGACAATTCTGATTTTCAAAGAAATCAGAAACGATCATATTCTTAGATTCTAAGCCTTTCTGAATTCTAAAACTGAATCAAGACTATGTCATCTTTCTAGGTTACCTCATGACCAAGAAAATCAAATACTTCAAGGAACAGATCATAAGTATCTACTACTCACATCTAATCCAAATTCTAGAGTTGCATCCTTGCATTTGATTTCACCTTGAACTTAGGTTGAGGTACAGTTAGACTTGGGATTTTAATAAATCATTCTTGATTAGTCACAACACAACTCAAATTCACTCTTCTGCCTTAGAAATCACAGTTTATAGATCTTCAAATATTATTTAATTCTGTAATGTTATCCCTTGTTTTTTCTAAATGTCACATCATTTTTATCATAATGCAAAATTATTTTGGAACTTAAGTAACACAAGTATCAGGGTACTTTAAAGCTGCTTTAAGCTTTTGGAAAATGAACTATTCTTAGTAAAAAATCTGTTAATCCAAATCCTGCTAATCTATCACATTGAATAAAATCCTAATAATAAAGTCACATTTTAAATTTGCTTACATGCAGGACCCTGGGTGGCTCAGTCGTTAAGCGTCTGCCTTCAGCTCAGGTCATGATCCTAGGATCCTGAGATGGAGTAACGCATTGGGCTCCCTGCTCAGTGAGGAACCTGCTTCCCCCTCTCCCACTCCCACCGCTTATGTTCGCTGTCTCTCGGCTGTGTCTCTGTCAAATAAATAAATAAAATCTTAAAAATGAATTTGCTTACATGCAGAGAGAAGGTTATATCTCAAAATTATAGTTGATATATTTAGATTTCTATGGGAAAAGTCAAGGAGGCCCAGAGATTCCCGATAAGCATATTAAAATTTCTGAGAATTTTCAAGAGCTGATTTTTTTTTAAGAACTTATTTATTTGACAGAGAGTGAGAGAAGGAGAGAGAGCACAAGTGGGGGGAGCAGCAGAGGGAGAGGGGGAAACAGGCTCCCCGCCGAACAGGGAGCCCGATGCAGGACTCGAACCTAGGATCCTGAGACCACGACCCGAGCCAAAGGCAGAGGCCCAACCCACTGAGCCACCCAGGTGCCTCAAGAGCTGATTTTTAAAGAAAGTCTGAGATGAGTATGTTGGCTTAAAACAGTGTCTATTCTTTAACTCCTCTACTCCCCTAAACAAATGCTGATCAGGTAGGTAGATTGCAGCAGCAAGTTTCTGTAAGCCCTGTCTGTGACAGATGCACAGGTGACCACTTTGTACATCTATTCTGGAGGCTCATCTGGAGCTTTTTAAAATACACATTTCTGAATATTTTAAGTCCAAGTTTCATGGAGAGGAGTTCAGCCATCTGTCCTTAAAATCTTCGTTGTGATTCTGACATATAGCAAGAGGAGCCACTCCCCTTGCAGTGGAGGAAGAGAAGGATCAAGAAACTAATGCATGTTTGTTAAGAGCCTGTTGTGAGCTGTGCACGAGACAGGACATGTCCTATTTCTTAGTTAGGACTTGGTTGTGATAGAACATGCATTAAAACCCATGTTCTTACTTTTTTTTTTTTTTTAAGATTTTATTTGTCAGAGAGAGAGAGAGAGAGAGAGAATGAGCGCAAGCAGGGGGAGCAGTAGGTAGAGGGAGAAACAGGCTCGCTTCTGAGCAGAGAGCCCAATGTAGGACTCGATCCCAGGACCCTGGGATTATGACCTGAGCCTAAGGCAGATGCTTAACCAACTGAGCCACCCAGGCATCCCCTGTGTTCTTGTTTCTTTAAAAAAAAAAAAAAAAAAAAAAAAGAAAGAAAGAAAAGAAAGGTAGAATCACTTGCATTTCTAATTCAAGTAATTTGCTTTGTCCAGCCTTTTTAAAATTTATTGTTGAATCAGTTTGGACTTGGATGATTTTGACTATGTTTTGTTTTCCAAATGATGTTTCTCCGTTTTGTTGAGAAATGACATGTCTGAATGGAAAGAGTTTTGTTAGCAAGTGTTTATGAGTGCACTGTTGAAGGGGAAGTGAGAACTTTTTACTTTGCCAAGTGGAAGTTGTATATATAATGATTAAGTGCTAGGGATTAAGGACAATATTTTGGGTCTGCATCCTGGGAAAAGCTATGTGAATTTAGGAAAGTAACTTGACTTTTCTAGGCCTCAGTTTCCCCTTCTGTGAAAAGAGGAATTTTTTTTTTTAGTTTTCCCAGATAATGCTGGCAAAGTCAATGCTGACTTTAAGATAGAAATTTAAGTGTATGTACTTTATTTATAAAGTAGAGAGAGAGAAAAAAACAATACGAATGAGTAAAAAGTGAGATAGGGAGGTAGTCAGCAAAATGTGTATTTAGTGGCAGTTAACATATGAACCTGAATTCCACTTGGGAAATTTTGGGAGTCAGTGCAGTTACCCCATGGGAATGGGAATGGAGGGAAGTGGAGCAGAAATGCTAACTCTTGTCAGTCTCTGGAAGGAGGCTGCTCTGAGGGAGTTAATTCTCTGCTAGCCTAGTAGCCTACCGTACAAGCTAGTATGAAAGAGAGAAAGCCTTTCGGTAAAGGTTGAAGAAATGCAGTTGCTGGAGGTTGGAAGTTGGACAGTGTGCGATGAAGTGGTAAAGGGAAGGGGATGTGGATGGAATAGCAACAACCCTTATTTGATAGGGTTTCTGGGAAACTTGAATGAAGCTGTACATATTAAACACTTAAAGCAATGAATACTGCAAGTATGTCTCTCAACCTCAGACTGCTTATAAGGCTTTATTTATTTATTTATTTATTTATTTTTAAAGTTTTTATTTCTTTCTTTGAGAGAGAGTGAGCAAGAGAGAGAGAGCACAAGCTGGAGATGGGGGGAGAGGCAGAAGGAGAAGCAGTCTCCCCGCTGATCAGGGAGTCCAGTGCAGGACTGGATCCCAGGACCCTGGGATCATGATCTGAGCCGAAGGCAAAGCTAAACTGACTGAGCTACCCATGTGCCCGACTTTACACATTCATTTTCTTAAAAATATCTAGTGGCTGCTCTCTTACAGTCATTAACCCTCACTTAAATTTTTTTGGTAACAATGCAATGAATGAATGTTTATTTAAAATACAATCTTTAAGAGTCAAATAACAGAGCTATTTCCATAATTATTATTCCTGGTGGTATATTAAAATGACAAGTTAGTCAATAAAGTCACCACATTGTTCCTCTTTTGTGAGCTTCTAAGACCTGGCTGTTCAAGAAAATTATAAGTAAAAAATGCTGTGCTCTTGCTACTGTCATACAGCAAAGTCAATAAAGCAGCAAAAGAATAAGCTGTGTTCCATTCTGTCTCATATATCAACAGAATTGCCCCCTGAGTTCAGACATGCTGTTATTCAAGATAGTCGATGATATATGGGTCTACAGAATACAGCTGGATTCCCAGGTTGCAGTTCAGTTTATGGTAAATCGTAGTTTGATTTGTATGGAGAGGTGGAATGATAGAAAAGGTATTGATAAAAAACATACATGACAGCAAGACACTGTTTTAACTGTCCATCTTGGACTATTGAGTGTTTCAAAAAACATCATTTGAT
This sequence comes from Lontra canadensis, assembly GCF_010015895.1. NCBI lineage: Eukaryota > Metazoa > Chordata > Mammalia > Carnivora > Mustelidae > Lontra > Lontra canadensis. Next base: position 69,216,579 of record NW_022630995.1, on the reverse strand, counting down.
CTGTTATTGCATGACAAAGCTCTTAAAGGAGAGAATAACGGTCTTTCTTTCAGTCCGTTGCTAAGATATATAACCACCTGAGGGCCAAACTACTAGGAAGATAATGTGGATTTTATGGCGTGGCTGTCTCCATTATTTGGGCATTATTATATGCCAAAATATGAAAGAAATGTACCTGGTCCATGTAGAAGTTAAATGGGGATTTCGACAGACCTTTAAGTTAGGAAAGCTGCTAAGATCATCATATGTTCTCTGGATCTAAGTAAGCAGTTGGTAATGACTTTGAAAGCTTTCAGATCGGCTTCATCTTGCCCTAGGAGGAAGGTTTCCTAATGCACATTGGTAGGGATAAAACTAAATTTCTCTAGTCTTGGAGAGAAGTTTCACTCTTTCTGTTCCAATCTTCCTTACCTCCTCCTCACTAAGCTTTTTAAAAAGAAGGTTGATCATAGTATTTGATATCTGTTTGGAGCTGTGGTTATTGGTCCATGGTTTCAGGAACTAGGACGAATAGAATATAGGGAATTAGGCCCTTTGGTTCCAGCAGTTCTTTCTGGGAGGTCAAGTAAATGCACACAGAAGTGGAACTCTGCAAGTGTCTGCACCCCAACTGTAGCCAAATCCATGTAACATTCTGGAAACAACCTCAACATGAAGGCACATACCTATTGGTATAAAGTGTGGTTTAAGATGCTTGGGAGATCTTTATGAAGCTGGTAGATGTTACATTAAATCACATGAATCCTGAATGAGATTAAGGTGTTTAAGAAAGGCCAGGAGAGTGTTTGGAGAATTGTCTTCTGTGTTCCTAAGCTGAGCACAGGGAAAGAAAAAGTGTCTTATTAACAAAGGTAACATGTACAAATTTGATGATAGTATAAGGAAGACACTTCTTGATATATCATTAAGCAGATATTCTAAAGAGGATGTTGTTTTGCCATTTGGAGCAGGCAAAACTGTAAGACATAAATATGCAGTTCATTTTTATGAAAATAACTACCCACTAAGATCAGATTTGAACACCCAAAGACAAATCTCTCAAGCACTTAACTTAGCCTCTGGGTAATGCACTGTGAATCCTTGCCCTCATCCACATTAAACCTAGAGACTCTGCTGCTTCTCCTCATCTCATTTACTTGTGTAATGAATACCTGAAGTGCTTCTCCAACAGATGATGGGTTAGAGGTCATATGTATAAAGAGTATTGGCAAACACGCTTGTACTATAGATCAAAATCTGTAGCTGTTTAAACAGGAGAGTAATACAATCAAACTTGTTTCATGACTATTTCATGACCACACAGACTAGCGGATCATGGCTGAGGGTGAAAGGGGGTTAGAAGGGGCTCCTGGAGTCCAGGGGTGAGATTATCAGCTCTGATTTAGGTAATATAGTCAAAAATAGACACACAGACAAATTTGGATCTTATTTTTGTGCTATCAATAACATTGCTTCCATTTCTCTAGTGTGAATAGGAAATCATACATCATAGATGATTAAATTTCCTTTTGTAGAATCTTCAGATAAAAAATAATAGGAGGGGAACCTGGGTGGCTCAGTGGGTTAAGCCTCTGCCCTCAGTCATGATCTCAGAGTCCTGGGATCTAGCTCTTCATCAGGCTCTCTGCTCAGCAGATAGCCAGCTTCTCCTCTCTCTCTGCCTGTCTCTCTGCCTTCTTGTGACCCCTCTCTCTGTCAAATAAATAAATAAAATCTTTAAAAAAAATAGGACACTATGTTCATATGTTAGTGCTTCATGAATCATGATGGGAATTAAATAGCGTATTCCTGATATCAATATGTAAGTTCTAGAACACCATATAAATATATGGTTATTGTTGTTATTCTTGTGAATAGTTTTTGCCAATAATAATTAACACAATTTACCGTTTATGGTTTACAAAGTTAGAGAGTGCTTTAGTTATCTATAGCTGACATCCCCTTTGTATCCACATGAATATGTGGGCTTCTTTCCCACATGATGTGTTTGTTCAAGCTGTACCTTTTGCTCAGAAAGCCTTAATTGTACATTTTCTCTGGTGACTCTACTTACCCTTCAAGTCTGGCTTAAATGTCACTTTCTCATGGACGCTTTCTACTCTCCTCCACTCTCAATTCTGTCCTTTTGTACACCCTACCATAATACAAAAAACCCCCACCACTTTTCCTTCAAAACACTTAAACCACTACTTGCAATTCTGTATGGACAGGTGTTATGCTGTTGTTAATGGCTTTCTTTTCCACCCTATAAGATCCATGAGGAGAATGTTTTGTTCTTCATAGTACCATCAGGCCCAACTACAGTGCCTACCTCATAGTAAAAGTTGAGTGCTTTTTTTAAAGAATAAAGGAAAATAAATAATTTTAAAATTCCCCTTTGCATGTGGAAGATAATACTGAATTTCTTTCACTATGTTTGACCTTAGTTACTCAAAGTTTTGTTAGCATCATTATTGTTAACATCATATAGTATTATAATTTTTTATGGGTCCACTAGATCATGAATCTCCCTCAAGAGTTTATTCATGTCACATTATTTTTGCACATCCAGGTTCAGGGCATAGGATAGGGTAGGCACACAATTTGCTGACTAAATGAGTCATTGTGAGCCATATGGAGATTTTTCCAATAACTCAAGTGAGGGCTTATGATACCTTGAACTAGGGTAGTGAGCTTTATGAACTGAGATAAAATAGAGATTTTTATAGAAATAGAAGCAATAGGACTAGATAACTTATACTAATTATACATAGTAAATGAAAAAATTAAATAAGACATTTCAAATGCAGGGACTGAGATTCTGGGAGGAAGGTGTTACATTTTATTAGGTTGAACCATGTGAAATTCCTGTTTTTGTAAGGCAAAAGCAGTCAGTATTATCAATGTCACTTGGTTCAACAGATTCATTCTCTTTTAATTATATTGAATTTGAAATATTGGTAGTTTCTTCATTCATTCCACACTCAAAGGGAAAATTCTCCCGATTTTTGATACTTAGAATTTGGACTAGATTGATCAGTTTGGTAATCATTTGAAATATGGTTAGTGGAATAGAGAGAGAAAAAAGAAATCAAGAGAAAAATCTTGAAAAACGTATTTATTGATGGACACAAGTTTTTTCTAATTTGTCTGATTATCAGCAATTTATTAAATTTGCATGTATGCTTAAACAAACTTCTACTTTTTTTGCACATGTCCTTTTTTTATTTACCATAAATTTCTAGAAGAGGCATTCTTGGATTAAACAAAGCAGGAGTTTAACACATTTAAACTCACTGAGAGATTTCCCTTCAGAAAAGTCATCTTAATTTTCACTCCAAAGCACAGGTTTTTTTTCCACGGGAGATAACACAGACTAGGGGTGCCTGGGTGGCTCAGTGGGTTAAAGCCTCTGCCTTCAGCTCAGATCATGATCCCAGGGTCCTGGGATCAAGCCCTGCTTTGGGCTTTCTGCTCAGCAGGGAGCCTGCTTCCTTTCCTCTCTCTGCCTGCTTCTCTGCCTATTTGTGATCTCTGTCTGTCAAATATATAAATAAAATCTTAAAAAAAAAAGAAATAACAGCTTAATAGAAAACATGTAAGCTATAGAAAGAAAACACACTGATATTTCATTTTCCTTTAAAAAAGTATCCTTTAAAATAATGGTCCCCAAACTTTTTGATCTCAAGAACTTCTGACACTGTTAATAATTAATATAAGTTATTAATTTAAAAGTTAATATTAAATGATAATAAAATTATTAGCACTGTTAATAATTAATACAAAGAACTCTTTTACATTAAAATCCATTGTCTCTTTTGCATTTTCAGTCATTTAGTTTTGCATTGTAAATGTATACATTTGGAAAATAGTGGTGCACTGAGTTATGAAGATCTCATAAAGGATATATTCCATCATATAACATCAAATAATCTTATTTATTCACATCACTGCAGATCTTGTCAGAAAGTCCGTTAAGTATTGTGACATTGTTAAGTTCATGGTGGAAGGTACAAATTTCCCCAAAATTTTAGCTTTCATTTGAAATCTCCAATTTTATTATTGACAATAAATTGTTGTTTTCTTTGGAGGGTAAAATGTCTGCCAAGTACCTGAGTATGAGTAGCCATATTTTGTCTGTCATTGTTTCTACTAAAAACAGTGTCGGGTGCCTGGCTCAGTGGGTTAAGCCTCTGCCTTCTGCTCAGGTCATGACCCCAGGGTCCTGGGATTGAGCCCTGCATCGGGCTCTCTGCTAAGCAGGGAGCCTGCTTCCTCCTCTCTCTCTGCCTGCCTCTCTGCCTACTTGTAATCTCTGTCTGTCAAATAAATAAATAAAATCTTTAAAAACAAACAAACAAACAAAAACAGTGTCCCATTAAACAAGCTGAAAGAAGGTCATGAAAAAACTGATAAAATTAGGCTTGACAAAGATATGAAGAATGAAGAAGTCTGTACATTCTCAAATTAATAAAGCAAGTAAAAGTTGGTACCATTTACATATCCTCAAATTTAATTTTGCAAATATAAATTAGAATAATCTCCTGAAAAAAAAATTGACAATATCTTCCATTTCTGGGGATTTATCTCAAGGAAGAAACTGGATGAGTGTTTAAAGATTGTGTGTGTGTGTGTGTGTGTGTGTGTGTGTATACTTAACTAAAATGGGTATTTATAATAGTAAAAAATTGAGAACAATATTAATACATACGGATTTGATTATAGGAATTTCGGTGTATTGACGCAATGAAATTCTACACAGTCATCAGAGATAATGACATAAATGTTTACCACTGTCAGGGATGGTCCATAATGTGTTAGATAATTAAAAACAACAACATGCTACAAAAAACACAAAAATATGACCGTATTTAAAAACTAATAGGTATGTATAGGTGCATGGGCAAACGATACATACCACATATTAATGGAATGTATTTATGTGTGTGAAATTATAGGTGATTTTGAATGTAGTTTAATATAAGGCAGGATTTCTCAATGACATTTGTGTGGTGAGGTGGCAGTACTTGTTTTTTTCCTTAGGGGATATTTGTCAATACTGGGGATATTCTTGGTTGTCACAATTGGGAAAGTACTACTGGCATCAAGTAGGTGGAAGACAGGGGTGCTGGTAATCATCCAGCCCAAAATGTCAGTAGTGCCAAGGTGTTAAGTTCCTTTAGGCTCATTTGATTTCATAAATATATACTGAGCTACTATCATGTGCAAAGCACTGACTATACAGCAGTAAACAAAATAGATATTGTTGCTTTCCATAAAGAATAAGGATATTTATAATATCTGAATCTTATATAATGAGTCTTATAAATCAGTAAAAATCATAAAGTTATACTAATTAAAGAGAAGAGACAGTGAGTCTTAAAAATAGTCTCTTTGATCTTTTCATCTCATTTAAAGGAATTTTTAAGGAAATAATAAATTTGCACAAAGATTTATGTACAATATTGTTTAATGGATCATTTTTTATCATAGTGGAAATTTGGAAACAAATGTCCAAAAGGAGGTAAAATAAAGTATTAACAGTCAGTTGATGGATTACTAAATGTACATTTTTGAAAATACTAATGTGACAAATGTTCATCATATAAAGTTAAATGAAAAAAAGCAAAGCACAAATTTCTAAGTACTGCATGATCCTAGTTTTTAAAAACACACAGGGGGAAAGACTAGCAAGAAATATGCCAAAATGTGTTATGAGTGGCTCTCTCTATGGTATTGTAGTATAAGCAATTTTAATTTTTTTCCTTTATAGTATAACTACTTTGTAAATCATCTAAAATGAACATATATTATTTTTATAATTAGAAAAGAAGCCATATCATATGAATGACTACATTCAATACCCTACATGAGTATAGTAGAAAAAGGAGAAATCATTTTTCTACCCTTGAGGAGTTTCTACATAAAGGTAGAGGAGTCATACATCTGTGCAAAGTTTATAATGAATAATAACAAATAAAACATTACAAAAAGACGAATGAAGTAGACTTATTTTGAATCCCTGCTGGTCTGGCACTGTACTAGGTACACTCACCAGTGTTATCATGGCTCATCTACCAACAGTCCTGTGAGGCCGAGGTTCTCCTCCCTATCTTCATGATGAAATTGAAGCTCATTGAGATCTTGTCTCAGGTCAACCACGGATGGGATGTAGTAGTGTGAGCATTCAACCCCAGACCTGACTCATTTTTATAAGAAATGATTGTTTCCACCCTACAGGAGAACACAGAAGGGGTGATCATCGTCATTAACAGAAGCATTTCAAAGGACTCTATGAAGATTCACACGTTCTTCTCAAGGGATGTAGGAATTATCACCGACTGGAAAAGCTGAAAAATATTTAATTCCTTAAGGACTGGTTCACTGAATGTCTTCTATGCTCAGTGTGCTATGAGTACAGGATTTTTAGGTTTCTCATACTTGATTGTTTTAAAAGACAGAATATTAAGCTCTGCATAGTCATCAGTTGCTTCTGCAAAAGAGGAGTTCTGAATCAGCCAAGGTAAAGTGCCACTGTGATTAATGCCTGCAAGCCCTATTACTTTTCAGGCCATTCTTCTTATCTACAAGTGATATAACTTGGCAGAAAGTCAGAAAATGAATGTTTTAATCAATCCTGCTTTCATCTGTGACAGATCTCTGCCTGAAAAGGAGTGAGCAGTCTCATGTCCTTCCTATCCTTTATCTATATCACGGGCTCTTGGACTCCATTTTCTCTGACATGGAAGAAGAATTTATTCAAAATAATGGTTCTCATTTAGATAAGGGAGTTAGATCTATCACTGTGCCCGGAAAGCACAACCAGAACTAATTCTCTCTCTCTATTAAACAAATAAAACATCACCCTGTGTCTGCCATTGAAAAATGTCTGCCAGTAGTTCAAGATTTATTAGTTTGTTCAAGCCCCCATTACAAAAAATCTAAGATTTCTTCCATTGTCTAACTCAGAACTTTTACCATGCAAAATGGTTTGCAAGTAGAGAAAAGGAAAAAAAAGAAGGCATTAAAATATTTTGTTTCACCTTTACTTTTATACATTAAAAAACAAGTTTACGATCATTAGTTTTTTTACTTGAAGGACTATTTTCTTTATTTTTCCCCTAATGAAATGCTAAACGACTTGGAGAACAGAGTTTTTTCACTATTGTTAAAACTGGAATCTCATTTAGAATTTTACCAGTATATCTAGTGTCCTGAAATAAAACATTAAATTTGTTTTCTTATATTACAAAGTTATTAATTATGACCATTATCTGAATGTGTACCTTAAATTCTGAAAAATAGTATTGCTTCCCTCACTTTATAAATGAAGACACAGAGGCTCAAAGAAGTTTAAATAAATTAGTCTTGGTCATATAGTGGTTATTGTTTGGTTTGGAATTCTAGTCTTTCTAAATGCAAATTCCATGCTCTTTCCTATATACCATGTTCACTTTATGTCAAATGTAATTGTTGAAGCACATGAAAATATGTTCAACATCACTATGTCATTATGGAAATGCAAATTAAAACCACAACGAGATACCACTTCATACCCATTAGGATAGCTATTATGAAAATAAAAAACAAACAAAAAAAATCCCAGAGAAACAAAACACAGCAAAACAAACCAGAAAAGAACAACTTTGGTACAGATGTGGAAAAGTTCAAACTCGTGCATTGCTGATGGAAAGCAAAATGGTAGCAGCCATGTGGAAAACAGTATGGTGGCTCCTTAAAAAGTTAAACACAGAATTACCATGTGATCCAGCACTTCTGGGTATACACCCCCGAAAACTGAAAGTAAGGACTCAAGTAGAGACTGCTTTGTGGATGTTCATAACAGCATGATTCACACTAGCCAAAAGGTGGAAACAACCCAAATGTCCACCAACAGATAAATGGATTAAATAAAACGTGCTATATACATACACAGTGGAAGACTATTCAGCCTTAGAAATTAGTGAAATTCTGACACATGCTGCAACCTGGATGAACATTGGAGACACAATAATAAGCAAAATAAGCCAGTCACAAAATAATAAATATTGTATGATTTTACTTATGTGAAGTACCTAGAAAAGGCAAATTCATAGAGACAAAAAGTATAATAGAGGTTACCAGGGGCCGGGTGGAGAGGAAAATAGAGGATAATTGTTGAAGGGGTACAGAGTTTCTCTCGATAAAGAAAAGAATCTAAAAATGGTGATAGTTGCACAGTATTGTGAATGTACTCAGTGCCACTGAATTGTACACGTAATATAGTCGAAATGGTTAAGCATTATGCTATGTATATTTTACCACAATAAAAAAACATAATCATTGAAAAATGATGAAATTAGAGTTTATGAAGCCATCTCTCTGCTATATGTTAGAAATTGAGCTTCAGAATTTGCATGACAACAAAATTGTATTTAAAATATCAGACCAAGTTGTGAGATGTACTGAGGACTCTATGGTAAAAGAAACTGGACAGAGGAAGACAAGATAAACACATCAATATAACATCTCTTAGTTGCACATATCTCCCAAATATGAAAGATGTTAGAACTCACAACAGCAGGAATTAGTTTAGTTGAAGGAAGTTGTGTAAAACTTCATTAAAAAATACAGATTTTAGTCTATGCAAATCAGGTGAAAGAACTGGATATGAGTGTGGATTGAAAGCTCTTGATCAGCTAGCAACTCTAAAGAAGGATTTAACAAGTCAGGTTGAGGTCAGGTGATCACTCGGATATGACTCTTGTGTTTCCTTCCTGGGCCCTGACCCTCATGGAATCATACCATTATCATGAATTGTCAACTTTGCTCCTCTGAAATGGTGAAATGGATTTCCCTTGATTATGTAGTTTTTCAAAACAAATCAATAAAAAAAATCTTAAAAAAAAAACTTAAAAAAAAAAACAAGAAAGTTTTCAATTGAATTCAGTTATGATAAAGCATATTAACCAAGGTCAGTTTTACTTTGAATATAAGGTCTAGAATACATTTTTAAATTTGGGGGGGGCCGTTTTATATGTTTGTTATCTGAAGAATTTATAATGTTTCAAAGATTTTGGTAAGTAAAAGACTCTCAGTATCAATTAAAACATTATGGATTTTGGAATTGTGCTTTTCAGGTAAAACTATACCTGAGAATTTGCATAAATTTGTAAAAATTCAAGAACTGGCAATGTCCTCTATTTAAAGTCATATTTTATTATATTTACAAGCCTGTTTTCAATATATATGCAGGATTTTTTTTGTTGAGGTTTTGATTTTGAGTTGTTAAGATTTTTTAAGTGTTTTAAACATAAAATATATTAAATTTCTAAGCATAGTCTAAAATATTTGGAAAATGTAATTTCTAAATTTGTCAATGGGATGAATTATTTAAAGTAATTTAGTCTATTCAACTTGAGTTAATTGGATATTCATCAAGGAAAGGTAGATAATAATTGCTCTTTGCTTATTAGTTTTATAAATAGTAGAACAGGATTTGTTAGTTGAAAGCTTAAGAGAACCAATTTCCTTTATAATTACAACTTTAATAAAATTTATATTAATTTAAAAACTAAGTAATTGGGCATAGTTTTTGCCATGAACAAAGATCCCTTTAAAAGACAATAACTCACACTGATGATCTTGACATGCAAATTACACTAAAGCAATGGTTCTCAGCTCTAGTGGACAAACTTTTGGTTTGGCATCAAGTAAACTATTAATAATAAAATTACTAAAGTATAGAAATCATTCACATTAAAGAATGGAGTAGATTCAGGTTTTCCCTACAACAGTATCAACCTTTTCCTTACTTAACTACATGCTCTCTTCAGTGGGAGTCATTTCTGAATTGTAATGTACTGGGATGTAACTCTCATCCATGAAGATCTCCTGCCCAGAAGCATCCCCAAGGAAGTGGAATGATGAAGAGAGCTAGAAGATTAAGGAATGGCAGAGTAGAACAAAGAGTTCACCAGAATATACTATTCTCTTTGTGTTCTAGTATAGAATGCCATTTCTTGCCAGCCATACTTGCATGAATATTCCTATTTCTTTCTCTGCCCATAGAGGTCCCAGGGACTAGGAACTGATAGTTGAAATTTTAAGGTATGAAAAATTTTGATAAAACTTTTGATGATTCCAGTTGTGTAACAATGAATAGACATCAGTTGAGTACAAACGATCTGTACTTTTGAGGATTGATTCTTTAAGAAATTGTTTCTTAAGGGTGAAATAAAAAGAAAGCACAGAATAGGCCTTGTATATAACTTCAAAGCATAGCATGCTGCTAAATATTAAACAACCATGTATCCCGAGGGGGGAAAAAACCAAACTCTGATATGTAGCATTTGCCAGTTTCCCTGTTGTAGATCATCTCACCATGCTGATGTCAAGCTTTCAACATCAGCTCAGGTGTGAGCCAATTTCAGCACATCACTGCCTATAATGCGTCCATTTTTGCTTCTTTATTCTGGCAGCTGATTTTGACTGGGAAAAATTTTATATGTATATATATATAGATGTTTTGTACCAATGTTTGTTTAATTTTTTATATATATATATCATGTTGACTCTGCTTACTTTATGGCTAATGACCATGAATTCCAAATGGGCTGTAAATCTGCCAGGGAGTCTTACTATATATTCCCAGTCTGTTTACACTTTCACTGTCTAGATATCTCTTCTGTACCATCTCTTTTCTCCTCAAACTGTAGACAATCCCTGGCGCATTTTCACTGTCAGCTTGTGGCCTCACTCTGTTTTACTAACAAACATAAACAACAGATGAATCATTGACCACTACATCAAAAATTATTGATGTACTATATAATGGCTAACTAATAAAAAATAAAGAGATGTAGCTTCTTACTCAAACTGTAGAAAGAGAAATAAAGGAAGGAAGGAAAGCAAAAAAAAAAAAAAAAGAAGAAAGAGCAATTGGATAAGAAACCCTACAGACTTCCTTTATCTCAGGACACACTTCCAACTACCTATACTCTCTTCCACCTCCTGATCTATTCCTGTCTACAGACAGTTCCCTCATGTGTGGGTCAGACTCCATCCTTACTCAAGTGTGACACCTGTAATTCTCCCCACTTCCCTCTGAAACATCAATTTCTTGATTTCTACTAGATAGTACCAGCAGTTAAAACATTGCAGTTGCCATCCTTGTGTTAGAGCTTGTCTCAGCCCTACCTCTCCTTCCATCATCTGCTGCACCATTTGCCCCCTTTTCAGCAGAATTACTCTTGAAAGAGTGCTGTGTTCTGATGTTATCAGCTTTTCCCCTTGCTCTCCCCGCTAAACCCACTCCAGTCTGGCCTTCACTGTTATCACCACTTGCCCTGAAGTGCCCACCCATATTGTTTAGACTATAACCATTTCACTGTGTTGGAGCTCAGCCTGGAAAGTACCAGGATCAGCATCTCCACCTGAGGGCTCTTTCCAGATCCTTTGGAAAGTCACATTCACATGAAAGGAAAGTGAGAAACATCAGAGAATGAACATCACCTCGCTTACAACATAACTAATTCTTGGGAAACTAAAATACCATAGCTCCCTTGCCTATTGGCTAATTCTGAGCTGTGTTTCACACCCTCCCAGAGTTTTCTTGTGCAGTTAAGCTCCATTTGTCACCTGTGGCTGAATAACACACCTACGGCTTAATGCCCTTTTTGGATGCCTTCACTTCTCTTCTTTCCATCATCCCCATTCACTGTTGACCTTCTCCAGATCTCTCAAATAAACCGCCTCTCTCAAGTTCTTGTCTAAGGTCTGCTGCTGGGGAACCCAAACTAACACTGGTTTCTTCTTGTTGGCTTGCAACAAGATCTGATACAGTTGTTCACCCCCTTCTAGAAGCATTTTCTACTCTTGACTCTAGCTCAACACAACTTTAGATTTTTCTCCTAAATCACTAGTCACTCTTTCTCAGTCTCTTTCCTTGGTTCTGTTCCTTCTCCCCACATCTACATTTGGAGCGAGCCTTCCTTGGTCCTCTTTCTTTCTCTGTAAGTGGATCACAAGGCTTTATATACTGACTCTGTGCCAATGACTAGCAAAGTCCTGTCTCCACCACAGATTTCTCTTCTGAACATCACATCCATAGGTAGACACAACTGAGTACTCAGCATCTCCACTTTGATGTTCTATAGTCCTCTGAAATGTAAGATGTTAAGACTGAACTCCTTCTTTCTCTCTCTCCCACATTTGCTCCAATAACAGCATTCCCCATCTCATTTATAGCAATGCCATCTTTCCAAGTGTCCAGGCCCAAGGCCTTAGAGTAATTCTTGACTTTTATATTTTTCTCAGCAAGCCTTGGCTGCAGCTTAAAAATATATCCAGAATCCCAGCATTTTTAACCACTTCTGCTGCTCTCATCCCGACTCAAGCCATTGTCATTTCTCATGTGAATCCCCTCAGTAGCCTCTCACCAAGTTTCCCAGCTTCTATTCTTGGCCCACTTCAGTCTGTTCTCAACACAGAAACTGAAGATATATTTTTAAAACTTATATATGATCATCCCCTCTACTGCTCAAAACTAGGTGAAGAGTCTCCTATGTCCCATAGAGTGAAAGCACAAGATTCCCCCCTCCCTGCATTTCTTACCCCATCTTCTATTACCATTCCCTCTTCCTCACCACCATTTTCCCCCCCTCCCCCCACCATTTCACTCTGCTCCAGCAACTCTGGTTGCTGACTGCTTTTTGAACACAGGTGGTTTATTCTTGCCTTGGTGCCTGTGTTTAGCTGTTTTTTTTATGCCTTAAATAATCTAGGGGAGTCCAAAATATCCACCAGTACATTTTTAAACTTTTCTCAAATTTTACCTTCCAAATGAGGCCATCCATCGTCAATGTTAAGACTGCAACCTGCTCTCTCCCATCCCCATATTTCTGATTTCCCTTATACTGCACTACTTTTTCTTTATCTATCACATTTATCATTCTGCAGCACACAGTTTAATTTACTTATGTATTAAGTTTATTGTTTATTATCTGTCTCATTTTGTATACTGTTAAAAAGAAAACTGTAGGCTATAAATGGAATTACTTATGTTAAGACCCCACATAAGCAAACTAAGACTTACTACCTCACCTGACTTTAGTTTCAGTGGCTCCAAGAATTTCCTTTTAGCCAGTCAAGGTGGAATTTCCTGGTCAGAACTAGGAAACTTACCAATAGAAGCCCTCCATTCTCCTTAGGAGGGCAACCTTGCCTAAAGCCATACTTTTTTGCCAATATTTCCTTTTTTTTCTGCTTCTTCTCTGCCTTTAATAACTTTTGCTTTTCTACACCTTGAAGGAGCACCTTTCTATTTTGCCAGATGGAAGCTGCCCAATTCATGGATCATTTAATATAGCCAATTAGATCTTCAAATTTACTCAGTTGAGATTTTTATTTAACAATATCCCCCCTTCCCTAACTGTAAGACCTATGAGAACAGGAATCCTTCACTGTTTTAGTCACATATCCCAACTATTTTTTTTATTTCTTTTCAGTGTAACAGTATTCATTGTTTTTGCACCACACCCAGTGTTCCATGCAATCCGTGCCCTCTCTAATACCCACCACCTGGTTCCCCCAACCTCCCACCCCCCGCCCCTTCAAAATTGAATGAATAAATCAGTGAATCTCTTGAAAGGAAAAGTTGATTAACTTAGCAATAATTTTTCCAGTGTCTCAAGGTCTTTAACTTTAGGCCATTTATTCTTTCAGGGTTTCCTTTAGCATTACAACAATGAGAAATATTTTTGCTATCTCCTCAGCACAAATTCAAAACTGCAACAACAAAACAAAAAATGTAATTGATGGCATATGAACCATCAACACCTCTCAGGTGTAGATTTTATACTTTCAAGATAAGGTTATGTATATCCCAGTGATTCTCAGTGTGTGTATGTGTGTGGAGGGGGCATGATTTTTATCACACAATATGTATGTGGCACTGTCTGAAGATATTTTAATTGTCATAACTCATGGGGAAGTGCTGTTGGTACATAGTGGGTAGAGACCAAGGATACTGGTAAGACAAGACAGTCCTCAGAACAAAGAATTATCTAGTCTAAAATGTCAATAGTATTGAGTTTGAAAAGACAAACAAACAAACATGGATTGACCTAAAAATTCTCTAAACAGACTATTGATTCAACTAGTTTGTTCAACACATATTTATTGAAGTTCTACTCTCTGCTAGAATGTGTCAAGACCAAAATATTCTTGCCTACATTGAGCTTATATTGTCAATAGTTGGAGATAACAAGGAACCATTTATTTAGTTCTTACTATGTGCCAGACACTAACTCACTTAGACCTAAAAACAGTCCTAGAGAGAAGAAGTTATTATTCTCATCTTAAAGACATGTGAAGTAAAGACAAGTAGACCAATACATCTAAATTCACACAGACAATAACTAGCAGAGAAAGCAATTGAACTGAAGCTGTTTGACTGCAGTCTGTGCTCTTGATCATTACATTATAAGTTCCAAATACAAACTTATCTATTAAAAAAGAAACAGATTTTTAAAAATTTACTTGGTTTGATGCAATATTCCCAGTGCTTCAGACTCCAGAAAGTTTTAGTATGACTCCAGATGTCTCGGAAATTTCTGCTAATAGATTAAACATTCAGTATTTATCAATATAGAAAAAAAGTCCTTAGAGGCATCAAATGAGACTATAAAGAAGATACTCATTTCAGATAAGCCAGTGAAAATTCATTAAGCAGAAATGTCTAATAAATGATTCTCATAATATCGCACAGAGGCACTGGGAGGGTCAGCTGGAGAAGAGCAACCATATTTGTTTAAGCTACAAAAAATAAGTTCTTGTTATTATTGTTGAGCACACAACATTCCAGTTTCACATCTTTTGAATCTAAGGATGATAATGTTCATAATAATCATGAACTATGTTAGAACTTGGGGTTCATTGACTTTACTTCCCTCCATTGATACACATCAATAAAAAGAATTATAAAGAGATTCACAGATTTATTCAAAATGAAACAACCAAAAATTACTTCTACAAATTCATAATTCAGGTATTTTTCCATTATTATTTCAAGGAATTAAAAAGTTCTTTGTGGAAATATATAAACTCTATTCAACTCTATATAACACCCATTATGACAGTTTATACACTATATTAGACCTGCTTGGCAGATAGTAAGTACTTTATATATATTTTCTGAAGGTATGATAATTTAGGAGAAAAACAATATGTTAAATTATGTGGTAAAAATTTAAATGCTTTTGAAAGTTGGAGAATATAAAAACAAATGAGAGTTGAAAATTTGAAGAAAATCTTCACAAAAGTTGGATTCCAGCTGTATAAGTAAAAGAATTTTGCTCAATATAAAAAAAGTTCTAAATTTGCAGTATTCAGATAATGCAAAAGTATTCTTGCCAAAGGAATCAAAGTAACATTCAGTGGAACAGAATGAAAGATATAGAAAATAATAAAGTGTATATCAGAATATAGTATATAGTCAAATAGGCATTTAAATGAGGGGGAAAATGATTGATTAATGCCTTAATGAATGATTATAAGGCTATTTAACTGGTTCTCTATTAGAAAAAAATGTATTGCAACCATTACAGCAACAAATGAAATAGAGACAAAAAACAATGTTCACTATACTTATTGTAGTGACCATTTTGCATTATATACAAATATTGAATCATTATGTTTATACCTGCAACTAATATAATATTATGTCAATTATACCTAAATAAAAAATATTACCTCAGTAATAAATTATCTAATAAAAAATCAATATGTTGAAGATTAACATTTAAAGAATAATATGTCCTTCTCAAAATCTAGAAGAAAGTGTTCACAAATATTACAAAAATCTTGAGTACAAAAGGATTTTTTAAAGTATGCAAGCAAAGAGAACTTGTAGATAAAATTAGGAATATAATTTATGATATCAATTAAAAGACTATTAAGTCAAAAAATGTCAAATGTCATGAACTAAATTTAAATCATGATCTAAAAGAGTCATACTATATGTAGCAAAGAAAAATAATTTAAAAAGAGTTCTTTCAAATAAATATGAAAAAGATTAACATAGGCAACATAAAATAATAAAATCTTACATACTACAGAAGACTCTTATATATATTATGTCAGTCAGCTCCTGATACCGAATAATATAATCCAGCAGGGGAGAAGTCAATTACAGAGATAGAACAGGAATAAAACTTCCATATGTATGCTAAAAATAAAGACATAGGGGATTACTTTGTATTTGTGAAAGTGATATATCTGAAGTTTTAAAAATTATATTACACAGATGATTCATTAATACACTTTTTCTCTTCCACTTAATCACAAATACCAAATTTTATATTAAGATTGGGGGTATCCATGTCTTACTGAAACCCCCAAATAGGACTGATTTAAACACGATAGGGGTTTATACAATGTGATCAAGGCTTTATGATAACATCAGGACCCCAGACTTCTCTTACCTTACTCTTCCCTCATTGCTTGGACTTTACAGTCTAAGAAGGTAACTAACCATTAGCTGTTATAGTTACCTTCCAGCCAGCAGAAAGGAGAAGGAGGGGTGAAGAAGGTATGCCCTTTTCCTTCATTATCTCTTCCCAGAAGTTGGATAGAACTTGATCACCTAGCAAAAAACAGTTGTGAGGGAAGCTGGCAAATGTAGTGCCTATTTCAGTTTGCCTTGTGTTTAGCCCAAATCTGGAAACTCTATTATGAAAAAAAGAAGAAAACATATATAAGAAGAACTAACAGTCTCTGTCTCTGACTTAGTTCACTGAAACACATCTGTTTGAAAGTCCAGATTTTCTGAGTGTTTCTTTAACAAAGGACTGTAGAATTAATATGTCAATGCTGCATCACCACATCACTCTGAAATACAAATCAGAGAGATGTTAAGTACCAGAATTTCAATCTCTTTCTCCCTCACTCCTCTCTATCATTTATATCTCTATCATCCACCTATCTGTCTTGACCTCTGTTAAAATTTGTGTTGACAACCCTTACTTATGCAAATAGAAATTCACTTTAATTAAAGCATCTAGATTTGAAGTAGTCATTACACTTAGAGAAGTGCAATGATGGTGGGATTTACTTTGAAATGTTTGAAAAAAATAAGGTTGATTGATGACTGTGTAGAGGGATGGAAACAGTTGGGAAAATCTGATAAAATAAATATAATAAAATGTAAATGATAGAAACTGGGTGGTGGTCATATGGGTATTAACTTTAGAAGACTTTTCTCTTTGTTCTTTTTGAAAAAAAAATTTTTTTAATGTGGAAATAAACAATGAGAGACTGTGGACTCTGAGAAACAAACTGAGGGTTTGGAGGGGAGGGGTATGGGGGGTTGGATAAGCCTGGTGGTAGGTATTAAGGAGGGCACATTTTGCATGGAGCACTGGGTGTGGTGCATAAACAATGAATTTTGGAACACTGAAAGGAAATAAAGTAAAATGAAAAAATAAATAAAAATAAATAATGTAAAAAAAAAATACAAACTCCATTAGAAAACACTTAGGTTTGTGCAGAGGGGATTAAAGAAGAGTCAGGAAGTAAGAGATCTCAAATGTCTTAACACAAGAAGAAATCAGTAACAACACAGTGAGAAGGTCCCTAAGTATTTGGATATAAAGTATAATAATTAAAAATTATTAATATTAATATAAAGTATAATAATTCTAAATTACACATAACCAAAGAAAAAATCATAATTAGTTAGAAGTTATTTAAGCTAAATAATAATAAAAACAACATATTACAATTTGTGAGATATGGGTAAAGCAGTTCTTAGAGTAAAATGCATCACTTTAAATGCAATTTATCAAAAAAAAAAAAAAACGAACACCAAAAACAAAAACAAAAAGTGGGTTTAAAATCAATGATGTAAGCTACCAACCCAAGAAGATGGGTAAAAATTTTAAACCCTAGAAAGTAGAAAAAAGAAAACAGTAAGATAACAGAAATCAATGAAATAAGAGTCAATTAAAGAATAAAGGAAGTTGACAAAATAGCTAACAATTTGTTCTCTGAAATGACTATCATAATTCATAAACCCTTTCAAGTCTGAAAAGAGAGAAAAAATACAATTTACCAAAAAATGTTTTGGAGACATTTCAGAACAACTCTGAGAATATAGACAATCCTATAAATTGTATGGCATTTCAAAGGTAATAAGGAAATACAAACAACTTTATGCCAATAATTTTGACAATTTAGGTAAAGTGGACAAATTCCCTGAAAAACACATAATTCCAAATCTGATGTAATAAGAAACAGAAAAATACACACCCACTAAAAAAATACATGAAACTGAAACTTACTTAAAACCTTGTGAAGAAAGCTTCAGGCCCACCATACATTTAAGAAATAATACCATTTATATACAGCTCAGTGGAGGAAAAATATTTCCAAACTTTTTTGGGCGGCCGATGTATCACCTTAATATAAAAGCAGACAAGAAAAGCAAATTAAAACTAAATATTAGCAAATAAAATCCACTAACTTATAAAAAAGATAGTGTATGATGGATTGGGGAAATTTATCTAAAAAATACATGGTTGTTTATAATATTTAAAAACTAATCAGTGTAGTTTACCACCACATTAACTGAATAAAGGAGAAAAACAAAATTACTACTTCAATAAGTACAAAAAAGTGTTTTCATAAAATTCGATTATGATTTTTAAAAACTCAGAAAACTAGGCATTTAAAATAACTTACTTGATTTGGCGAGGAGGATCTATAAAAAATGTACAGCTGGAAACATGTTTCATGGTAGAATACTGAATATTTTCACCTTCATAAAATATTTGCTGTTTGGTTACTGCTAGTGCTGTTTATTAACATATCTGTTGCTGAGATTGTTGCAGTAGTGAAAGTATATTATTTTTTATATAATGAAAAGAAATATCCCAGAAGAAAGAAAACAAAAACAAAAACAAAACAAAAACAAAAACACGATGACACAGGAGAGAGCTAACTAGTGAAGGATGTCCTTTCATAGGTGCATGGGTACTGAGTGCAAACATGGAGGTGTTGGCTCTAGTTTGGAGCTCAGACAGTTCCTTCACATTACCGTAAGAGGAGATGTATTTGGACAAAGATGTATACGGATGGGCATAGGTTCTAGTGGGATTTTGTGGACATACTTAGCTGTTTGCTTCTATTTTTTTTTAACTGTGTTTTAATATTCTTTCTCTTCTTGGCTACCTGAAAAAAATAATTTCTTTTTTTTTTTAGATTATTAATTTATTTATTTGACAGACAGAGATCGCAAGTAGGCAGTGAGGCAGGCAGAGAGAGAGGAGGAAGCAGGCTTCCCGCTGAGCAGAGAGCTCAATGCGGGGCTCCATCCCAGGTACATGAGGCCATGGCCTGAGCCAAAGGCAGAGGCCCTAACCCACTGAGCCACCCAGGTCCCCAAAAAGTCATTTCTTTAATCCTGAAACTTGGTAGATTCATTAAGATATAGCTCATCCCTGAGTTTTCTTTATCTGCAGATAAAGATAAAAATTCATGACAGAGAATTTTTCATGTAGTGAATCTTTGAATACATCTCCTCTTTCATTTTTTGGGTTCTTTGCTTCAGGGATACCTGTCATCTTTATGTTGAATTATCTTTCTCAGTATTCCCTCTAATTTCATTTATCATTTTAATCATTTTTATCTGTACTTATTGTGGTTATCTTGGGCCTGTTCCATGACAATAATTTGATTTTTATCATCTCTTCCATTTCTTGCTGATTCTGATTTATATATTAATTCTATAATGATGTTATTTTTGTCCTCAATTTATTTCCTTAAGTATGCAGTTTCTCTTGTTATCTTACTCTATTATACTGTCATCTTTTGTTTAAATTCATATTTTATTGAATTCATAGTCTCACTGCATTCTTCTATAGCATAAAGCAACTCTGTGGAATTTTCTACTATTTGTGGTTTTCCTCTAGGTTACTAGTCCACATTTTGCAAACTGTTTCTTTTCCTTCATCTGTGCCACGTTATTATTGAACATCATTTCCACGAAATTTCTTTCCGTCTAGCTCAACCTTCTTTCTGACCTTAGGGCCACAACCTATCTCAGTGCAACTGCTTTATTGCACAGGCAATTAGTCCAAGAGGCGATTGGAAATGACATTCAGCTAGATCATCATTCATGCTGCTACACCTTTTAATGGCTGCTTTTTTTTTTTTTTTAATCTAACTGACGTGAGTATGTCTTACAGTGGTCCTGCTAGATTTTCTTCCCACCAAAACTGACACCCAGCTTTGTGTCCCTCCCAAGTTGTAGTTTAAAATCGACTTACTCTGTAATCTAGTGGCTTTCCTAAAGTTTGAGAGAATAGAGGTAAAAGAATTTCAGCTGAGGCAATATGGGAATATTTTTGGTATAGCTTGATACTCAGTCTCTGTTGTCCTGAGATTTCTTAAATGTCTTGTGCCAGTATTCAGGCCACATACTTCAGGGTTCAGGGTAGCATTGGGAGTGATTTTCATTCTCCTGAGGATAATCCTTAACTTGTGAATTATTTCCTTAATTCAGGAGGGGCTCTGGAGTTCATGGCAGACACAGAGCCACCGACATTGTTCGTTATAGAAACTGTTGTTTGTCCCCAGCAGCAATTTAGCCAATAATCAGCAGATAAGAAAGTCCAGGATCCTACTCAGTTGCTTTTCTCAAAATTTGAAGAGTCTCAGGGTGCTCAGACATTTCTTGATGCAGTAGCATGGTTTCACTGGGGGATAGCAGTGATTTATTGCTGCTCAGTATTTCCTTGTTCTGTCTAGAGTCATGTGTTTTTCTCAGTTAGTCAGCTCTACTTGTTTGCTACTAAAAGTTTTGACTTTTTTAAAATTAATTTTGTCCACCGCATTTGGGAAGGGGAATTCTATACTGCAGTTTCCATTCATTATTTTTAAAACCAGAACACAAAGACCAAACTTTAAGATAGAAGAGGGGTTCCAAAAGTAAAACTATGATTGGATCTTAAAATTGTTGCACTTGCTGGTCAGAGCTATGAATATTTCAAAACATAAAGAATATTGTGAACTTCGTCGCAGCAAGTGCTTAGTTTGCATAATTATAGCCAAGGAAATTATTTTTCCTGAAGGTGTAGTTACCCTCCCCTCTCAAAAATCCCCATCACTGTCTATTTCCCATTTCTTCTCCACCTACATTATCAAGGCATAACCTGTGGTCTTCATGGGAAAGGTCATCATTAGGGAAAGGAATCAGAAATGTGTGTTCTAGGAGCTCCTTGAGTACAGAATAAGTCAATATTTTAGACCAGAAAAATACAGGGCCTTCTCTTCTTCTGCCTTCTTTCTCTTTTCCTCTTTTTTATCCTTCTTTTCCTCTATTATTTTCTTCTTCCCCTCTTCTTCCTTCATTTTCCCCATCCCCTGCCTCCTTTTCTGCTCTTCCTCTGCCTCCATTCATCCCTACAAAGATCATTTCCTTACCATAAAAGATTAACAGCATTCCCAAACTCTGTCTGAGTTTTCATATGGTAACTTCATAAAGCAGTCCCTGCAGATTTCACTGATACAAGCTCAAGAAAGGACCATCTGGGGCAAGATGGCAGAGAAATAGGAGACCCTGTTTCAACTGATCCCCTAAAGTGAGCTAATTATCTACCAGAACACTCTGAACACCCATGAAATCAGCCTGAGATGTAGGATTATACACTTCTGGATCTCTATGGGGGCAGAAGACTCCAGCGAAGAGGTAAAGCCTACTGGGAACGATTGGACTGATATTGGAGGATAAACAGAAGAGGGGAGGGAACCACCAGAAGCAACCCATTGGAAAGTAATACCCTAATAGAGAGTGCCCTGTGATTGGGGACCAGCATTAACTTGGAGTCTGGTTAAAAGCACTCAAAGACAGCAAAATATCTTAAGGGGCAACTGGTGGAATCGGACAGTCACGGGCACGGGCTTAAGCCCACAGAGTCAAGACCAGGACAACCACCAACAGCGACCACCCATGCCAGAGAGAGTTCAGTGAAGCCTCCCCGCTGTGGTCGCTGAGCCCCCAGCTTTCCGCTGCTGGGCTAGGTGCACTTCCCGCTGGTGCACATGACAGAGTCTGGTGTGGATGCCAGCCAGCGCTCTCTAGAATGATGGCCTTTTGCACTCTGCATGCGCACTGCGTGACTGGGACCTGAACCGCACTCCCCGCCCTCCCCTGAGAAAGCTCCATGCAGATGCTAGCCAGTGGTCTCTAGGACCCCGCTGAGAGTCTGAACACTCCCAGCCCGGGCTTGAAAATCTCAGAGGGCTATCTCTGGTTGGGATTTCTGAAGGCGTCTGGACCCCAGACAGCAGTCCAGGCAAAGGCAGCCACTGGAAGCAGGCTCTCTGGACCAATATCCTTGCGGTTTAGTGGCACGGGGGTGCAGAGACAAGCAGGCACTTTGGGCGACCCCAGAGACCTTGGCTGAGGATGTGCACTGCCTGTGGGAGGTTGCCCGCAGAGGGGGAGTCTGTGTGTTCTAGACCACCAGAGAAGACTGAGGCTTCTCTCTGAGATGGAGGTCTGGGTGCTTTCCACTAAACCTCCAAAAGCCGCCAAAGAACAAAAACCTCCAGAAAACAAAAGCCTGAAAAACCGGTTTCCACAGAGCCCAGCCCCTTGATTTGGAGCAGGAGGACTCAACCCAAGCAAGACTGACTGAAAAACAACGAGGCAGGCCCAGTCCCCAGAAAGTCAGCCTAAAGAACAAGAGGACAGCTACCACAGCATCCCATAAAACTGTAAAACCTCAATATCAGGGAAAAACAAGATATTAAGTTCCTGGTATTGCCCTAAAACCTATATATTTCATAAATACAACTTTTATTTTTAATTCGTTTATTTTTAATTCATTCTCACTATTCTTGTTCTTTTTAATTTTTTAACCTATTTACCATTGCAAGAGGTTCAATACAACAAATTCCATAATAACCTTTTAACTTGAACTTTTTCATAAATATATCTGTATTTTCCTTTTACTTTTGTTTCTATTTTGTTTATTTTACATATAGATGTAAGCTTCAAGGTAATCCTCTTTTCTTAATCAATACTACCCCTATATATAAACTAGTTTTAATCTCCCTTTATCTCTGGAAAGTTGAGTCCTTTAACAAAGATAGCAAGATACACCCAGGAAGAATCAAAATAACCTTCCTCACCTTCATTGAGGATTTATAATCACCCTCCCATCTTTTTCTTTTGTCAGTTTCAGTGTATTTGTTTTTGTTCTGGTAGTATATAAATCTTATACTTGGGGTTCATTTTGGCTGGGTTCTTTTTTTTCCTTGTCATTTACTTTTGTCTGTCTTTTTGTTTGTCCGTTTTTGTTTGTATACCTTATAAATCTGACCTTTGGGGTCCATTCTGGCTGGGTCTTCTCTCTCTCTCTCTCTCTCTCTTTTTTTTTTCTGTCTCTCTCTCTCTTTCTCTCTTTTCTCTTTCTTTTTGGTGGTGACTTCCAATTGCTCAGAAGTGTTCCAGGGTGCACCTTGCCTGGATCATGGTTGATATATTTAGCTACACATCCCCTCAACCACCTCCCACCAAAAAGATTAGGAGGAGGAATACCCAGCAGAGGAAAAATGCAGAGACTGTGCCCTCTCCATCAGAGCTATTGGATATGGACATAAACAGTATGTAGGAAAGGGAATTCAGGGGAACAATTATCCAAGCAATGGCTAGGTTGGAAAAAACCATTAATGACAACATTGAATTGATTAAGGCAGAAGTGGAAGCCACCAGGGAAAAAGTGAAAAATGATCTCAAGGAGATCCAATCTAATATAAATTCTCTAATAGCTAGGGTAACCGAGGCAGAAGATAGAATTAGTGATCTAGAGGACAAACTGATAGAGAAAAAGGATCAGGAGGAGGCCTGAAACAAACAGCTTAGAAGCCATGAAAACAGAATTAGGTAAATAAATGACACCATGAAACATCCCAGTGTTAGAATTATTGGGATCCCTGAGGGGGAGGAGAAAGAAAGAAGACTATAAGATATAGTTAAACAAATTCTCCATGAAAATTTTACAATCTGGGGAAAGGAACCAGTGTTTGTGTTCTAGAGGCAGAAAGATCACTCCCCAAGATCATAGATTCTAGAAAAACCTGGAGACACCTGATTGTGAAACTGATGAATCATAATTTTAGACAGGAGATTCCTTACATACAGAGGAGGGTCCATCAGAAGAACGTCAGACCTGTCCACAGAAACCTGGCAAGCCAGAAAGGGCTGGCAAGACATATTCAGGGCACTAATTGAGAAGAACATGCGGCCAAGAATACTTTATGCAGCAAGGCTGACATTCAAAATGAATGGAGAGATAAAGAGCTTCCAAAACCAGCAAGGTTTAAAAGAGTATGTGACCACTAAGCCGGCACTACAAGAAATATTAAGGGGGGGTTCCATAAAAGAAGAAAGAACTCAAGAGTGTCATAGAACAGAAATTTACAGAGATAGTCTATAGAAACAAGGACTTCACAGGCAACATGATGTCAATTAAAATGTATCTTTCAATAATCACTCTCAACGTGAATGGCCTGAACTCTCCCATAAACTGGCACAGGGTTGCAGACTGGATAAAACGACAGGACTCATCCATATATTGTCTACAAGAGACCCATTTTGAACCTAAGGATACATCCACACTGAAAGTGAAGAGATGAAGAAGCATCTTCCATGCCAATGGGCCTCAAAAGAAAGCTGGGGTAGCAATTCTCATATGAGATAAATTAGATTTTAAACTAAAGACTGTAGTCAGAGATAAAGAAGGGCACTACATCATTCTTAAAGGGTCTATCCACCAAGAAAATCTAACAATTGTAAATATTTATGCCCCCAATATGGGAGTAGTCAACTGCATAAGACAACTGTTAATCAAGATAAAGAGTCATATTGATATGAATACATTAATAGTAGGGGATGTTCGGGACAATTTAATGTTAAAACCTGTTTAACTATTAGGGCCTGTTTAGCCAGAGCGACTCCATATTGCCTAGGTAGCCATACATCCACGGACTTCATTCTGGGAATAAATGCCCCAGTAGTTCCTGGTATTGGTTCCAGGTATCGATTCCAGGAGTAAACGCCTTAACAATAGAAGCCACGTACCTTGGGTCTGCAGTTATGCCCTACAAAACCAGCCTGTGAGATCGAGACGGGGTTGCTCTCTTCAGAGGCGGCCCTAGCTGGTCAGTCTGACTTCTAATGCTTGGCATAGAATAAAGCTTTGCATAACTTTCACTTTGTCTCAGTCTCATTCCCCTGGCCGGTCAGTCTAACTTCTAATGCTTGGCATAGAATAAAGCTTTGCATAACTTTCACTTTGTCTCAGTCTCATTCTTGTGATAATGGACCCCAACATTCTGGGGGCTTGTCTGCGATCAAATGACAAGAACTGAGTCCGCATCAGAATTTCTGGGAAAAGCCTCTAGAGGTAAGATCTCAAGATTTTATTCTGTGGGATCTGGTCTGTCTGGTTGCGGAGCTCCAGGGCATAGCCCACCAGGGAGAAGCTGGATGCAGCATTGCTCCCCAAGGCTGGAGTGGATCCAGGGATGCCCCATCCCTCCACTGGGAGATTGCTAGGGGCTTCGAGTCCCCCTAGGCGGTCAGGGGACCTGCCAGGGGGTTCGAGTCCCCCTAGGCACTCAGGGGACCGAGAAAATCCCCACCAGCGGCAGGTTGTGTTTCTGAGTTGGGATTATATCCTGCACACCCTAAGACTTGATATCTGGTTTAGGAAGGGCTGCTGGGTCTGGTCTGTGGTTGTCTTTGTCTTGTCTTTTTGTTGTCTGTTGTGTTGTTTGTTATGTTTGAAGAAATGGGGCAAGCAGAGAGTAAGGGACCTATGACACCCCCAAGTCTTGTTCTCCAGCATTTCAAGGATTTTCAAGGTAAAACCACCCAGTTTGGTGACAAGATTTACCCAGGAAAACTCTCTAAAACTGGGAATCCTTTCTCTACCTTCTGGCAGCACTCCCCCTTTTGTTTCTGCACTAACTTGGGGTGCAGCCTGCATAACTGGCCTCTAGACCATCCTCGGTGCTTCCTGCACCACGGCTCCTTCCCTCTTCACTGTCAAGAGCAAGAAGAGCAGCCCCTGGACCTAACACCCCCCCAATCCAGATCTTCCCACCCGTGTCTCAGGTAAACATTAAAAATGGAGTGGGTCCAGGTGAAACATAAATCAGTATTTGAACTAAGTTATGTTTGTTGGTTTAATTAAGATAGACATATCTTTAAAGTTACAGCAGTAAATGTGAAACTTCAAAGTTTACTGAAGGTCAAATAAGCTCATGTTATTTGTTAAAATCTGTTAGCAAAGAAATAACTGAACTGATGGTTAATTGTCTGTCTCAAAGTTTTAATGGGTAATTATTAAAATAGCATTCAAAGTCTTCGGTAATCTGAAAGTTTAAAGTTTTGGTTAGATGGCAAATGGAATTAAATTATGGACATCTACGTCTTAACCAAATGGGATAAAATGCTAAAGCATTGAGTACTTGATGTAGGTTTGTGCTTTTGACTTCTTACTGCAAAGAAACTAAGAATATTTAAATCTGTTCGTAAACCTGTTTTATGCTTAACTGATTCATAAATTTGCCATCTACAGAATTCTGTTGTAACTGTTCACAATTGGTTAATACTTAGACTCTCACTAGAGACTGAAGTGTTTCTAAGAATAGAAAATTCTGCTAACTGTAACTAAGACTGATGGAAGTAAGGGAAACAACACTATATGTAAAAAAAGTAGGAGATACGTAAGAAAGATAAGGAACGGGAATACATTTTGTTAAAGATAAAAGGTAATTTTGTCCTAAATGAGATGGTTGTTTGAAAGGAAATGGTTGGGACAAAACCTGGATGCAAAAGAAAATTGTAAAAGGTTTGTGAAGGGAAACACACACACACAAAAAAAAGAGAGCCTAAGAGAGTAAGTAGTTTTGTCTTAAAGTAAAAATGTCTGGTTGCACCAGAACATGAAATGAGATTATAAAAACTAAACTTGAGGGTATATAGTAAGTCATAGAAGGCTTGGGAAAAGTGACTTTTATTTGCCTTGGTTTATAGGTTTGAAAGGAAACAATGAAATATGTTGAAAATTTGACCATATTAGATCAGTTTTGATGGATTTATTCACAAGAAGGAAAAAAAGACTAATAAATCTTTTCCTGTAAAATGTTTCTGTTCAAATGAGGCATAGTATTTAAGGAAGGAAGACTAAAGCCCTGTGTCATGGCAAATCTATATTGGTGATCCACTCAAGTAAATGTTGACTATTATGTAAACTAAAAGGACACTGGTATAAAAAATTTGCTTTCTCTCTGTTCAAAAAGACAAAGTTTTCTTAAATTAATTGATCTACTGTTAAGAAGAGAATGTAAATGGTTTTCTCTTTGCCAGCCCAGAGAAACCAGTCTCTATGTTTTGTTTCATCAGATCTTAAACATCCATAATCCTATTTAGGTATATGCTTTAAAACTTAGATTTTAGCAATTGTCAATAAGATTTAAATTGTAAATGAGATCTCTTTGACTCATAAGGCTTTTCCTTGGTATGCTAAGTTACTCAGGAAGTACTGATAAACCAATGATAAACCTTGGGTTACATTTGGATAAATACTATAACTACTCTAGAGGTTCTATACAATTCCTAAAGTTTTAATGTTTTGATAAGGGTCATCACTTGATATTTAACCATATCTATTCTGAGTTTTTGTCATTTGTAATTGTTTTAATTCTCTTGTAAAATGAATTCCGCCTTAAAGGAAATTCATGTGGGAGACTTTCAGGACAAACACAACTCTTTGATATGTTGAAATCCTGGAACTGAAATGGGTAAAAATTTCCAGAAGTAAGAGCTACATTCAAACTAAACCAGAATTAGTAACATGGAACTAGATGAACTGAAAGATTTTACTGTTATGTCTCTTAATGTTTTCTCTTATTTTAAACAATTACTGGTTCTGTATTGTTTACTCTTCCAGACTAGGGAAACTTTTTCTTAAGTTATCTGTAACTTACAGAAATGTAAAAGTATTCACTTGTAAACAAATCAAGACATTCAACTTTTCTATCTGAACCCTCTGAAACTTAAAAGGTCTCAGTAAGTATTCTTTCTTCCATGGCAGTCAGTCATTTGCATAAGTTCAATAAGAATTGTTCTCCTTGTAGCAGGACACCATTGGAAACACTGGTTATTTTACCAAGGCATTGACTGGAATGTCGTATTTAAAAAAGACTCAGATATGACCAGACAGCTTAAAGGGACTAAGGTTGACTTTATAAAATCTGGAGCCATAAAGCCTCCTGAACTGTTGGCCTGATACCTGGCTTACAGAGTTCACAGCAGCCTCACCAGGTGAGTAAAGAATGTCACTTCCTGGCAGATGCAGGAACCTCAGGACACATTGGGGACCTTAGGAAGAGGAATTCACCCAAATCGACAGGTATTGCAGGCATGTCTGATGGGAAGTACTTGGATTGGCCTCTGGCCTGGAGAGGCTATTACAAGTTCAACCTAGAGATTCCTTATAAGAAGCCCCAGCAAAGCAGATTCTAAAAGATCTATATAATCACTCACTGTTCTTGCTGAGCTTATGTAAATAATTAGGCCAAGTTTGTTAAAACAAAACAAAACAAAAACCTGGACTTGTTTTTCAAATAAATTATTCCTGATTTAGCTATCTCTGGAAATGAGGGTTATTTTAGAGAGAGAAATTATGTTTTAATAACACACCTTTATGGATGTTAAACTCTAGATTTGGTTGTCTTCAAATGTTTGTTTATCTAAGCTAGACAACTTAAGGTAAACCAGAGAAGTTGCACAATAGCTTGTTTAGACGATCTTGCCTAATATTCTATAGGGATAATAATAGAACCCATTGGACACAAATATATGTTAGTTTTTATGGATACCTTTTCAGGCTGGGTAGAGGCTTTTTCTGCCAAACATAAGATGGCAGAAATGGTAGCCAAAAGCTGTTAGAAAAAAATAATTCCTAAGTTTGGGTTGCCTCTCGCAATTGGGTCAAACAACGGCCCTGCATTTGTTAGTTCAGTCTCAGACATTGGCCAAGGCCGTGGGCACTAATTGAAAACTACACTATGCCTACAGGTCCCAGAGCTCTGGACAAGTAGAGAGAATGAACCAGTCTCTTAAAGAGACCTTGACAAAGTTAATTCTGGAAACTGGAAGTGGATGGGAGGATCTCCTTCCCTTCGCCCTCCTTAGGGTGTGGTGTACACCCTACTTAAACAAGGTTACCCCATTTAAAATAATGTTCGGGAGACCCCCTCCACTCTGCCCACGGCTACAAAAGGTTGCCCTAACAGAAATGACTGATTAGTCTGTACTCCAGTTACTGCAGGCACTACAGTCTGTCTTAAAAAAAGCCCACGCAGGGATCCAAGCTGCCTACACTGAGACAGAGACGGAAGTGGAACCACATCCTTACCAACCCAGAGGCTTGGTTTGGATATGCCACCACCAAGTGGAAAACTTGGAGACTTGTTAGAAGAGATCATTTACTGTCATCCTATGGAGGACCTGAGGGATTCCAACATCTTACTGCAGGAATAAAATGGACAAAGCGTGTGCTTCCCATCCTAATTCCAGCACTAGTTGTGGCAGGGGTAACAGAGTCCACAACAATAGAACCACAGCTTTTTTTTTTTTTTTTTTTAAGATTTTATTTATTTATTTGACAGACAGAGATTACAAGTAGGCAAAGAGGCAGGCAGAGAGAGGAGGAAGCAGGATCCCTGCTGAGCAGAGAGCCCGATGCGGGGCTCGATCCCAGGACTCTGAGATCATGACCTGAGCCGAAGGCAAAGGCTTTAACCCACTGAGCCACCCAGGCACCCCAGAATCGCAGCTTTAATAAAAGAGGACTTAATATACTATTCCTAAAAAAATAAAAAAAAGGAGGGGCTCTGCGTAGCCCTGAGAGAGAAATACTGCTTTTGGGTATTAATGCCTTATGTCATTTGTAAAAAGAAATTGGGGTGATAAAAATATTAGTCCTACAAACTCAATATAACCCCTTACAACAGGAAGACATAAAATTGGCTGAAAAGTCAAGGAATTGACTAATCTCCAAAGAAAAGAGGGGAATGTTAGGGCAGATTTAATGTTAAAACCTGTTTAACTATTAGGGCCTGCTTAGCCAGAGCGACTCCATATTGCCTAGGTAGCCATATTGTTGTTTACATCCACGGACTTCATTCCGGGAATAAACGCCCCAGTAGTTCCTGGTATCGGTTCTGGGTATCGATTCTGGGAGTAAATTCCTTAACAATAGAAGCCACGTACCTTAAGTCTGCAGTTATGCCCTTTAAAACCAGCCTGTAAGATTGGGACGAAGTCGCTCTCTTCGGAAGCGGCCCTGGCTGGTCAGTCTGACTTCTAATGCTTGGCATAGAATAAAGCTTTACATAACTTTCACTTTGTCTCAGTCTCATTCCTTTGATAATGGACCCCAACAGTGGATTTTTTTTTTTTTTTAGTTTTTTTTTTTTTAATTTATTTTTTTGACAGAGAGAGATCACAAGTAGGCAGAGAGGCAGGCAGAGAGAGGTGGCAGCAGGCTCCACGCTGAGCAGGAAGCCCAATGTGGGGCTCTATCCCAGGACCCTGGGATCATGACCTGAGCTGAAGGGAGAGGCTTTAATCCACTGAGCCACCCAGGCACCCAATAATAGGGGATCTTAACATGCCACCCTCAGTAATAGGCAGATCATCCAAGCAGAAAAGCAATAAAGAAATAAGAACATTGAATGACACATTGGACCAGATGGACCTCATAAATATATACAGAACATTCCACCCTAAAACAACAGAATACTCATTCTTCTCGAGTGCACATGAAACTTTCTCCAGAATAAACCACATGTTGGGTCACAAATCAGGGCTCAACCGATACCAAAAGATTGAGATTATTCCCTGCATGTTCTCAGACCACAGTGCTTTGAAACTGGAACTCAACCACAAGAAAAAGTTTGGAAGGAATTCAAACACTTCAAAGACAACCCTGCTTAACAATGTTTGGATCAACCAGAAAATCAAAGAAGAACTTAAACAATTCATGGAAACCAATTAAAATGGAAGAACTTCAGTCCAAAACCTATAGGATACAGCAAAGGTGGTCCTAGGGGGAAATACATAGCCATCCAAGCCTCCCTCAAAAAAATTGAAAATCCAGAATATACCAGCTCTCTTTACACCTTAAAGAACTGGAGAATCAAAAACAAATTAAGCCAACCCCACACGCAAGAAGGGAAATAATCAAGATTAGAGCAGAGATCAATAAGATAGAAACTAGAGATCAGTGAAACTAGAAGCTGGTTTTTGAAAGAAGCAATAATATGGATAAGCCATTGGCCAAACTAAAAGAAAAGAGAGAGGACTCAAGTTAATAAAATTATGAGTGACTAACACCAAGGAAACAGAAACAATCTTCAGAAATTATTATCAATAGTTATATGCCAATAAGTTAAGCAAATTAGGTGAAATGGATGCATTCCTGGAAACCTATACACTTCCAAAACTGAATCAGGAAGAAATTGACAACATGAATAGACCAATATGTAGTAACGAGATTGAGGCAGTGATCAAAAACCTCCCAAGAAACAAGAACCCAGGACTTGACGGATTCCCTGGAGAATTCTACCAAACATTCAAAGAAGAAATAATACCTATTCTTCTGAAGCTGTTTCAAAAAATAGAAGGTAAACTTCCAGACTCTTTTTATGAAGCCACCATTACTCTGATCCCCAAAGTAGGCAAAGACCCCACAAAAAAGGAGAATTTCAGACCCTGATGGATGCTAAGACTCTCAGCAAGATCCTAGCTAGTAGGATCCAACAGTACATTAAAAAGATTATCTAGGGGGGTCTGGGTGGCTCAGTGGGCTAAAGCCTCTGCCTTTGGCTCAGGTCGTGATCCCAGGGTCCTGGGAATGAGACCTGCATTGGGCTCTCTGCTTGGTAGGGAGCCTGCTTCCCCCTCTCTCTCTGCCTGCCTCTCTGCCTACTCGTGATCTCTGTCTGTCAAAAAAATAAAAATCTTAAAAAAAAAAAAAGATTATCCACCATGACCAGGTGGGATTTATCCCTGGGATGCAAGTGTGGTTCAACATTTGCAAATCAATCAGCGTGATAGAACAAATAAGAGAAGAGAGAAGAATCACATGGTCCTCTCAATTGATACAGAAAAAGCATTTGACAAGATACAACATCCGTTCCTTATTAAAACAATTCAAAGTATAGGGATAGAGGAAACATACCTCAACTTCATAAAATCTATCTATGAAAAACCCACAGCAAATATCATCCTCGATGGGGAAAAGCTGACAGCCTTCCTTTTGAGATCAGGAAGACGAGGATGCCCACTCTCGCCACTCTTGTTCAACATAGTACTAGAAGTCCTAGCAACAGCAATCAGACAACAACAACAACAACAACAAAGGTATTCAAATTGGCAATGAAGAAGTCAAACTCTATCTCTCTGCAGATGACATGATACTTTATATGGAAAACCCAAAAGATTCCACCCCCAAACTACTAGAATTCATATAGCAATTCAGTAATGTGGCAGGATACAAAATCAATGTACAGAAATCAGCTGGTTTCTTATAAACTAATAATGAAAATATAGAAAGGGAAATTAGAGAATCGATTCCATTTACTATAGCACCAAAAACCACAAGATACCTGGGAATAATCCTAACCAAGGAGGTAAAGGATCTGTACTCAAGGAACTACAGAACACTTTCAAAAGAAATTGAAGAAGACACAAAAAGATGGAAGACTATTCATGTTCATGTATCAGAAGAATAAACATTGGTAAAATGTCTATACTGCCTAGAGCAATATATACTTTCAATGCCATCCCGATCAAAATTCCATCAGCATTTTTCAAAGAGCTGGAACAAACCTAAAATTTCTATGGAACCAGAAGAGATCCTGAATTGCTAAGGAAATGTTGAAAACAAAACAAAACAAAACAAAACAAAACTGGGAGCGTCACATTGCCTGATTTCAAGCTTTATTACAAAGCTGTGATCACCAAGACAGCATGGTACTGGCACAAAAATAGACACATAGACCAGTGGAACAGAGTAGAGAGCCCAGATAAAAACCCTCAACTCTGTGGTCAACCAATCTTCGATAAAGCAGGAAAAAAAATACTGTGGTAAAAAGACAGTCTCTTCAATAAATGGTGCTCGGAAAATTGGACAGCTGTGTGTAGAATAATGAAACTTGACCATTCTCTTACACCATACACAAAGATAAACTCAAAATGGATAAAAGACCTCAACGTGAGGCAGGAATCTATCAAAATCTTAGAGCAGAACATAGTCAGTAACCTCTTCAACATCAGCCACAGCAACTTCCTTCAAGATATGTCTCCAAAGACAAAGGAAACAAAAGCAAAAATGAACTTTTGGGACTTTATCAAGATGAAAAGCTTCTGCACAGCAAAGGAAACTGTTAACAAAACAAAGAGGCAACCCACGGAATGGGAGAAGATATTTGCAAATGACACTACAGACAAAGGGCTGATATCCAAGATCTATAAAGAGCTCCTCAAACTCAACACACACAAAAATATAGATAAAAGATAATCATGTCCAAAAAAAAAATGGGCAGAAGACATGAACAGACACTTCTCCAAAGGAGACACACAAATGGCTAAAAGACACATGAAAAAATGTTCATCATCACTAGCCATCAGGGAGATTCAAATCAAAACCACACTGAGATACCACCTTACACCAGTTAGAATGGCCAAAATTAACAAGACAGGAAACAACATGTGTTGGAGAGGATGTGGAGAAAGGGGAATCCTCTTACACTGTTGGTGGGAATGCAAGTTGGTGCAGCCACTTTGGGAAACAGTGTGGAGATTCCTTAAGAAATTAAAAATAGAGCTTCCCTATGACCCTGCAATTGCACTACTGGGTATTTACCCCAAAGATTCAGATGTAGTGAAAAGAAGGGCCATCTGTACCACAATGTTCATAGCAGCAATGGCCACAGTCATTAAGCTGTGGAAAGAACCAAGATGCCTTTCAATGGACGAATGGATAAAGAAGATAGGGTCCATATATACAACGGAGTATTATGCCTCCATCAGAAAGGATGAGTACCCAACTTTTGTGTCAACATGGACGGGACTGGAAGAGATTATGCTGAGCGAAATAAGTCAAGCAGAGAGAGTCAATTATCATATGGTTTTACTTACTTGTGGAGCATAAGGAATAACATGGAGGACATTAGGAGATGGAGAGGAGAAGTGAGTTGGGGAAATTGGAGGGGGAGACAAAGCACGGGAGACTGTGGACTCTGAGAAACAAACTGAGGGTTTTGGAGGGGAGGGATGTGGGGGGTTGGGTGAGCCTGGTGGTGGGTATTATGGAGGGCACATGTTGTATGGAGCACTGGGTGTGGTGCATAAACAATGAATTCTGGAACATGGAAAAGAAATAAAATAAAATTAAATAAAAAAAAAGAAAAGGCCATCTGGAAAGTATCAATTCTATTATTTTGTTAGCTTGACCTTTTATTTTTAAAAAAATCAGAAATAATTTGAATGGTGGGAATAATGCCAAAAAGATTTGGGATAAAGAAAAACAAGTAGTTTTTACAAAACAGAGTAAACAGCAATTTAAATTTTAACATATTCTTATAATCCTATTTTCCTTTCTCATTGACCAAAAATGAGATGATGTAATGTTGACATTAAAAGTAAAAGAGTTAGTTATTTTACCAACAGAAAGGGTTTATTTGGTAATAGCAAAGGAATTATAATTCAGGGCAAGTGAGCTATAGTAAAAGCCATAGGCAAGTCTGGGAAATAAAGGAGAGGGACCTCTTTTATAGAGTAAAGAAGGGAAATTGGGAGGGGATGTTATAAACAGAAAGTCCATTAGAGTAAACTGGGAGTTTGATGTTTAGTGGCTTTTCATTGGCTGAACTGTTGCTGGGCAAGTAGAAAATCTTCCTTCGTGGTCAACCGCCATATTGTTTTGTTAGAGGGAACTTTGCTTATGATGTACTTGTTTTGTATTACCTCATGAGGCACTTGTATTCCAAAGGATGCAATTTGGGTTAACATAATCTAAAGACAAGAGGCAAAATTGTAAATAAATTAGAAGTTTGTTTTCTATACATTCCTTTGCTTTTTCTGCTGTATTTTATGCAGTCTTAATTATGTTTTCAGGAGTATTTTATTTGTTTTCTTATTTCTAGTTATGGGATAAAAGTGTCTCTCTGCTGATCGATCTTAAAAGAAAGGGCAACTGAGTTAGAGTGTAGGGAAGCCCATGGCAGGACCACTAACATCCTGTTGGGAGACCTGGAAGGAGTTCAGTCAGCTGACTGAGTTAAGGCTGTTTCTCCCAGCCAAAACTGTAGATGAGAAAAAAAAAATAAAATAAAACGGCCATATTCATTAACAATCTGAGAATCATTTTCTGCTGCCTTGAGGTAAAGACCCTTTAAATTCCAAGCTATTTTGAAAGGCTCCACACTAATCTCTGTTGTGCTCCCAAGCCTGGTGCACCTTGTTGGGTCTGGCTCATGCCTGCCTGTGCTGGTTTCCACCTGCCAGACCCAAACACTCTCCTGGCCCACTGGCTATCTTAGCACCTCTGCTTGTCCTCACTGTGTCATTTGGGCACATCTCTGTTTTTCCATGTCACAGGCAAGCATTAAGGAACCTAGAGGACAGACTCAGGCTCACCTATACCACTATGTTCAGCTGCTGCTATTGTTCCAAACTATGTTTGGAACAATAGCAGTGGTTGAATTCAGAATTGAGTGGCAAGACAGATTACCCTTTTCACAGGGGCAGGCACTGCAAAGTTATGTGGCACAAAGGTATAGAGACAGGGAGAGAGGAAGTAGTGTAGTCAAATGATGCATTCTTTGAAGTCTTGGTACCAGACACATTTGGAGGTGAGCAAGGGCAAACCAGAGCCCTGCTGTTTGACTTTCCCATTCTCTTTCCTCTGCCTCAATATTGTACCATTCACCAGTACTTTAAGGAGCCATCTCCCTTCCTTTCTTCTTAGGATCTGGATAGGATTTCCCTTATACAATATTGTATAAGCAAGTCCATCAATCAAACCTCTTTAGTTATGAAAGAGTGAAATAAAATAACTTAAGAAATCCTTTTCTTTTTTGACATCTGATTTGCATGGTGAAATTATTATAGAGTGAGTGACAAATTCAGGTTTGAACCACAAGGCTGACTATTGGCTTCTTTGCTTTAGGCAGTGTCCTTGCTCTTTTTCCTTTGAGAAATAAGTCTGGAGCTTAGCTTTGGAAATTTAAAGCTACCAGTGAACATGATTTAATAGAGAAATAAAAATGCATCAGTTAATTATTTATAAAATACACTCCCATTGCATTTTACCTCTAATTTTAGGTACAGATTTTACTTCAGGCAATAGATTTTTATTGCTTGATTTCATAGTTTGTTCTGAGGACATTTACATTTTGATATAGGACCTAAGCTGTTTTACCTCTTTGGGTTTCCATTTCCTTATCTATAAAAATAAAGTTAACAGAATTGAGATGTATAAGTTTGGGAAAATCTATGTAAGTGTTTCTAGGTTTTGGTTTCCTCATCTGTCCAATAAAGTCTATTGGGAATCCCTTGCAACCCAATAATCCTGTTATTCTTAAATTTCCAAACACCTTCAAGACCTAAATTCAGGACTCCAGTTGTTACAGCAGAATAATTTTACAGTGCAAATGTAAAAGGAGACATTTGGAGATGGAGGGGAGGAAATTTGTCACCCCAGTATGTGTTTCTTTAACATGTGGATTTTAGGCTGATTATTTTTAAGGAACAGAAGGTTCAGGAGGAAACTTTGACTTTTTCCTTAATTGCCTAAAACAATTTAGAGGACCTGCTCTGGGAGGGGAGCTACCACCATAGATAACTAACCTTCCTAACTTATGAGTGACGGGTTGTAGACAGGGGGTAACTTAGCAAAATGGGTTTGTTAAAATTCCTCCGTATGTTACACTATTTTTGTATAGCCCAGCAAGAATTTTTTATCAAACATTTACTCTTTTTTCATCTTCCTATGAATTGTCTTTTCTTCCATTGAAATCCCAGACCCCTAGCCTGTTCTCCTTAGCTCTGAATGACATATATGCCTCAGTTGCTTGACATCCTGTGGGGCTCATATTTTTATGGAACCTCTGTACATTTGTGATTAAATTTGATTTTCTCCTGTTTATCTGTCTCACGTCAGTTTAATTCTTAGACCATCCAAAAGAACTTTGAAGGTAATAGGAAAAATTTTCATCCCCAACAGAGACAAAGGACTCATTTCAGTACAGTTCAAATCAGAGAATGGAACCATAATACTACTTCTAAGGCCATTTCTGCTGGAGATTGAAACACTGCTTGTATAAAAACAAAATGTTCTAGAGAATGCTGACTTTCTAATAAAACAAGTCAGGAATACCTAACTTACTTGCACCTAAAGCAGCTAAATGAGTCAAAGAAAATTGAGCATTCACTTAAGTAGAGGAGAAGGTCAACTGAGGGCATATAAATAGCAATAATGGCAGGAAATACAAAGTTTATTCATCACTAATTGCTGTAACTTAATATACTTCAGTGTTTCAGATACTATACTTTCATTTATCCACTGATCTTCACAAATACTCTGATAAGATAAGCCTTATTATCTTGGTTTTCAGAAGTATGGATAAAAGTGACCTATGCAAGGGTACACACATATTCAGAAGTGTGCTGGCTGGAGGTTTTGTGCACGGTTCAGGCTTTTGCACAGGCCCAGAACAGCTAGGTGGTACATCAACTGGCTGTTTGGGACAGCTGTATTGTAGATATCTCTTCCCAATCTCTCACATTGTCAACTGAGTTGGTAAAGTTGAGTTAGCTCTCTTAGCCACTTTTGTGGGAGTACTGTTCATTCTATCATGCATGCCATACACTCTGTTCTTTAAAAAAGTATTAATTCCTTTCCGTTGAAATAGGTTGAGAAAAGAGAGTCAGACTATTGCTGGTCATCTTTCAGAGTTAACCATCAGTTAAAATTAGAGCTCTGTTCCTTCCATGAGTGTGTCAACCACTTCTACACAAGACCATAGCAGAATATGGAGGTATAAAGTAGAGGTTTACCAAACTCATCTGTGATTATTCTGATTATTCTGATTAATGATAATACTTTGCTGAAGAATGAAAAAAATAATCTGAGAAAAAACTTCAACAGAATGGAAATTGATATAACAGGTGAGATCCAGGACTATCTCTGGCAAAATGGGAATGTGGTCACAATAGCAAGTGCTTCTTTAGTGAACCATCAGGCATTCACAGCTGGCTTTGTGTAAAGGAGACATTTTTGCTGAATTCCTTTGGCTCCTATTTAACATACAAGAACTAGGGCCAGTGGACTTATTATGAACCTTCCTCCATACTGTAGGAGGGCAGACATCTCAGTCCTCTCTGACTTTGGTCTTAACAAGGACAAAAGCCATGGCATTCCAACTTTTTAAATCCTAAGTCAAAACAAAACAAAAAAAATTTCTTTAGGTATTCAATACACACACACACACACATTACACACACACACGCACATGCACACACACATGGAAATTATCACAAAACAATATTCATGTACCCTTCTAGTTTACAATGCATTTTGATATTTCCACTCTTTTTCCGTAAAAAAAAAATTGCCTTTTAAATTAATGCCATGTCCTGGTAACTATTGGATAGTGATTAGCAATTTAAAAGATGTTAAACAAAAGGAAAGCTTATATCTTCATTCCTGAGGAAATATGGGAAGAAAAGAAATAGGGGTAAAGGAGGAAAACTCATTTTCTTCTCCCATTTCTCCTATCAAACCTAGGGGTTGAGAGAGAGACTAGTTTTGGAAATAACCAGCAAAGTAAAGGAGCTCCTCTAGTTTCTGCTGTGCCTCTTATTAGTAGTCTAGAAGAAGGTGACTTGGAGGTGTGCCTGCACACAAATTCAGGACTTCCTAATCAAAATAGTTGCAACAGTGCACATAGGTAGAGTGAGGCTTCCAGGTTGGCTGTCCCTTGACTTCCATGTGTGATGTACTAAAGACTGTGGAAGGACCATGGGGAGAGACTTGATAGGTTCTCACGGGGTTGGCTGACAAGATAGCCAGAAATACTTGCTATAGTAATGAGACAAAAGGCCCTGAACCCAGGACAAGGCAGATAAGATTTAACCAGGAACAAATGGAATTTAAAAAACAGACCTCAGTGGGTTAAGGCACGGTGAGAGCTGAATAGATACCAGTCAGAAAGTGACAGATGATCAGTTCCTAAGGCAAGGTGCCAGAGTCACAAACTTTGACATAGGGGATGAGCAAAGAATCTAGTGATCAGGTAAAGAAATGGCATTGCTGAGGAATCCCAAAAAGATCAAGGGTAGAATAAGGAAGGGTATTGAACCTAGATATAAGCTAGTGCCTATACCCATTTACCTGCTGTTCAACCCACAAGGGCACAGTCAACTCCCAGAGACAATCATAGGGCAGGGGGTGGCATGACAAAACTGAGTAATATCTCCAGACTTGACTATTAAGTGTTTGCCCTGGGGAAAATTTATGAGATGATACTGCATTTTGTACCACACCCCCACTCCAATTCCTCCACTCAGTTTCATGGGTCTTATAAGAACAACAGATTAATTATTAAAAAAAAAAAAAAGAATCTCCATTTCCTCCTTACATCTGAGAACAGTGTGACAGAATTCCCAAACATCCTGTATGTCACTGTGATATTGTTTTCACTGTTACATAGGTTCATTGCAAAGTAAAATAATTCTTAAGATCATTTCATATACCAATGTCAGATATTTTTAGTATAACAATGTTATAAAAGTCATTAAACCTTTCAAGTAAGACATGTTATGTGTTCTTCAAAGCTGGCTAAGCAAGGAGTCTTGCTGCTCACAGATAGGAAACACATCAAGGTGTTTCTGCTGTCAATGTATATTGAGTATAGTATTTCAAAATTAACCTATAACTTTTAATCAATAAGATTTTGGAAAATAAAGACTATGCCCCAAATATGAAGTTAAATGCTGCACTGAGACAATTTGTAGATAATTCTGGAAAGTGTTCACTTCTACAAATCATACCAACAAAGGTACATTTTCTCCACATTAACTTGGCTTTTCATGTAACTATCATATAAATGTTTCTTTAGGGGAAAAATACAAACTATTCTCTTTTTTAAAACGAAGATGTTTTGTATCATACAAATATTAATTTTTTAAAATGAAAACTTTGAGAATGCATTTGCCATAACATCTTGTCTTTTTAAAGAATTATAGCCATCAGTTTAGAGTAGATACCTATTTCAAATAATGATACCTTCATCTTAATGAAAAACATCTCTGAATATCTGGTCACATATAACCATAAAAATAATAATGTAAACTTTTCTTATCTAAAGGTCTTTTTGGAAATAAGACCCAATGTATTTAAAATAAACAGATTTTGGAGGCAAGCTTTTAGAAAAGATTAAAAATTGTAGTAAAGCTTTTATTGTACTCTTTTTACTAGAAAATTCTTAGGTTTAATTGTTATTTTAATTTCAGTTTACCCTGTGTTGTTAACGAAGAGCAGCAAAAATGAGAGAGAAAAGGCACAATTTGAAAACATATCATTTATAGGAATTTCAGCAAAGAAAAATGAGTGAAAAATATCTATACTCATTTTCAGAAT
Source organism: Lontra canadensis (assembly GCF_010015895.1). Taxonomy (NCBI): domain Eukaryota; kingdom Metazoa; phylum Chordata; class Mammalia; order Carnivora; family Mustelidae; genus Lontra; species Lontra canadensis. The sequence goes on along the minus strand of NW_022630995.1, from coordinate 69,175,831 downwards.
TTAGAGGCAACACTGAGGTACCAACTCACCACCAAGAAAATGAAATAATAGAAATAAGATTCTTTCTTGATAATTCAACTGCAGGATAAACTCAAAGATCTTGACATTATCTAAAAGCACAGAATTCTCAAGATATGTTCTCTTATAGGATGTATACACTCCTTAAAGTGGTGCCTGCAGCCTTTAAGGCCTAGGGATGGAGCTGGAAGCATAGCATTTTTAGAGTCCATCTAAGCACTATCCAGAGAGGGAGAAGCCTTAGTTAACAAGATTTAAGTTACCTGGTCCTATTGTTAAGTCAGTACCAGTCATTTGATTTGTGAACTAATCCTCTGTGTTCATTCTGTGCACACAAAACAATCTTCTGATTCACGTGTCTATATGCATGTATTCATCATGTATCCATAACACCATTTCAGGTTTACCTATTGAGAAAGAAGGCACTGGTCTTATAAGTACAGTTGCTTCAGCCTATGTAAACATTATATTTTACTTTCTAGATAAATAGATAGCTCTTTTTATCAGTTTTGAGTGTTCATTAATAGGAGACTGGCACTGGATCTAAATCTCTACACAGTCTCACCAAAGTCATAAATGACTCTGTGAGGCTCATTGGGAGCTATCCAGCCTGATTTCATGCTCAGTGGCTGCAAGGAGCTTTATTTGTTAGCAGTCATGGCATTTCAGTATTATAAATGCTAAGTTTTAGTTTCCCCTTGTAAAGCAAGGATAATAGTCCTTATATGCCTATATAATCTTGCCAGTACTTTGCTTGCCAAACACTCTTGGGTCCTACTCTTGTCCCTTGCCCTCATTTTCTTGGCTTGAAGAGCCTGCTTCCCATAATAGAAAGTGAATATTCTGGATAATTCTAGGTAATTGCTTTCCTAGCTTCCCTTGAAGTTGGAGCATGAAGATATTACTCAGTCCTGGATAACAAAAACCCTATAGGGAAATTATAAGAAATTTTCCTCCCTAATAAAAGTCCCACTTGATAAGCTGAAAAACAAAGAGCACACTTCCTACATATGCTTCTTTCTAAAGCCTTAAAAAGAAAACTTTGACTAGCAGTATTCTTCTTTGGGGACATCAGAAAATGAGAGAGGTCAAGAGGAATTTGAATTCTTTAGTGCATATGATATGATTCCTCTCTGAACTGAGAATCATGCCTTCCCTTCTCCTTACAACCATTGCTGGAACTGATATAGACCAGAACTCAGCTGTGGCAACTACCTATTTATATTTCCAAGTAGTGACTCTCTCTCTCTCTTCTCTGTCTCCACCTTCTCTCTCATTCCACCCCTCACCACACACACGCAGTGTGAGCTCATGGACTAAAACAACTAGACACTTCAAAGGGAAGAAAACAAACTGGATAAAACATGCTGCGTGGAAAAGAAATATTGGAATAGATTGATTCATATTTTATAATAACATTGATAATGTTCTTTAAAGATTTAAAGAACTTCACAATCTGAAACAAGAATCAAAATGAAGTAAAAATGAAAATATAAACTATTAAAAATAAAATTATTGAAACAAGAGCCACAATAAATTGGGTAGATAAGTGGATAACAGCTGAAAAACAAAATGTTATGTTGAATAACACATTGAAGAATTCTCCCAGAAAGTAGCAGGTGATAACAAAAAATTTTAAAAATATGGATAGCAGAAATAAAAGCCTAAATATTGGGATAATAGGAACCTTGGAAGAAGAAAAAATGGAAAAGAAGATGTAGCTGAGGAAATAATGGCAATAGTCTTCAAAATTAAAGATGAGAGACTCTGATTGAAAGGATTCACAGAGAAATGGAAGAAAGAAAACTCAAAACCTATGTACATTAGAATGACACTGAAGAAAATTAAAGATAAATTCTAAAAGCTTCAAGAGAACAGATAAACTACAAAAGAAATTAATTGGAGTTACATCATATTTCTCAACAGCATCACTGGAAGTAAAAAGATAAGGTACTAAATAAAAATACCTCTGTTCCTAGAATTTTTTTTTTAAGATTTTATTTATTTATTTGACAGAGAGAGAGATCACAAGTAGGCAGAGAGGTAGTCAGAGAGAGAGGAGGAAGCGGGCTTCCTGCTGAGCAGAGAGCCTGATGCGGCCCTCGATCCCAGGACCCTGGGACCATGACCTGAGCCAAAGGCAGAGGCTTTAACCCACTGAGCCACCCAGGTGCCCTGTTCCTAGAATTTTTTACCTAGCCAAATTGCCATGCAAACTTAAGAACGTAATAGCTGTAGATGTTGTGGTGGGCAGAATTCTAAATGCCCCCCAAGATCCCTCACTCTGTGTGTATACACCCACATAATCCCCCTGTAGTGTAAATATGATGAAGTTAATGTTTTTTTATTTATTATGTTGTATAATTTATTTATTTATTATATAATTATATAAATATATAATTTATGTATTTTATTGAATAATTATATATTTATAATAAATATATTTATATTTATATTATATGTTAATTATAGTACATTATATATTAATTATATATTATATATTATATTTAATATTTGATATATAATAATTATATGATTATAAATTATATAAGTACAATATGTAAATATATAAAATTATATAATTATATATAATTGTATAATTATAATCATAAAATTGTAAATTATGTTTATAATTTTATATGAATTTCAATATGATGGAATTATGTTAATTGGCACAGTTGACTTCGAGAAAGAGATTATCCAATTGGGCCTTTTCTAAACACTTGAGCCCTTCAACTCCTACATCTAGAGGTGGGAGAAGTCAGAGACAGGGAGAGCCAGAGATCTGAAATAGCCTCTCCTGTCTTGAACAAGCAACTTCCAGGGTTTGCAGAGAGTGACAGGGCGAGGAATGGGAAGCAGGCTCTACCAGCCAAGAATGGCTTTGGTCAATAGCTAGCAAGAACTAAATCCTCTCAATAACCCGAATGAACCTGAGAGTGGATTTTTCCCCTGTGGAACTTCAGACCAGAACTCAGCTTAGCCAACATCTTGTTTTCAACACTAGGATACCCTGAGCAGAGACCCAGGTCTCTGTGCACACACCTAAACCACTGAAATTATGAGATAATAAATTTGTATTGTTTTACGGTACTAATTATATAGTAAACTGTTACACAGCAATACAAATGAATGCGGAAGTCTTGCCACATAAATACCTTTTAGACACAACTTGAGTTTTCAAATAAGAAGAATCCAGGGAATACTTCAAGATGAGGACAAACGAAGAACAGAAAAGTATATTCTTATTTCACTAACAAGTATGGTTTAAAAGTTCCTAAATAAAATACTAGCTTATTAATTCCAACCATATATTTTTAAAAAATCAGAATTAAGTGTATTTACTTTCAAGGCATAACAAGTTACCCCAAAGCTTACTAGTTTAAGAAGAAAACCATTTTGTTTGCTCTGGACTCCAGGGGTTAGGAATTTGGGGGAGACTGAGGGGAGCAGTTCTCTTTTCAATTAAAATTAGAAGTTGGTTTGTCTTCTACTTTGCCTCACAGTTAAAGTCTGTAAATTTCAGTTTAGCCAAGGATTAGGGCAACTTAAAATGGCTTTTTCTGATCTGACCAAGTCTTTAAAGACTATTGTCTTACTTGGGACTAAAAAATCCTATTCACCAGTGAAAGCTGAGAATTGACTTTATTCTAGCTGCTATCTGTCTTTTCTCCAGAAACAGGTTGCGACCCACACAGCAGCACAATCTACAATTTAACCGGATTTGAAAATTTTATACTTATTGTTTATTGCCCCCAATTACACTAACTATATTCCAAACAGTAATAATAATCTTAGCTATGAAGATGAATAAAATATTATTTCTGCCCTAGAAGTTCCTAGCCACAGGGCAGAGACAGATATGTAAAGAACTAACCACAGTTCTACATAACTAGCCCTAGAATAATGGTATTAGCAAAGCATTATGAGAACAAAGAAAAGGCTCAACTGAAAGTATTCAGGAAATAGCTGTGCTTTAGGCAGGAGGATTCTACTCCTGCTAAAATACGATTGGCAAAAAAAATAAATAAATAAAAAATAACATAATTTAGAGAAAGTATTGTGCTATATTTTAACCATGTGACTAAACCCATCAGTATCCTTTATATTAAAGGAAAACAGTTTATTGAATTCAAGGTGTTTGACCTGGTGTCCCAGGAGGAAAATTTTTGGTCTTTTTTGTTTCTTGTTTGCTTGTCTGTTACCATTTTTTGTTATTTTTTTAATTAAAAGATTGTTTTCTTAAATTCCATTTTCCTAAGATTATTTAGTTAAAGATGTATACAGTTTTGTCTTCAAAAATTAAATGTTTCTCAGGGCACCTGGGTGGCTCAGTTAAGTGTCTGGCTTTGGCTCAGGTCATGATCCCAGGGTCCTGGGATCTAGTGAAGCTGGAAGCCATATAGGGCTCCCTGCTCAGCGGGGATCCTTCTTCTCCCTCTCCCTCTGCCCCTTCCCCTGCTTGTGCTTTCTCTCTCTCTCTCTCTCTCTCAAATAAAAATAAATAAAATCTTTATAAAAAGAGGAAAATTGAATGTTTTTCTTTTTTTTTTAATTTTTTATTTCTTTTAAGCGAATGTTTTTCTTTTTTAAAGTTCTCTTTGACCATGATCATGTACTATTTGTGAGACATTGATGATTATCTGTGCGACATATCAAGATGGGGAAAAAAAAAAAGCTTGAGTTTCTGGACCTTTGACGCTTACATGCTAGTAGTAGAGACTATGGCACAAAAATAATATGATATCAGGTAAAATAGAATTAATGCCATCAAAACATTATGGAAATTGAGGTTGAATTTGGTTGCTGCCTGTAACCTCAATGACATCATGTAACTTTAGGTTTCAGCTTTTAGTATTTTTTTTTAAAGATTTTATTTATTTATTTGACAGAGATCACAAGTAGGCAGAGAGGCAGGCAGAGATGGGGGGGAAGCAGGCTTTCCGCCGAGCAGAGAGCCGGATGCGGGGCTCCATCCCAGGACCCTGACACCATGACCCGAGCTGAAGGCAGAGGCTTTAACCCACTGAGTCACCCAGGAGCCCCTTGGCTTTTAGTATTTTTTAACTTCATGCTAGAATTGAATCTAGCGCTGGAAGTCACTGTAGATGAGGGCAGTCATTGTCAAAGAAGTTTACTGACCTGTCCGTGGTCACGAGGTTAAGCCACAAGATTCTGAAACAACGTTTCAGTGTGTACTTTCTAAATCAGGACTGCAGATTCACCACCTGTTGCTAAATTTGGCTCACAAACCAATCTTAACATTATTATTTTTAGCTATGTCAGTGTATTTTTAAAAAATTGCTTTGAATTACTTTGAATTTCTTTAAAAAAAAAATTTTTTTATTAACACATAATGTATTATTAGCCCCAGGGGTACAGGTCTATGAATCGCCAGGTTTACGCACTTCATAGCACATACCTTCCCTAGTGTCCCTAACCCCACCACCCTCTCCCAACCCCACTCCCCCCTCCAACCCTCAGTTTGTTTTGTGAGATTAAGAGTCTCTTGTGGTTTGTCTCCCTCCCTATCCCATCTTGTTTCATTTATTCTTTGCCTACCCCCCAAACTCCCCACGTTGCCTCTCCACTTCCTCATATCAGGGAGATCATATGATAGTTGTCTTTCTCTGACTGACTTATTTCTCTAAGCATAATACCCTCTAGTTCCATCCACGTTGTCCCAAATGGCAATTTTTCATTTCTTTTGATGGCTGCATAGTATTCCATTGTACAATATATACACATCTTCTTTATCCATTCATCTGTTGATGGACATCTGGGTTCCTTCCATAGTTTGGCTATTGTGGACATTGCTGCTATAAATATTCGGTTGCACATGCCCCTTCAGATCACTACATTTGTATCTTTAGGGTGAATACCCAGTAGTGCAATAGCTGGGTTGTAGGGTAGCTCTGTTTTCAACTTTTTGAGGAACCTCCATGTTGTTTTCCAGAGTGGTTGCACCAGCTTGCATTGCCACCAACGGTGTAGGAGGATTCCCCTATCTCCGCATCCTCACCAGCATCTGTCATTTTCTGACTTGTTAATTTTAGCCATTCTTCTGACTGGTGTGAGGTGGTATCTCATTTGGTTTTGATTTGTATTTCCCTGATGCCGAGTGATGTGGAGCACTTTTTCATGTGTCTGTTGGCCATCTGGATGTCCTTTTTGCAGAATGTCTGCTCATGTCCTCTGCCCATGCTCTTTATAGATTTTGGATACTAGCCCTTTATCTGATAAGTCATTTGCAAATATCTTCTACCATTCCGTCAGTTGACTTTTGGTTTTGTTAACTGTTTCCTTTGCGGTGCAAAAGCTTTTGATCTTGATGAAGTCCCAATAGTTCATTTTTGCCCTTGCTTTCCTCGTCTTTGGTGATGTTCCTAGAAAAAATTTACAGCAGCTGAGGTCGAAGAGGTTGCTGCCTGTGTTCTCAAGGATTTTGATGGATTCCTTTCTCACATTGAGGTCCTTCATCCATTTTCAGTTTATTTTCATGTGTGGTGTAATGAAATGGCCCAGTTTCATTTTTCTGCATGTGGCCGTCCAATGTTCCCAACACCATTTGTTGAAGAGACTGTCTTTTTTCCACTGGACATTCCTTCCTGATTTGTCAAAGATTAGTTGACCATAGAGTTGAAAGTCTATTTCTGGGCACTCTATTCTGTTCCATTGATCTATGTGATGTTTTTGTGCCAGTACCATACTGTCTTGATGATGACACCTTTCTAATAGAGCTTGAAGTCTGGAATTGTGATGCCACCAACTTAGGCTTTCTTTTTCAATATTCCTCTGGCTATTCGAGGTCTTTTCTGGTTCCATATAAATTTTAGGATTATTTGTTCCATTTTTTTTGAAAAAAAGAATGGATGGGATTTTGATAGGGTTTACATTAAATGTGTAGATTGCTTTAGGTAGCATAGACATTTTCACAATATTTGTTCTTCCAATCGATGAGCATGGAACATTTTCCATTTCTTTGTTTCTTTCATGAGTACTTTTTAGTTTTCTGAGTATATATTCTTTGCCTCTTTGGTTAGGTTTATTCCTAAGTATCTCATGGTTTTGGGTGCAGTTGTAAATGGGATTGATTCCTTAATTTCTCTTTCTTCTGTCTTGTTGGTGTATAGAAATGCAACTGATTTCTGTGCATTGATTTTATATCCTGACACTTTATTGAATTCTGATCAAGTCCTAGCAGATTTGGAGTGGAGTCTTTTGGGTTTTCCACAAAAAGTATCATAGCATCAACAAAGAGTGATAGTTTGACTTCTTCTTTGCCAAATTGGATGCCTTTAATTTCTTTTTGTTGTCTGATTGCTGAGGCTAGGGCTTCTAGTACTATGTTGAATAGCAGTGGTGATAATGGACATCCCTGCCATGTTCCTGACCTTAGCAGAAAAGCTCTGAGCTTTTCTCCATTGAGAATGATATTTGCTGTGGGTTTTTCATAGATGGCTTTGATGATATTGAGGTATGTACCCTGTATCCCTACACTTTGAAGAGTTTTGATCAGGAAAGGATGCTGTACTTTGTCAAACGCTTTTTCAACATCTATTGAGAGTACCATATGGTTCTTGTTCTTTCTTTTATTAATGTGTTGTATCACATTGATTGATTTGCAGATGTTGAACCAACCTTGCAGTCCTGGAATAAACCCCACTTGGTCATGGTGAATAATCCTTTTACTGTACTGTTGGATCCTATTGGCTAGTATTTTGGTGAGAATTTTCACATCTGTTTTCATCAAGGATATTGGTCTGTAATTTTCTTTTTTGATGGGATCCTTGTCTGGTTTTGGAATCAAGGTAATGCTGCCCTCATAAAATGAGTTTGGAAGTTTTCCTTTCATTTCTATTTTTTGGAATAGTTTCAGGAGAATAGGAATTAATTCTTCTTTAAATGTTTGGTAGAATTCTCCTGGGAAGCCGTCTGGCCCTTGGCTCTTGTTTGTTGGGAGATTTTTGATGATGGCTTCAATCTCCTTACTGGTTATGGGTCTGTTCAGGTTTTCTATTTCTTCCTGGTTCAGTTGTGGTAGTTTATATGTGTCTAGGAATGCATCCATTTCTTCCAGATTGTCAAACTTGCTGGCGTATAGTTGCTCATAATATGTTCTTATAATTGTTTGTATTTCTTTGGTGTTGGTTGTGATCTCTCCTCTTTCATTCATGAGTTTATAAATTTGGGTCCTTTCTCTTTTCTGTTTGATAAGTCTGGCCAGGGGTTTATCAATCTTATTAATTCTTTCAGAGAACCAGCTCCTATTTTCGTTGATTTGTTCTATTGTTTTTTTGGTTTCCATTTCATTGATTTCTGCTTGATCTTTATTATTTCTCTTCTCCTTTTGGGTTTAGGCGTTCTTTATTGTTCTTTCTCAGCTCCTTTAAGTGTAAGGTTAGGTTGTGTATTTGAGGCCTTTCTTGTTTCTTGAGAAAGGCTTGTATAGCTATATATTTTCCTCGCAGGAATGCCTTTGCTGTGTCCCACATATTTTGAACCATTTTCTTTTCATTATAATTTGTTCTATGAATTTTTTTCAATTCTTCTTTAATTTCCTGGTTGATTCATTTATTCTTTAGTAGGATGCTCTTTGACCTCAATGTATTTTATTTCGTTTCAACCTTCCTCTTGTGATTGAGCTCTAGCTTCAGAGCATTGTGGTCTGAAAATATGCAGGGAATGATCCCAATCTTTTGATACCGGTTGAGACCCAATTTATGACCCAGGTTGAGACCCAATTTATGACCCAGGATGTTCCATGTGCACTAGAGAAGAATGTATATTCTGTTGCTTTGGGATGGAATGTTCTGAAAATATCTGTGATGTTCATCTGGTCCAGTGTGTCATTTAAGGCCTTTATTTCCTTGTTGATCTTTTGCTTGGATGATCTGTCCATTTCAGTGAGGGGGGTGTTAAAGTCCCCTACTATTACTGTATTACTGTTGATGTGTTTCTTTGATTTTGTTATTAATTGGTTTATGTAGTTGACTGCTCCCATGTTAGGAGCATAGATATTTAAAATTGTTAGATCTCCTTGTTGGACAGACCCTTTAAGTATGATATAGTGTCCTTCCTCATCTTTTATTATAGTCTTTGGCTTAAAGTCTAATTAATCTGATACAAGTATTGCCACCCCAGGTTTCTTTTGATGTCTATTAACATGGTAAATTGTTTTCCACCCCCTCACTTTAAATCTTTGGTGTCTTTGTTCTAAAATGAGTTTCTTGTACTCAGCATATTGATGGGTTTTGTTTTTTCATCCTTTCTGATACCCTGTGTCTTTTGATTGGGGCATTTAGCCCATTAACATTCAGGGTAACTATTAAGAGATATGAATTTAGTGCCATTGTATTGCCTATAAGGTGACTATTACTGTATATTGTTTCTGTTCCTTTCTGGTCTACTACTTTTAGGCTCTCTCTTTGCTTAGAGGACCCCTTTCAATATTTCCTGTGAAGCTGGTTTGGTGTTTACAAATTCTTTTAGTTTTTATTTGTCCTGGAAGCTTTTTAATCTCTCCTTCTATTTTAAATGATAGCCTAGCTGGATATAGTATTCTTGGCTGCATGTTTTTCTCGTTTAGTGCTCTGAATATATCATGCCAGCGCTTTCTGGCCTGCCAGGTCTCTGTGGATAAGTCTGCTGCCAATCTAATATTTTTACCATTGTATGTTACAGACTTCTTTTCCTGGGCTGCTTTCAGGATTTTCTCTTTGTCACTAAGACTTGTAAATGTTACTATTAGATGATGGGGTGTGGATCTATTCTTATTGATTTTGAGGGGGGTTCTCTGCAAAATCTCTGATTTTGATGCTTGTTCCCTTTGCCATATTAGGGAAATTCTCTACAATAATTTGTTCCAATATGCCTTCTGCTCCCCTCTCTCTTTCTTCTTCTTCTGGAATCCCAATTATTCTAATGTTGTTTTGTCTTATGGTATCACCTCTCTCCTGAATTCTCCCCTTGTGCTCCAGTAGTTGTTTGTCTCTCTTTTGCTCAGCTTCTTTATTCTCTGTCATTTGGATTTCTATATCACTAATTCTCTCTTCTGCCTCATTTATCCTAGCAGTAAGAGTCTCCATTTTTGACTGCACCTCATTAATAGCTTTTTTAATTTCAACTTGGTTAGATTTTAGTTCTTTTATTTCTCCAGAAAGGGCTTTTATTTCTCCAGACAGGGTTTCTCTAATATCTTCCATGCCTTTTTAGAGCCCAGCTAGCACCTTGAGAATCTTCAGTCTGAACTGTAGATCTGACATATTAGCAATGTCTGTATAAATTAGGTCCCTAGCCTTCAGTACTGCCTCTTGTTCTTTTTTCTGTGTGTGTGGTCTTTTTCTGCCTTGTCATTTTATCCAGATAAGAATATATGAAGGAGCAAATAAAATACTAAAAGGGTGGCAAAGACCCCAGGAAAATGTGGTTTAACAAAATCAGAAGAGACTCCAAATCATGGGGGGGGTGGGAGGAAGGGGGTAAAAAATTTTCAGAAAAAAATTTTTTAGGGGAGAAAAGAAAAAATATAAAAAAGGAAATATATATATATATTAGACTGGTGAATAGAATAGAGTCACCCACTTAATTTGGGGAGTATTTTAGTCTCTTAGAAGAAACTACCTCCCAGAATTTTAAAGAATGAAAAAAAAATATATATATATACATATATACACACACACACAAAAGGTAAAAGCGATGAAGGGATGGAATATGACTATAAGGATGAAAGTTTAAAAAAATTTCTAAAAAGGATTTGATAAGATTAGTTGGTTGGGAGAATAAAGAAAAAGAAAGTGGAGGGAATTCGCTCAGGCTGGAGACTAGAACAAAGCCCTGTGCTAGATTTAGGTTATATTTTGATCTATTAGAAGAAGTTGTATCCCAAAATTTTTTAGAAGAATATACCCTATATGTATATAAAAAATAAAGTTAGATACAATGAAGGATAAAATATGACTATAATAATGAAGATTCAAAAAGATTTTTTGGGGGGGGGAAGGTATTGTTAAGAGAAACTAGTTTAAAAATGTTTAAAAAGGAAAGAGTAAAAGTTAAAAAAATTTTAGCGTAAGAAAGAAAATAAAATTAAAAGAAAATTAATTAACTTTGCAAGACTAAATAATCATTGGGAAAAAGCCATGAATTCCATGCTTTGTTTTCTCCTCCTCTGGAATTCTGCTGTTCTCCTTGGTAAGTGAACTTGGTCTTGGCTGGATTTCTTGCTGATCTTCTGGGAGAAGGGTCTGTTGTAGTGATTCTCAAGTGTCTTTTCCTGAGGCGGAATCACACTGCCCTTACCAGGGGCCAGGCTAAGCAATCCGCTTTTGGGAGCTTTTGTTCCCTGAATGCTTTCCGTAGAGCTCTGGAGGACAGGAATGAAAATGAAAGCCTCACAATCTCCAGCCCAGAGGAGCCAAGAGCTTGGGGCCCCACTCCTCAGTGTGCCCTCAGAGAAAAGCGCTGAATCATTCCCATCTCTCTGGCCTCTGGCTGTGCTCAAAACTCACCCAGCCTGTGACCACATGTCTCTGTCTCTGGCACACAGCCCCACCTGGAGTCTCCAAACCTCACAGATCCCTGCACTCTTCCAGGGGGGTCTCCCTGGATCTTGTGGGGTCTCTGCTCACAGAGCAGTGGTCTCACTGTGCCACGGATCACAGTTTAAGGTAACCCTGAGTTGAGAGCTCATTCCTTGGCTCTGTCTCTGTAGCCGGTTTCCCCGCTCTAATACCTGTGGGCTCTGCAACACTCAGACACCCCCGATCCTTCTGTGACCTCATGGGACCTGAGGCCACGCTGACCCCGGGTGGGCTTTGCCCTGGCTTAGCCTCTGGAGCGATGTCCCTCAGTGGAGCCGATTTTTAATAAAAGTTCTGGTTTTGTGCTCCGTTTTTCCACCACTTGCCAGGAGCCAGACCCTCCCCCTGAGGTCTATCTTCCCATTGCTTTGGGTTCACTTCTCCGCAGTTCTTACCTTTCAGAAAATGGTCGATTTTCTGTTTCTAGAATTGCTGCTCTTCTTCTCTTTGATCTTCTGTTGGAATTGTAGGTATTCGGAATGGTTTGATAAACTATCTAGCTGATCTCCTGCTACTTGATGTCATCTGAGCCTGCTAGTTCTCCGCCATCTTGACTCCTCCCCTACTTTGAATTTCTTAAAATTACTTCTGGCAGTGTGTGCTTTCTTCAGTTGAGATAGATATATATATATCTACATATAGATAGATCTATATAGATAGATATTGATATATAGATATAGATATATAGATATCGATAGATCGATGTAGATATATATTGATCTATCTGTATGTATATATATATATTTTTTTTTTCAACTGAAGAAAGCACTCACTGCTTTCTTTCTATCATATATCTATATGTAGATCTATATCTATATCTATATCTGTGTACATAGATATAGATATAGATATCTAGACCACCTTCACGCTGTGGGCCTCTGGACCATCCGAGTCTGAAACTGCTTCTGAATCTCTGCTCTACAGTATATGCCATATATGACCTAGAATGCAGAACTTGTGGTTCCCAGAACCTGGGACCCACACCTGCTCTACTTAACGTTCTGGGTGTTTGAATTTACAGCTCCCACTTCCTGGGACAAACCTTATCATCCTTTCTTTTTTTGAACCAAGTATTATCTATATCAAGACTCAGCTAAGGAGTTACCTCTCTTGGAATTTGAGCCAGCCTGGTTTTGCCTTATCTCCTGTTTGTAAGCACTGCATCCTGAATTTGTCTCTAAAAAAATCACTTTAACTCTATATTGTAATCATCCATTTACTTCCAGATGAATTGAGGGTATTATCCATCATCTCAGAATCTCTAGTGCTGTGTGATATCTCTGGTACATAGAAAAAAATTCAATAAATGTTTATTGACAAAATGTTATTTTGTTAAATGGTGTGGAGAAGGTAAAAATGACATGAGAGTTCCATATTTATTTATACTTTCCTAAAAACATACTCTAGCTTAAACATATTCTTGCTATTTGTGACTTAATATTGTATGCTTTTTTTGTCTTTAATTATATTTTTAAATCTTCCAGGGAAAAATACTTATAAATCTTAAATTATATAACTAGTATTAATTGTCAGTGTGATATTGAAAAGGGGAAATAAACAAAGACATTGACCACTTTTTTCTTTTTTTTTTTTTTTAGCATGGCATGACAAAGTTGAATCTAGGCCAAAGGAAAATAAAATATGTGAGTGAAGAACAAGGAAATCCATAAAGTTTATAGTGAAGCCTCCTATAGTGAAGATTCCTTTCAGCTGTAATTGATGATTTTGCCAGTTGAAGTGTTTGACCAAGGTAGGCAGCTACTCCTGGCAGGTGCACCTTGGGCTTTGGATTCATCACTCCCAGTCCCACCTAGCTATTAGCTTGGTTTAGCTTCCTCTCAAAAATAAACTGCCAATTGGAGCCCTTGCTTCTCTCTGGCCTGCTATTTCCATTTTGGGGTGGTTCAACTCAGACTCTGGTTCAATTTCCATTTTGCAGTGGTTCAACTCAGACCCACTGACAAGGTGGGAGGGGTGGTGAGTCTGTACTTGTCAAATGGAAATGGTATATTCAAGAATGCAAGTGATCTGGTTCCAATGTCTTCTTGATTTCCAAGAAAAAGTGGCAGCTGTCTCATTGGGAGAAACTATCTCGAAGCATAACCACTGGATTTTCTTGATTCAAGAAGATTCTTCTAAATATCTACTTCACTTATATCTTGGCCACATTGAGATCTGATGGTGTCGCCCACATTGTGGCCATAATTCAGCCTCAGTCCCAGCTATGCGGGATCGAAAGCAGATCTGGTTAATTTGCTCAGTTGTAGGACTCAAGGCATTTCTCATAGCACTGTCCAGTATTCCCCTCATTGAGCTTTGTTGTACTTATTCACTCTTTAACATTTGCCAATAAACAGCTGTTGGGTTTGTCAGTTGGAAAACTATAGATTAATTAAAGATAGTTCTCATTGGGGCCATGAACTGTAGAAATAAAATCATGATTAATGATCATATAAGCAGATGCCCATGATAAGGGCTTGTTTTCTATTGAGAATGCATGGAATCAAGCTATTAATTGAGGCTTCTACACTCAGCTGCCACCATAGCTGACTGATTCACCATAGTACCAGACATGGTAACACATTCACCATCAGAGACTTGGCACAAAGTAAAGGACTCTTGCTTTTTGATTTAGAGGGTATCACTCTCAGACCTGTGACTCCTACCAAAAGTTGACCCATTTGTCTTGCAGTGGGGAGAGCACATCACACAGAACATTGCCCCTGTTGTTCCTAGAAGATTGAATGCATTAGGCCTTTGAAACCTTTCAGGGCTGTCAGTCATGCCTTGCTTACGTTGACACATTTTTCAGGCTACAGTGTTATTCTAGTCTGATCAACCAACTCTAACCACATTATTGTGTCCCTTAAAAATAATCTTTGTCATTTTTGTTGTCGTTGTTGTTTTCTGGGCCACTTGCAGTTGGGAAATAATGTACCTTTTATCAAAAAAGCCACTCAACAATGGGTAATGACCAAGAAATTCAATGTACTTTCCACACTTCCCACCATCTATAGATATCTAGTATTTTTTTGAGTGTTGAAATTGCTCCTCAGAAATAGACTCAAAAAGATTTCTAACTCTGTGTCTCTCATCTCCTTCTGCAGAAACCTTAGTAAGTAGCTTGGTCACTAAATACATCTGTCCCCAGAAAGAGATAGTGGTGCATATCCATGAAGAAAGACTTACACAAGAATGTTTACTGTAGTTTTATTCCTAACATCACACATTGGAAACAAAATATCCAACAAGAGGTGAATGGATAAGCAAACTCCGTTATTTCATACAATGGAATACTACTTAACAAAATAAAGGAATGAATTGCTGATAGGCACAAAAACAAGGAGGGAAATCTATGACACATGCTGACTAAAGTAAGACAGACATGAAAGCTCACATGCTATATGTCCCAACTTAGATGAAATTCTAGAATTTGCATAAGTAATTTGTGGTCACAGAAATGAGAATAGCGCTTGTTGCTGGGCAGCAGAGATTGACTGGGGTAGTAACAAAAGGAAATTTCTTAGATGAGGGAAATCTTGGGAAGAATGTAATTTATACAGCTGCATTTTTAAAACTGATCAAACTGTACATGCAAGGTCTTTGTACCTCACTTGTGGGTGAATTATATGTTAATATGTTAAGAAATAACAAAAAAAAGTTCTAGATGAATAAAAATGTGTTGTGAAATTTCCAAACCAAAGAATCCTAATTCAAGCCAGCAATATAACAAAAAGGAACAAGTAAGGAAGAAAACCATAATATGTATAAACGGAAAACAAACTAAGTAAGTCACAGAAATGAAAAATACAGCATA
Organism: Lontra canadensis; assembly: GCF_010015895.1. Lineage (NCBI taxonomy): Eukaryota > Metazoa > Chordata > Mammalia > Carnivora > Mustelidae > Lontra > Lontra canadensis. The sequence continues at coordinate 69,160,414 of NW_022630995.1, read as the reverse complement.
GGGAATATAGCCAATAATATTATAGTAACATTGTCTAGTGACAGAAGGTGACTACACTTATCATGGTGAGTATTGAGTAATGTCTAGAATTTGAATCATTATGTATACACCTGAAACTGACATAACATTGTATGTCAACTAAACTTCAATATTTTTAAAAAAATATTTTTAATATTTTTAAAAAATATTTTTAATATTTTTTAAAAAATATTTTTAATATTTTTTAAAAAACTGAAAGAAAACAAAATAGATGGTCAGTTAGTCAAAATATATAAATAACCACAACTAATTCTTTCCAAAAGACAGAAGTTTCCTGATTAAGCTATATAAAATAAATTTTAAAAACAAATGTTAAAATTCTAGTCACTAGGGCTTTGAAAGAGGCACTCATAAAGCAATATGAAACCAAAAGGCTTAAGGCTAAATGACCAAAAATAATATACCAAGCAAAAAACTAACTTAAAGAAATACTTTATGGTACTATCAGAAAACATGTATTCCCAGTCAGACAAAAGAAATTCAATGTGAATGTGACAGGTTTATAAATTGTTATAAGGTACAATCTACAAACATGTAATATCTTATGAATCTTTTATGCACCTAACACAATAACTTTAAAGTAAAGGAAAAGCTATTAGAAATTTAAGAAGTACCTGACAAAAAGTACCTGACCTAGTCATAGTGGGTCATTTAACACAATTCTCTAGAAAATCGGTAGATAATAGAGACATAATGTATATGTATGACCTGGCTAGTTCTGTTAATACAGACATTAAACCTAAAAACATTATCTTATGTTGAATAGTCACAACGTGATCATGGAATAAGCCAAAAATGAAATTACAAACTTTATCCCAAGGCAGTTGGTAGGGAAAGTAGCACTCTGCTACTAGTTTGTTGATAATACAAATGGTTATAACCACTTTGTAAGGCATTTTGGTCATATCTATCAAGATTTTAAACACATATATTTTGTCCCAAAGGATTTTGCCTTTAGGAATATATATGACAAAATTACTCAATATGTGCAGGAGTATATATAAAGAAGAATGTTTATAAGGCACCATTATAATATCAAAACCCCACAAACAATCTAATAAAATCACAATCAGGAGATTGGTTATATTACGGTAAGCCTATACTGTAGAAAAGTATGAATATATTTTTCTATATAGATGTCTTTATATATATAAATTTGCCTATGTATATAAATTTATAGTAACTGTGTGAGCAGATAGATGTTAACTAAATTTATTTTTGGTAATCATTTCATAATATATACCTATATCAAATAACTGTGTTGCGCATCTTAAACTAATTTAATGTTACAGATCAATTATCTCTCAATAAAAATAGGGAAAATAATATATATATGCATAATATGTATATATATATAAATCTAATGCTTCAAAACTATGAATGAGGGGAAATAAGCAAGAGACAACAAAATTATATAAATATGAAATAATGAAAAATTATAATAATGAAATATTTGAAATAATGAAATAATGAGAAGGTGCACTGCACAATGCAGGTAAAGTTGACTTCTGAAGAAGAAATGGAATTTAGGTGGTAGAGAATGAAGAAGTGAACTAGATGGGACTTGTGCATTTTATTCTGTATTCATCTATAATTTGAGTATTTTTATACCCACTCATTGATTAAATATTGATTAAATTTATACCCACTCATTGATTAAATATTCTAACTTAATCTGCAAGTTACCAGTCATCTAATGTTTAAGGACTTCTCAACCCATGAGTGAATAAAGTAAAGAAAAATAACATTTTAGTTTTTATTTTATGTGAAATGTGTATTTTTTAAAGGACAAGTTTGAATTTGATTATCATGTGTGCCATAATAAAAAGTCTGTGACTCACATAGCACTGGTTTAATATAGTGCTTGTGCAGTGTGGACTTAAGAAAAATTTGTTAAATGAACAATAAGCTCTTAGTAATTAGCGATTACATGGACAACAGTGATGACAACAATTATACACTGTACCTGACTCACTTATAAAAAGAAGCCTACAGTATTTTTATACAGACGTATTTCCCATCTCCATGAATCCCCCAAAGCTTGTTTGTGTATGGGCTTTGGAACCAGATAAGAGATCACAACAAACAGGAGATTTTTCTCAATGTGAAGAGAATAGTAAAACGTTCTAATGTTAAATTGAGCAAATATGGGCAGGGTCAATTTAAGAAGCCATAAAGGCTTTGATATGCGCTGTGCTTCATAATTTAAAAAAATCACGATATGGAGGTACTATACAGCATATCTTGACTATAGGTACTATACAGTACATCATTTATTTTTTAAGTTCACTTCTGTCTTTGTTATAGATCTATCTCTTCTATAAGTCTTTGAATCTGTTCAGAAACTACCTTATGCATCATATGGAATATTAGACTAGATCAGAGGTTCCCAACTTTTTCCATTCATGGTGTTGTTAGTATCTCAGTAATTTTTCCATGACACCTTTGGACCAAAAGATGTATCTTATAGTTCCTTTGTAAGGAAGTTGTTAGGTCCAAAAAATATAATAAATATGTATATCCTCAAATCTCAGAATCCATTTGAAAAAATAACAAATAAATTATGAGAGTGAAACTAAAAAATAAAGATTTATGAACCAGCTTAAATAAATCTTATTTTTCTGAGTACATTCTATCTTGTTTATGAGCATACCAACTTTTAAAAAAGTAAGTATGCATTAATTTCTACTTATTTTATAAAAGTATAACTTAAAAACCAAATTCATTCTGTTTTTCAGATTGTCCAGAGATTTAAAAGATGGCAGTCTTAGGAAATTATTAACAACATTGGTAATGTATATAATAAATTAATTACATGATTTTGAATTTTTATTTAATAAAAAATTATATTTAATCCAGTATCTTATTCCTCAGTACAAAAGGTAAAAGAGAGAATATCCTGAATCTTTTTTTTTCCCCATTTAAGCTTATTGCAAGTTTCTGAAGCTTTTCACTCTGTGCCTTCAAACAAATGCTTCCCCATGAGAGCAAAATAGATCTTAAAAACTATGGCATTTTTCATTTCCCTTCTGAAAGCAGAGCAGAACTCAGAGAGGGAGGGAGGCAGAGAGGCAGAGAGTGAGAAAGAAAGAGAAGGAATCAACTAGTGCCAGTCTGACAGACCCACAGTCAGGAGTAAAGGAGAAAACTTGTTATACTGGTTTTTCTCATTCTTACCAGTTTGCAAATCAGTTGTGATAGTTGTGCTCTGGTTGAAGAGCTGATTTAATTGGCAACTTAAAAATAATCCTGAATCAAATCACAATTACTAGGTTAGCTTCAGATCTGCCTGAAGGAGAGGTCAGATCGTATTTGAGTCCCATTGCAGCTATAAAACCTGAATTCACCACAGGCTTCAAGCACATGATATTTATTGAGCAGTATTGTTCTTAGAAACTCTGACTTCATGGGACAGTAAAGGTAACAACAAAGTGCTGGGACAGGTCCAGTCACCAGTGTAGTCCCAATGCTAAGCAAATAGTGCTCCTGTTGATCCTGCAGGGAAGACATTGTACGATTGCCATGAAGCAATCACAGCAGGCCAAGACACTGTAGGACTGAGTGAAATGAATCTGCACACTTAAGCACAGGGAACTGGAAAACAATAGTAATGGACCAGAATAAAATAACGTTATTGGCATGAAGTCATTGGTATGAGATCCAAGAAAAAGCAAACTACCTGCTCAGCTAAAGGGAAAACAACAATATCCCAAGAGGAATCTAAGAACCTCTCTAAAATCTTGAAGAATTTGTCTACATGTTTTCTGTGCATTTGTCTCTATCGCTGCTCTCTGAGAGATACTCTAAAGGGGGACTTTTTCCTCCCTATCTTCCCACCTGTATGACAGGACAACACAGAAGCAAAAATAATGGCCCAGAGGAGCCCTTGTACGGAATGATCCCCTTGCAGAATAGTTTTCTTCTTGCTTGTAGAAACTAAATGTGATTGGGGTTGGGGGAGGGAGAAGGCAGACAGACATGAAAGGAAGGACCTGGCCCAGAGGCAGTGGGTAGATGAGATGGTGCCATCAGATAGAGATTCAGCATTGAGCAGTCTATCCCTGTAGACCTTCCCTGTAATCCATTGTCTGTGTCTAGCTCCCTTTGCAACAATCCCAGACTTTTGTACTCCCATCTGATATAGAAGTATCTTAGGCAGGGATGAAGCCATGAAAGGAAAACTCTACTCTTGACCAAGGTGGAGCTAAACACAACCAGCTGGGTGTTTCTCTTTGAGTCTGACCAATTGTGAACACACTGCCAATGTTAAAATATTCACGTGAGGTCCATGGTTTCAAGCAAATTTACAAGTTCCTGGAAATTCTGAAAAATTCTAGAAGACATGTCCAAAAAACATTTTTAAATGTGAATAAAAATTTTAAAGTGGCAATCACATAAATAAATGGGATCTAAAGAAATGGATGAAAATTCTCTGAAGCCAGGAATGAAGCAAGAGCACAAGTCTAGGAGGAACTGAAATTCAGAGCTACCCAATGACCCAGGGAAATATAATCTCTGGTTGCTTAGAGCTTTGGTTTTAGTGACTGTGCTTAAGAGTTGGTCAGGACAAAGATTAGGGCCAGTGTATAGTGAAGAATTAGATTGAAGAGTCTCTTGTAAAACCCAGACTTACAACTAGCTAAAACAGGGAAGTGATGAAATAGGAGACTTTTCTGACTAGGACTGGCTTTGGATAAAGGGAAAAGAAACAATAGTTTTGCAAAATGTCTTTTTTTTTTTTTTTTCCCCATAGGCCTGGTCCTTAAAGGGCTTTGAACTTGAATTCACATTATTTTCAATTGAAGAATTTTGGTGTAAAGAAGATCTGGGCTTGTAGCTTTCTGGGACAGAGAGAAAGTAGGCAAATTCTTTCTTGCTGAATACATCCCTACATCAAGCCTCAACAAAGCCCCACAGAATTTTAACAAACATATGCTCATAATCAAGGCTCAATAAAATGCATAAATAAAACAAAGAGTTGTGAGTGAGAGACAATAGGACTAACACAGAACAAACACTGGAATTATCAGAAATATAAAATGTACAAGTGTAACTAATAAATTTATGTAAACAAAATGTAGAATAGAAAACACGAGTAAGGATCAAACATCTATCAAAAATGAGCAGGCATAGTTAGTGAAAAGCAAGATTAAACTTCTAGAAATGAAAAATGTAGTCAGTAAAATTAAGGCTAAGTTTGCAAATAACTGCTTAAAAGAGAATTAACATGCCAGAAGATATAAACTAACAAATCATACAATTGGTGTTCACAGAGACAACTGATGCAAAAATATAAAAGAGAGGTTGAAGAACATAGAAGCTAGAACGAGCTAGTCCAACACATGCCTAGTCAAAGTTCTGGAAAGAGAAATAATAGAATGAAGGAGCAACATTTAAATGGACAATGGCTGAGATTTTCACAAGACCCAGAGAGCTCATTCTGAGGAATACCAACAAATTTCAAATATAAATTATCATATGTAGATATGAAATTAGAAAAACTGCCGAGAAGCAAATAAAATAGAAAGTGTTAGGAAAAGCAGAGAGAAAAGATGGATTATGAGCAAAGGAGTGGCAACTGGACTAACATTTCACTTCTTGACAACCTGTTAACAGAAGCCAGAAGGCACTAGAATAACATCTTCAAGATGTTCTCTCAACCTAGAGTCATGCCCAGCAAAGACCTCTTTCAGAGAAAACCAAATTAAAAACGTTTCATGTAATAAGTGATCTACAATAACAAATTCTCCCTGAAGGAACACCTGGGAGATATACTCTAGCGAGAAGGAAAAAGATGCTAGAAGGAAGGTCTGAGATGTATTTTAAAAAGGGGAGGGCAGAAAGACATGTAATGGGAGGGGGTTTACAGAAAGCTTCAATAGTCTGGGTAATGTTCGATTTCATTGTATGTGTGTTTTCAGTTCAAATAGGAAGTAGGAGAGAGGAAGAAGGAGGGAGGGAGGGAAAGAAAGGGAGAGAGAGAGAAGAAAAAAGGGTTTTCCAGGCCAGAGCTATATTTGATCATAATCATACCATCAGAAAGAAACGAAGTATGAATCAGGGAAGGTTGCTGGGTGATGGAACAGAGAGGAAGAGACTTGGTGGTGGTGTCCATTTATACACCTTCAAAAGAAAAAAGAATATTTTGATAAAACAGCAGTTATTTGATTGGGTTATTGAGAATCTGGACACATGATGCTATACAATCCAAATACTATTAAACGTTCAAATCATATAACAGAAGGCTGGACAATATTAAATTTGTTGAATTTTTAAAAAAAAATTTTAATTTATTTTCAGCGTAACAGTATTCATTGTTTTTGCACCACACCCAGTGTTCCATGCAATCCGTGCCCTCTCCAATACTCACCACCTGGTTTCCTCAACCCCCCACCCCCCCACCCCTTCAGACCCTTCAGATTGTTTTTCAGAGTTCATAGTCTCTCATGGTTCACCTCCCCTTCCTATTTCCCTCAACTCCCTTCTCCTCTCTAACTCCCCTTGTCCCCCATGCTATTTGTTATGCTCCACAAATAAGTGAAACCATATAATTGACTTTCTCTGCTTGACTTATTTCACTCAGCATAATCTCTTCTAGTCCCGTCCATGTTGCTACAAAAGTTGGGTATTCATCCTTTCTGATGGAGGCATAATACTCCATAGTGTATATGGACCACATCTTCCTTATCCATTCATCTGTTGAAGGGCATCTTGGTTCTTTCCACAGTTTGGCAACCGTGGCCATTGCTGTTATAAATGTTGGGGTGCAGATGGCCCTTCTTTTCACTACATCTGTATCTTTGGGGTAAATACCCAGTAGTGCAATTGCAGGGTCATAGGGAAGCTCTATTTTTAATTTCTTAAGGAATCTCCACACTGTTCTCCAAAGTGGCTGCACCAACTTGGATTCCCACTAACAGTGTAAGAGGGTTCCCCTTTCTCCACATCCTCTCCAACACATGTTGTTTCCTGTCTTGCTAATTTTGGCCATTCTAAGTGGTGTAAGGTGGTATCTCAATGTGGTTTTAATTTGAATCTCCCTGATGGCTAGTGATGATGAACATTTCTTCATGTGTCTGATAGCCATTTGTATGTCTTCTTTGGAGAAGTGTCTGTTCATGTCTTCTGCCCATTTTTTTATATGATTGTCTGTTTTGTGTGTGCCGAGTTTGAGGAGTTCTTTATAGATCCTGGATATCAACCTTTTGTCTGTACTGTCATTTGCAAATATCTTCTCCCATTCCATGGGTTGCCTCTTTGTTTTTTTGACTGTTTCCTTTGCTGTACAGAAGCTTTTGATTTTGATGTCGTCCCAAAAGTTCATTTTTGCTTTTGTTTCCTTTGCCTTTGGAGACGTATCTTGAAAGAAGTTGCTGTGGCAGATATCGAAGAGGTTACTGCCTCTAGGATTCTGATGGATTCCTGTCTCACATTTAGGTCTTTTATCCATTTTGAGTTTATCTTTGTGTATGGTGTAAGAAAACTTCCCAAAAAACAAGAGCTCAGGACCTGATGGACTCCCTGGGGAATTCTACCAAACTTTCAAAGAAGAAATAACACCTATTCTTCTGAAGCTGTTTCAAAAAATTGAAGCAGAAGGAAAATTTCCAGACTCTTTCTATGAAGCCAGCATTACCCTGATCCCCAAACCAGGCAAAGACCCTACCAAAAAGGAGAATTTCAGACCAATATCACTGATGAATATAGATGCTAAGATTCTCCACAAGATCCTAGCAAACAGGATCCAACAGCACATAAAAAAGATTATCCATCATGACCAGGTGGGATTCATTCCTGGGCTACAAGGATCGTTCAACATTCGCAAATCAATCAATGTGATAGAACAAATCAATAAGAAAAGAGAGAAGAACCACATGGTCCTCTCAATTGATGCAGAAAAAGCATTTGACAAAATCCAGCATCCGTTCCTGATTAAAATGCTTCAAAGTATAGGGATAGAGGGAACATTCCTGAACTTCATCAAATCTATCTATGAAAGACCCACAGCAAATATCATCCTCAATGGCAAAAAGCTTGCAGCCTTCCCTTTGAGATCAGGAACACGACAAGGATGCCCACTCTCACCACTCTTGTTCAACATAGTATTAGAAGTCCTAGCAACAGCAATCAGACAACAAGAGAAATAAAAAGTATCCAAATTGGCAAGGAAGAAGTCAAACTCTCTCTCTTCACAGATGACATGATTCTTTATATGGAAAACCCAAAAGACTCCACCCCCAAACTACTAGAACTCATACAACAATTCAGCAACGTGGCAGGATACAAAGTCAATGTACAGAAATCAGTGGCTTTCTTATACACTAACAATGAAAATACAGAAAGGGAAATTAGAGAATCGATTCCATTTACTATAACACCAAGAACCATAAGATACCTGGGAATCAACCTAACCAAAAAGGTAAAGGATCTGTACTCGAGGAACTACAGAACATTCATGAAAGAAATTGAAGAAGACACAAAAAGATGGAAGACCATTCCATGCTCTTTGATTGGAAGAATAAACATTGTTAAAATGTCTATACTGCCTAGAGCAATCTATACTTTTAATGCCATTCTGATCAAAATTCCACCGGTATTTTTCAAAGAGCTGGAGCAAATAATCCTAAAATTTGTATGGAATCAGAAGAGACCCCGAATCGCTAAGGAAATGTTGAAAAAACAAAAATAAAACTGGTGGCATCACGTTACCTGATTTCAAGCTTTACTACAAAGCTGTGATCACCAAGACAGCATGGTACTAGCATAAAAACAGACACATAGACCAGTGGAACAGAGTAGAGAGCCCAGATATGGACCCTCAACTCTATGGTCAAATAATCTTCGACAAAACAGGAAAAAATATACAGTGGAAAAAAGACAGTCTCTTCAATAAATGGTGCTGGGAAAACTGGACAGCTATATGTAGAAGAATGAAACTCGACCATTCTCTTCCACTGTACACAAATTTGTTGAATTTAATATGTTGAGGCCTCCTGACAACCAAACAGCTGCCCTCTGTTGGTGATAGCTCAACTTCAACTTGTTCGCACTAATGAAAACTTTACCATGTAAATTATCTTAAAGTAATTCTCACAACAATTAAAAACTATGGTATGCTTGTCATCATTTTATAAATGTTGAAACTGCAGATAAAAATGGACCTGTCCAGGATTACACAGAAATGCATGGTGAATCCAGTATTTGAACCCAGGTATCTCTCTCTCCCCTCCCCTTCCCCAACCTTATCCCATCCCTACCCCCATCTCTCTCCAAAGCCCCATGTTCCCAGTATATACTCACTGCCTCCCCTGTGCCAGGCCCTCATCTCTAACCCTAAAACTAAAACCTTAAAACACCATAAGATAGGGATTATTATTATTATTATTTAAAGATTCTATTTATTTATTTGACAGAGACAGTGAGAGAGAACAAGCAGGGGAGCAGCAGAGGGGGAGGGAGAAGCAGACTCCCTGGAGTCATGACCTGAGCCAAAGGCAGATGCTTAACCAACTGATCCACCCAGGTACCCCCAAGATAGGGATTATTACACAAACAAAATAAACACTCCGTGTTCTCTTCAGTGTGTCCCAGCTCTGAGACATATATTAATCTGATTTCTGGAAGACCAACCATTGCCCGACTGGTACCACCAACTCAAGAAGGAAACAGATTACACACCTGAGAGGGCTTGAGAACAAACACATGCCCATACACAAACAAGTATGTTCAAAGTTCAAGTACAAAGGAATTATTCTAAAGGAAAAGAAACGTGAATTGAATATGGAAAGTATCCTTGAAGGAGAAACCTCTTGAGATGGCTTTTGAAAGAGAATTTGGCTTCAAGTTTCGATTACTAACCAGAAAAGGAATTAGTGAGGTGTATTTGAAGTGACAGGAGTAGGAGGCAGCAAAGTGATGTGTTTTTCAGGATAAGTATAATTACACAAGATTATAAAGAGAGATGAAACTCAGTGGATCATCTAATGAAAAGCTTTTTAAATAACGACCTATCAAGTTAGTATCTGATTTTATTGGCAATTACCTTAAGGTTCTGCTGTGGTTGACATCCAGTATGGAAAGTTAGTGTTTGATCTTTTCTATTCCTTTGCAAGTCAAAAGAGCACTTTATCATCCATTTATCTCCATGTTAATTCAAAAATCTACCCATTATAAAGTCTATGTTTTACTGTTTACTTTGAAACTTTTTTGTTGAAATGAATAAAACCCCCGTGTAGGCCCACATTAGATTGTTTCACAATTTTATATTTTTCAGGTACCATCAAGCTGATATCACAAAACAATATCTTATCTCAGCGAGTCCACATCTGTGAGATAAGTTTGCATGACTAATGGTACTTGCTTAAATAGAACAGTCTTTGAAACTTTAATCCTAGAATTCCCTTTCTCTCTCTGTTTGATTGCATAAGAATTAACATGTTGCAGCCAGGCGCGACAACACGACCAGGGTCGAGAGGGTAAGAGGATGGTGAGACGAAGACGAGACGTAAAGAGATGGGGACAGGAGGGACACAGCGGATGATGTCCAAGCAGTGCCAACTTCATTACGAAGTGTGCACGATTATATAGAAAGCAGAAACACTTAGGGGAGACTAACCACCCACCACATACCAAAAATAGTTTCTCCAGGCTCTTGTTTACCAGTTCCCTTACGTTAAACACACAGACATCCTGATGCTGGCATGTTGCTTACTTATAGATAAGTTCCCTATTTATGAAGGGACTGAAGAAGGGCGCCAGGTGCATTTGATGGCCCATGCAAGAACAGCAAGGCCCAGGCATGGATCGATGACTTAGGTCTGCATTGTCCTGTTCCTGATAAACCCCAATGGGTAGTAACATAGGCAATCATGAGACTCATAGCACAGACCCTTTCTTAGCATTACTCAATCTTTCCATTGCTGAGGTTGCTTAACCCCTTAATGTCAGGAAGGCGCAAGTCAGGGCCTGGTTTGGCTCATATCTCAAGCTTCTGCATGGCTTCCCACATTAACACACATCTGGCGCGCCTGGGTGGCTCAGTGGGTTAAAGCCTCTGCCTTCAGCTCAGGTCATCATCCCAGGGTCCTGGGATCAAGCCCCACATCGGGCTCTCTGCTCAGCAGGGAGCCTGCTTCCCCACCCCCAACTCTCTGCCTGCCTCTCTGCCTACTTGTGATCTCTGTCTGTCAAATAAATAAATCTTTGAAAAAAAAAAAAAGAATTAACACACATCTAGCTTGAAAATTTCCACTAAATAATCACAGAAAAATAGCCAATCAAAAACTATATTGTAATTGTATCTCAAAGTAATTGTAATAGAAAATTCTAGCAAAGTTTTTTGTCTAGCAGTTTCTGCAAATCACTAATTGCAGTTATGTTAATACACAAAATCAATCACAAAACACTGCAAACTTCTTAATGGTAGCAATTATGTCATATATTTTCTCTTTGGAAAGGAGAGACTGTACTCCCTACATAATCGGTGGCATGTGGTAGATTCTGAGTGCACAGTTAATCCACACATGCTAGTGAAGGGATGATTTGATAACATTAGTTTTAGGTCTGTTAGAGCCTATTTCAAATCCACAAATCTTAGATTTCCCAAACTAAGTTTTGGTATAAATGCAAACAAATGTAGATTTTAAAGGGAAGATGTGTATTTTCGGGATGAGATAAGCAAATGAAGCAGCAAGGCCTCCAGCACAATTTACATATCCAGAATTAGTTATTCATGTGTGAATAAAAGTAACTTGGAATACCACACATAACTATTTCCAACGCTTCTTCTGTTTTCACTATCTTGAACATAAAAGTTAACTTCGCAAACATAAGATTTCCCTTTGCCTAATCTGTAACCTTATTTCTTATTCATGTTTCAAGCAGAATATGCCAACTCTTCCCTTTGAAAGCCATTTTTCAGGAAAATGGGCATTCAGTGTTTGCATGAGTTTCTGACTTTATGTGATCTATAGTAAATTTTGAAATGCTTTCTTGGAATATAGAACATGTTCTGTGCTATACTGGAAAATAATCCAAATAGGTACCATAGTACTCCTATCTAAAAGTTGCTTTGCTGTTTTAGCTGTATGAGAAGAGTTGCTTCTGTGGTTTATTTAATTGATGCTGTTTATTTAATTAATTATTGACAATACTTTCTCACACTGAACAAATGCTGATTTTTGATGGGTACTTATTCAGAATATTGTGGAATGTAATCATTATTGTCTCTTAATTTAAGATCTACAGCTGGGAAATTTTGTAATATTCTTGTTACTTCCTAAGGCATTTGTTCTGAGGCCTGCCATTAGGTTGGATATATCATTAGATGTGAACCACCTAGTTTCTCTATGCCCTGGTTTCTCTCAAAGTAAAGTAGAAATATAGGGAGTTTCCTTTTAGGATTTTACGGGACTACAGCCTCTTCCTGTCAATGTTTCTTAGACTCCTTTAACCAAAGCAAGTGTAATCTAAGTTTAAATTTGAAATTCTTTAGCCAAATTTTTTATAAGGACTTCTGAATTTTGATAAAAAAATACATCAAGTTGCAAATGACTATTAGTAGGTGAATAGTTAAGTTATACAGCTATTACAATAATACCATTTTTCAATAATGTTTATTGCCATAGGGAAATGTTTATTACTCCCAAACATTAAAAGCATCATACGAAAAGGTAACTGACTTGAACACAGAGCATATTCTATAGAAAAAGTAATTATTTTACTGTTATGGCTCTTCTCCCTCAATTAACATTTGAGTTTATTCCAGAAGAAGGTAATGTGTCATCAATAGCACTTTGCGAGTGTGATTTTTGGAATACAAATTCTGTAAAAGATTAATTGGTGTTCTACTTTAAAATGGTTCTTAGACCAATAAATATGAGAAATAAGTCAAATATTAAACAGGACCTTTACTGCAGCATTGTCCAGAAATTTTAGTATGCTGGTAATCATTGTGGACCTTGAAGAGAGAAAAATTTCATATTTTAATGAAACTTAATTGTTTCACCTTTTTTCTTTCATAGTTAGTGCCTTTTGTGTTCTGTGGGGGAAATCTTTACCTATCTCAAGATTGCAAAGATTTTCTTCTATGCTTTCTTTTAGAAGGTTTATATTTTTAGCTTTTACATTTAGGTCTCTGAACCATTTTATGTCAACTTTTATGAATGATGTGGGTATGTGAATAATTTTTTTTCTACCCAGTTGAAACCCTAAAAATCCCAGTTGCTCCTCTGTCATTCATTAGAACAATTATCCTTTCTTTCTTCTTTTTTTTTTTTTTTTACTTTGGCACAATTGTCAAATCCAATCGACCATATATCTGGACTTTATTCTGAACTTATTATTCTGTTCCATTGATTTGACTGTTAGTCCTTATGCCATTATTACATTGCGTTGGCCTTTATAGCTTACTAGTAAATCTTGATATCTGGTAGTACAGATTCTCCAACATTGTTCTTTATTTAATAGTATTTTGCCTCTTCCAGCTGCTCTGTATTTGCATATCAATTTTAGCATCAGCTACAACCAACTTGTAGAAGAAAGCCTGCTGGAATTGCATTGAATCTGTAGATACATTTGGGGAAAACTGACATTTTAACATCAAATCCTCCAATTTTATGAGCATGGTATCTTTCCAAACATTTAGATGAAAAGTTGATGAGCTTTTTCGGTAAAGGTCAAAGTAGTAAATATTTTAAGCTTTGCTAAATTTTATGAGCTCTGTTGCAAGCACTCAACTGCAAAAGCAGACTTATCCACATGTAATCAAATGGGTGTAGCTATATTCTAAAAACAAAAAACAAAACTGTAGGCCATAGTATGCCAACCCCTATTTAGACCATCTTCGGTTTCCCTCAGCAATATTTTGTAGTTTTCAGAGTACATGTTATTAAATACTTATGCCTAAATGTTTTATGTTAGATACATTTGTAAATTATATTTAAACACTTCAAATTTCCAATTACTCATTGCTGTATACAAAACTATAATTAATGTTTATATATTTATCTTGTATCCTGTGACCTGCTAAATTCAATTATAGTTCTAACAATATTTTTTATGGGTTCCTCAGGACTCTATTTTCTGCAAATAACACTGTTTGTTTTTTTCTAATATTTGTGATTCTTTTTTTCTTATTTTATCATGCAGCTTAGGATCTCCAGGACTGACTGAATAGAGGAGGTGTATTTGCTTATAGCTGATTTTAGGAGTAAAGCATTCATTTTTCATTGGAAAATAATATATTAGCTGTAGCCTTTTTTAGGGTCAAAAGTTTCCTTCTATTTCTGGTTTACTAGGAGGTTTTCTTACAGCTGTGTGTTGAATTTTGATAAATGCTTTTTTTCCTCTTTATCCAATTGATATGGAGAATTATACTGATTGGGTTTAAAGATATTTCTGTTTAGATTTCGTTTCATATAATATCTTAATTTTTGACAGGATAATTCTGGCTTCACCAGGTAAGTTGAGAGGTGTTTCTTCCTCTTATATTTTCTTAAAGAGTTAGTGTAAAATTGGCATTATTTTTTTCTTTTTTCTATTATGTAACATTAGTCATCATACAGTACGTCATTAGTTTTTGATGTAGTGTTCCATGATTCCTTGTTTGCATATAACACTCAGTGCTCCATGCAATCTGTGCCCTCCATGATACCCATCACCAGACTCACCCATCCCCCACCCTCCTCCTTTCTAAAACCCTCAGTTTGTTTCCCAGAATCCATAGTCTCTCACAGTTCGTCTCCCACTCCAATTTCCTGCCATTCATTTTTCCCTTCCTTCTCCTAATGTGCTCTATGCTATTCCTTACGTTCCACAAATAAATGAAACCATATGATAATTTACTTTCTTTGCTTGACTTATTTCAGTTAACATAATCTTCTTCAGTCCTATCCATGTTGATGCAAAAGTTGGGTATTCATCCTTTCTGATGGCTGAGTAATATTCCATTGTGTACATGGACCACTTCTTCTTTATCCATTTGTTTGTTGAAGGGCATCTTGGCTCTTTCCACATTTTGGCTATTGTGGACATTGCTGCTATGAACACTGGGGTGCATATGGCCCTTCTTTTCACTACATCTGTATCTTTGGGGTAAATACCCATTAGTCCAATTGCTATGTCATAGGGTAGTTCTATTTTTAATTTTCTGAGGAATCTCCACACTGTTTTCCAAAGTAGCTGCACCAATTTGCATCCCACCAGCAGTCTAAGAGGGTTTTCCTTTCTCCACAACTTCTTCAACATTTGTTGTTTCTTGCCTTGTCGATTTTTGCCATTCTCACTGGTGTAAGATAGTGTCTCCCTGTGGTTTTGGTTTTGATTTGACTTTCCCTGATGACTAATGATGATGAATATTTTTTCATGTGTTTGTTAGGCACTTGTATGTCTTTGGAGAAGTGTCTGTTCACGTCTTCTGTCTATTTTTTGACTTGATTATTTATTTTTTGGTTGTTGAGTTTGAGAAGTTCTTTATAGATACTGGATATCAGCCCTTTGTCTATAGTATCATTTGCGAATATCTTCTCCCATTCTGTGGATTGTCTCTTTGTTTTATTGACTGTTTCCTTTGTTATGCAGAAGCTTTTTATCTTGATGAAGCCCCAAAAGTTCATTTTCACTTTTGTTTTCCTTGTCTTTGGAGACATGTCTTGGAAGAAGTTCAAGACCAATGTTGAAGAAGTTACTGCCTATGTTCTCCTCTAGGATTTT
Organism: Lontra canadensis; assembly: GCF_010015895.1. Lineage (NCBI taxonomy): Eukaryota > Metazoa > Chordata > Mammalia > Carnivora > Mustelidae > Lontra > Lontra canadensis. The sequence goes on along the minus strand of NW_022630995.1, from coordinate 69,144,664 downwards.
GATGGATTCCTGTCTCACATTGAGGTCTTTCATCCATTTTGAGCTTATCTTTGTGTATCGTGTAAGAAAATGGTTGAGTTTCATTCTTCTGTATGTAACTTTCCAATTTTCCCAGCACCATTTTTGAAGAGACTGTCTTTTTTCCATTGGATATTTTTTCCTGCTTTGTCGAAGATTATTTGACCATAGAGTTGAGGGTCCATATCTGGGCTCTCTATTCTGATCCACTGATGTATGTATCTGTTTTTGTGCCAGTAACAAAACTAGTTTCACAGCTTTGTAATATAGCCTGAAATCAGGCAACATGATGCACCCAGCTTTGTTTTTCTTTTCTTTTTCAACATTTCCTTGGCAAGTCGGGGTCTTTTCTGGCTTCATACAAATTTTAGGATTGTTTGTTCCAGAATTCTTAATTTTTTGTTATTAGAATTTTCCAGTGAAGCCATTTGGACTTGGAGTCTTCTTTGTGGGAAGAATTTTAATTATGAGTTAAATTTCTGTAATAGATATAACTTAAACGTTTTATTATTTTTTTTATGTCAGCCTTTGTAACTGTGGCTTTTAAGGAATTTGTCTCTTTCTTTTAAGCTGTTAAGTTTATTGCTATAAGTTGTCTTTAATATTATTTTTCTCTTATGTTTTTAGTACGCATATTGATATCTCCTCTTTCAATGTTGCTAATGGTAATTTTATACTTTCTCTCTTTTTTCTTGACCATTGTTTTCATTGATTTTCTTCTCCATTTCATCTCTTATCTTTATTGTTTCCCTCTCTTAATTTTGTATTTTGTCTTTTGTTTCTAGTTTCTTACAGTGGAAGCTTACTCTATGGATTTTACCTTTTTTTCTTGCAATATCAGTATTGATAATTATAAATTTTTATCTAAGAACTAGTTCTTAGATAATTTCTCAAAGTTTGGTTTATTTTGTTTTCATTATCATTCAGTTCAAGTATCTTATAATATGCTCTGTGATTTCTTCTTTAATCCATGATTTATTTAGAAGCTTATTGTTTAGTTTGATAAATTGTCGAAACCCACTCTGGGAAACTGGTAAACACTACTCTTTTTACATCTAACACACTTGGAATATAATACATGGGTAGAATATAGCTTCAGGAGTGGGTCATATATACATATATGATCTCATATATAACCATAAAGAGACACATAAAATACATTTATAATATAAATCAAAGTTACATAGTTAATGTGTTTTTGAACTAGATTTTGATTGATAAGTTCAACTTTAAAAGATTGTTCAAAATAGTATTGTTAGAATATTAAATCATCTCTTAGCTCTATTTAAACTCCTTCTCCCCTCTACTGAGTACCAAAACATTAAGACTGTTATATATCCCAAAGGAACATAACACATTTGGCTTCATTCCATGGAGTCCCTGAGATCCAAGATAGAATGGTGTAAGTGTGCAGGATATAGCTTCACAATCAGCCATGATCCCTAGGTCAATAGGCCCTTTGGTTAAGGACATCAATGCCTGATGCAGGACAAATATTTATAAAAGTGATAAAAGCCTCTAGGCATACCAATCTCAAATAAACAAAACACATTATCACAAAGAATTACTAAAATATATATTGCTAGAGAACATTTGATTCTTCTATACAAGAGAACAATGAGATGGATAAAGCTCCTAAGAAGTGTTAATCATAGATAGTAAGTAGGCTAGCACTTTTGAGAAATGGGTGAAAATCATAGTATGTGTGTTAAATATAGATAATACATAAGTAGCTTGTGAGGCATAGGCAAATTTGTAAGATGTGTTAAATATAAATTGTAAATTAGTAACCTGAAAGACATGTTAAAAATGGATGGCACAGGGACACCTGGGTGGCTCAGTTGAGCATCTGCCTTCAATTTAGGTCATGATCCCAGGGTCTTGGAATGGAGTTCTGACTCGGGTTCCCTGCTCATTGGGGAGCCTGCTTCTCCAACCTCTTCTCCCTCTGCCCTTCCCACTGCTCATGCTCTCTCTTCTCTCTCAAATAAAAAAGAAATAAAATATATTTTTAAAGATTTTATTTATTTATTTGACAGACAGAGATCACAAGTAGGCAGAAGGGCAGGCAGAGAATGGGTGGGGGGAAGCAGGTTCCCTGCTGAGCAGAGAACCCGATGTGGGGCTCGATCCCAGGGCTCTGAGATCATGACCTGAGCTGAAGGCAGAAGCTTAACCCACTGAGCCACCTGGGTACCCCAAATAAAATCTTTTTTTTTTTTAATGTATACTATAATGAAATACATGCAAGGACAAACAAGGATACTACTTAGAGATAGAAAGGATAGAAAGTCGTATATATGATGGTGACTTTCTCAGCAGACTTTTTTATACATCACCTTTAAATTGGCCATTCACTGGTGATATCCAGTATAGTCCGATTCCAGCCTCACATGTTCTGTGTCCAAAAAAGTGTAGGAGGCTAATTAGAAATACACAGGTTGACTTCTATGCCTAATAGAGCAAACATGTGTTTTGGCCCTAGGTAAATTTCATCTTTGTATCCCCTCTTTATTCACACCTCAGCTTTGGTCTTCATCACTACACCATCATCAGAGAGGGATGATATGGCAGAGAGAGAAAGAGAGACACAGAGAGAGGTTATATGAACATTGTGTAATCCAGGATTTCGGGTGTGGGGTCTTCTGCCCATGCACTCTTCCCTAAGTGTGTTTAATCTGGTGTCTGGTCTCTTTTCTTTTGCTTCTCATTGTGAGGTTTAGATTTATTTAATAAATCATGTTGTTTATCTTAATTTGGTCTGTAAGTGTTTTCACTTTGATTCTTCCAAGATGCTAACTAGAGGCCAGCATTTCATCACGGTCATTTCTCATACAACAATACCTATAATAACAAAACTAATGGTATTTTAACAGATGATTATGAGCCTTCTATTGGCATAGCTGATATTTGTCAGAGTGTTTCTGAAAATTGATTTTGATGGATGTTTTGAAGGCAGATTAGTTTAAAATGCAATAAAAAGTGACCACAGAATTAAGTTAGGTAAATTATCGAATTATTTCATGATACTTGCAAAGAACTATTATGTACATTTATACACATAATATATATACGTATATATTATGAATGTATATATGCATTTGTATATATGTGTTTATATATGTATACATACCCACATATCTACATGTAGCTCTATGAATTCTCAAATTTTGATTCTAGCAAGAATCTAAAACTGTGAAAAGAGTGAAATTATTTCTTACCAAAATAGATTCAACAAACTTTTATTCAGGGTCTATTTGCCAGCCACAGAATCAAAATCAAAAGTGATGTCAGTTTAATTAATTAATTAATTAATTAATTTTTTGGTCAGATATGTTAACATGCACCTATCATTGCTATGGGCTTTGGTTCACATCTTTTTGTTAAGGTAGTTACATGTTGTAGAAAATGCATAAATTTAAGTTATAGAGCTAATTCAAGAAAATGTGTATTTTCCATATGAATTTTCCACCTATCCATGATGAAAAGTAAAATCCCTTTCTTACAGTTACTCATTGAAATAAATGCCATCACAAGTCATATTGTGTACATTTATGATACATTTTCACTATAAATCTAAGTAAGTAAAGTTCTTTGCAGTAGATGTTGATTAGTTAGTTCATCCTTCAAATTTCACTCAGTACAGTATTGTCAGCACATGAAATGATCCGTTTCTACGTAACCACCCCTCCCCGCAATTGCTAACTACGTAAACATTAAAGATTCTATATACCCTTAAATACGTTAAGAATTCAGTATGTTATGATTTAACTGTTTATAATTCCTTGAGCTAAAGCTGTATTTCAGGCGTGTTTTAATCAAAACGGAAACTCGAGGGGTCTTGGGCCAAGTTTTTTAAAGAGCAGAAAGTCAACTTAGTTCTTGGCCTGTGGTTTGTTCTTAGGATCATATATAAGGTCACAGTCATGGACTTTGAACATTAAATCAGACGAGCCAACTTTTAACTTCTTCCCTGTTGTCTCAAAAGCTATTAGGAAACATTTATTAGTAATTTCTTTAAAAGACAACTGCCCAATTGGCAACCATTATCTTTGGAATAAAAAATCAGATATTAAAAATTTATTGAACTATGATTTTATTATTAATTCTGCAGATTCAAAGAGTGGTTATTATAGTTCCTTCTGTGAGGTTTGGTTAATTTTTACATCTTTCTACATTATAATTTTATGAGTTATCTTACAGTGGTTTCAAACTATTTCATCAATCTTCATCTTTGTTTTTAATTTATACAGTGGAATTTACTTGTTCATTGGTGTGAGTAATTTTCAATATCTTGCCAAACACCTTGTGGCAACTGAAAATACAAGTTGTTTATATGAGACTTCTCTGTTTGAGAGCAGTGCAACAAAAACAAATTATGCAGAAATCCAGCATCATTGAATTGTAGGCACTTGTATAACTAATTCAAAAATACTTTATTTTCTGTAATTAAGAAAACAAATTTGACCTACATCTTGGGGATGCAAATAGGGCAAAGCATATCTTATGGCTAGAATAATTTTCATTTTCACTGTATTGTTAATTTTTTAAAAATCTCCCCAACTTAACCAAATGCCTTATATCCCATTCAGCCCATCTTGTTGCAGAACTCACATATATTAGAAGCTGGATCAATATTTATAGACCAATTTTATTATTCTTATGTGTTCAGATTATACTTTAAAACTCAGGTTTATGAAGAAAATTCCCATCGGTTTCCCAGAGTGTTGTGAGGACCTCTCCAGTAGCTCATGGTGATCAAATGTTCAAAGCGCCATGTCAGATACTGATGCTATTCAGCTCCATGGGCAGCTGGAGCCCCTGGGCTAAGAGCAGAGAGCAGCTTTCTCTAGTGCTCTTGGGCAGTCCAAGCACAACAGGGTCTGAGAGGTGATGATGCATCCTCTGGCAACAATGATATCAGGCTCTGCTGGTTGAGGCTAGGTGTAGCCAATAAGGTGTCTTACTGTCTGGACATCTATCTCGGCTACCAGCTTCACAGCACACAGCATCCATAAGGATACTGAAGGAGGTATGGGAGGAATTCACTTTGCAGGAGTCCAAGATGCTCTTCCACAGTTCAGGTTGATAGGAATAAATTCCCTTCTCCATCCCTAATCTGTAAATTCACCTGTACGCATACTGTCCTCCTCCTGTGGCTACTATCTTTGCAACAGAATCCAATATGGCTGCACGCCTGCTCTCACAATGAATGCCCATTCTGCAAATCAGAGCTTCAGCATATCACTGTGAAAAAGTCAGATTAGATTTGAGATCATTGGCATTATTACAAGAAAATTCAACATAACATTGTCTTGGACAGAAAAGGACTTTAATTTCTTTAAATATAATTTCCAACTATGGTAAATTTTTGAATTGTTGTAAAAAATGGTTTTTAGATTTTTATATATCACCTTTTTTGTTGATGTGACTATCTAGAGATCAACTTTTTCATAAAAATATGAAATTATTTTACGTGGAATTTTATGCATAATTGATACTTAAATGACTTCTAATATTTTTATTTTTTAAAAATAGGTAATTGTAAAGAAAAGGTACTTAAATGTTTACTAAACTCCAAGGAACCGTATCAGTTTTTCTGTGACATAACTGGAAAATTTGGGGACGACCTTCCATTAGGGATTTTCGCTGATTCACACGTGTTCAAGGTTCTTCAGAGTGTTTCCAAAACTGGGCATGAGGACTTTTCTGCTGACTGTGTGTGGCATGAGGATCACTGAGCTTTAAAGAACTTAGTCCCTTCTTTGAATTGTGAAATACCCTAATAACATTTTCACAGCGTCCCATTTAATGGGGTCAGGCACCGTGTTTACAGTCCAGTGTGCCCTACAGTGGAAAAGTGATCCACAGGCGGGCTCATGTCTGCCAGTTCACCTCCGTGCTCACAACTGCCTTGGACAAAGTAGTCATCCACCTGTCTTATTCCGTCCTCTCCCGCCAGACTTCACCTAAGCCTGCCTTCTTCCAGCCTGCGCTGCGGGGTGAGAGGCTGGTCTGGAGTAGCCGCCCAGCCCAGCTCGATCCTACTACACATTTTTCCCTTGCCTCTGGGCCAGCTGGGTGCTCAACCACGCGCCCAGGTCTCCAGGCTTCTCCCGGGAAGCCTCCCGCCCTAAGCCAGGCTGGGTAGGGGCGGGGGCCGGGGGTGGTCTCCGAGACTTCTCGCGCTTTCCCTGGAGGTGCCAGGAAAGATAAAGGCACAGGCCGAAGCCGCGGTCTGGGCGTTTCTGCGAGGCGGGGCCGGCGCTCCCTGACCTCCTCCTCCCTCCAAGTTCTGCGCCCCGGATTTGGCAGTGGCGGAAACCTGCGGAGCGTCCCAGCCAAGAGGGCGGGGAACTGGACACCTGGGGCAATCTTTCAGGGTCTCCTGCCACATCTCCCTCCCCCAGCCGCCGCTGGGGAAGTTTGTCTTGCCCTCTGCTCCTCGCTCTTCTCTCTTTCACTTTTCTTTTCGCTGAGGGTTGGGACTCCCTGGGTTCAGGGAGCCCAGGGGGAACCCCCGCTGACTCGCAGTCGAAGCCCGTCGCCCGGCTGAGAGGGCCTGGTGGCAGCGCCCGCCCGCCGCGCCGCTTGCCGCCCCCAGCCCTGCAGCCCGGACTCGATGGAGGTAGAGTTCTGCTTCTCGGCTCTGGGAGGGGAGGTGGTGGTGGTTGAAAAGGCGATGGAATTTTCCCCGAAAGCCTACGCCTCGGGCCTCTCCCAGCTCCGGGCCGACCCACCCGTTTCCCGCCACCAGCTGCGGGTTGCGCCGCCCCGCCCTCTCGCGCGGAACACTTGACCGCGACTTCGGGTTTTTGGCTGCACTGCGCAGAGCGGTTTTCCCCCTTCTGACCCTTTATTCCCCCCGTGCTCGCCATCCTCCGCTTCCAGAGGTGCGCAGCTTGCTCGTCCGCTGGCGGGTCCCGCGCGGCTCTTGCGTGCGCTCCCGTCTTTCGGTGTTGCAGGCAGCCGAGGCGCGGGAGGCAGCGTCCGGCGCCGGGCTCTCCCCTGCCTGGGCTCTCCCCTGCGCTGGACTTTGCCAGCTGACGGGCGGAGAGCGAGGGACGTGCGTCTGGCTGCCCCCGCGGAGAAGACGCGGTCTGGCAGCACCGAGCGCTGAGTTCTGCACCTAACCGAGCTCAGAGAGTTCAAGAAGGTACTGCAGCTCCTCGCTTCTTCCCTGTGCCCTCCCAAACTCCCTCTCGGTCGGAGCAAAGGTGTGTAGGACTCTGCACGTCTGTCGCTACCTTTGTTTGCAAAATCGAGTTACCCTTCCCTTTTTGGATGAGAACCCTTGTCCTCCTAGGGAAAGGAACTTGCAGAAATGGTTATTGCTGGGCAGTCAGGCCTGGGTTTGGATTCTTAGTTCCAACCCTGTACAAGCCACTCATCTCTTAGAAAAGCAGTATTAGAAACTTGGAAGAGATGTAGGAGAACTTAGTTGCAGTAAAATCCTTATCCAAGGTGGATTTAAATGAAAATCCAGTTAATTTTTTCCCAGTGTTACTGAGATTGCATTTTGCGGACATATACAATTCATTTTAATTTATGTAATGCTGTGCGTTTAAGATTTTGAGAGCTTCAACTTAGCCGTAATGCAAGATTATTCCTAAACGGTGTGTACCAACAGATTCTTAAACAGGATGTTAGAAGTTTCAAAACTGGAAGCAAAGTTGTTGTCGCTAGCTATTTTTCCATTGTGTTTTTTAAAGCTACTTTCTAAAGTTATTAACAGGGGTGATGACATCTATTTGTAACTGATAGGCATCCTTATCTTGTCATTGTGCCTAAGGAGGTTTTGCTGACTTGACTGAAAGAACAGATTAGCTCTGGATGGTTGCGGTGTCCCAGGGGGGATGGCTGTGAGGTGGGCTGTTCTACTGAAAGCATCAAGGTGCAATGATTGATTCAATTTAACAACTCCTGTTGTTTTGTTGAAAAGCGGTGTGGTGGAGGAAGGAGGTACAAAAAGAACATAAAGATATGTAAAGGAAGGGACTAAAGAGAAAAAGTAAGAGCCTTCTTAGCTTTAAAAAGTGACAAAGAATTTAAAATTTTATGGAATCAAGTTAAGTCTCAGAAAGTTCTAAAGGTTTGTTACGATTGTGTTTTAAGGTCACATTCATTTCTCAATGAGTTTTCTCCTCAGAGTTTTAGTCATACTCAGAATGGCCTTTCCTGCAGGGTCATTGGCTCTGTGACAGAGTGACACGGAGGAGTTAAGTTGGTCACTGGTCCTGAAGCTCAGTAGGCAGTGTTCCAATACTTTGCTTTTTAATTTATTATTAATCTATTTATTTATTTTTATTAAGTAAGCTCTACACCATGTGGGGCTCAAAGTCACTTCCCCAAGATCAAGAGTCACATGCTCTGCTGACTGAAACAGCCAGACGTCCCTTTCCATACTTTGGATTCACTATTCTCTGACAGTTTGGCATGGGAGCTCCAGAACCTGTTTTGGAGTTGTAGTCCTGAAATTTGGAATTTTACTGCAGATTTTGGTGGACTTAAGGGAAATGATTTGATGCTTTCTATTTTCACCGGTGAGATTCATATATAAATGTCAGCAGCTCTCTTGCAAGACATATTTGTTGTTAATGAAATACATATTTATCAACATCTTTGAAGGAGAGAGAAAATCAGTGATTTAAAGTTTATTGAAATAGAGTTTGATAATTAAAGGATTTTAAACCCCAGGAGGTTCTCCATCTCAGGTTTGCTGGCTCTGGGTAGATTTCAGGAAGGCTATGATTGAAGCCCTGAATGTTAGTGTAAGTGGATTTTTCTTAGGAAAATATCTACAACTCTAATTAGGTTTTTAAGTGGGCCTTGAACCCCAGGTAGTTTTAAAAACATTTTAAAACTTAGAAAACTGTCCTTTTCTTCATTTGTCTCTTAGAGCTTCCTGTTAAGTTTGTTCATTAGGTAGCTATTCTTTTTTTTTTTAATTTTTATTTATCTGTTTTATTTATTTGACAGAGAGAGAAAGATCACAAGTAGGCAGAGAGGCAGGCAGAGAGAGAGGGGGAAGCAGGCTCCTCGCTGAGCGGAGAGCCCGATGCAGGGCTTGATCCTAGGACCCTGAGATCATAACCTGAGCCGAAGGCAGAGGCTTAACCCACTGAGCCACCCAGGTGCCCCAGGTAGCTATTCTTTTGAAGGTTAGTTAATGATAATACGGAGAGTTCCGTGTTTCTGCCAGCAACTTGAATTATGGGAAATATATTATTTCCCATATGGGAAATATAATTCATATTAATTATAGCTAATACTTGTTGAGGTCTTATTATGTACTGGGCATTGTTCCAAGTATGTATTTTTAAAAATCATCATAATAAAGTTATGTGGTGGTAGGAACTATATTATAGTGCTGAGAAAACTGGAGCACAGGGTAACTGAGTAACATTCCCAAAGTTACAGAGCTAGTTAAGTGGTGGAACTGAGGATTTAACCCACACAGATTTAAGATCACAGGTATTTATGAAGAATGATATTTCCATATAAGTATTTCCCACAATTTGGCAGTGACAACTAACCACGACTTCATTTTGACGCCATGTTATACAGATAGAATGTTGGTTTTCAAGTAATACTGCTTATATGGTACTTGCATGATTGACATCAATCATTAATTATATATTTATATATATGTTTTTACTTAAATATATTTATATATATTTATGATCAACTGATATTCATGCGAGTGTCTATATGTATTTGGTTCCTTGGAGAGGTTTCTGTCATGGTTCCTGAATGAGAACATTAATTTGCATCAGCTTTTGCTGATAGAACCTGACGTAAGTACATGGGGATTGATCTGGGTGCTGAATTTATCCATCTATCCATTCATCCATCCAAGTCGAAAGCTGGGGTTCCTGGAGAGATCAGAACAGAAGCCTTTCCCATTATATCACAACAGAGGTGGTGTTGTCAAGTATTTGAGAAGCTTTTTCAGAGGCTTTATGGTATGAGGATTGGCAAGAAGCCACCTGCTTTCCTTAGTTCAATATTAGCTCTTTGGTTTACTTCCACAGTGGTTGTAGATTGCTACATCAGGCTGTTGAGATTGAACAATGCTTAAGTGCTTGCTGCTATCCCATTGGAATGGACTGAATGGAAAAATGCCATAGGGGAGTTGAAAGAACCTCTGTGGTTTTAGCTAGTACTGCAGATCCTCACTACCAACTATATAGTGGTGAATTTGACTAATTATTATTAATTATATATTTATTATTTTGCTTTATCTTTTTTTTTTCCCCCAAGTTCCTCAGTACTGCAATCAGATGTAGGAAATAAGAAGCTTTTGGTCTCATTTCAGTTCAGCAGTGTTATTCGTGCTCATTTTATATCTGGAGGCAGGGTATATGTATACATATATTTTTCAGTGTTTTATCCCACTGCGACTCTAGTAGTGTCTTGGGTCATTTTTGGAAGGACTTACATATACATATATATGTATATGTATGTGCATATGCATACACATGTGTGTGTATGTGTATACAAAAGAGGTATTTTTATATAGACTATATAAAAATGGATTAAAAAAAAGTCTGAATGCCTATTCGCTCATCATGTTCTAATAATGCATAGTTGCTTCTTCTCCTGATGCTAAGGTTTTTCCAAGTGCTAACAGACTGCAGAAGGGATCCGGAGAGTGACAAAATATTTTGTTAAATAAAGGAATTGAAACTGAAAATTATCCTACAAGAAGAAAATATAATGGTTGTAAGGTTGGTTGTTGTGGGGGGAGTTCTACTTATCACAATGACACAGGGAAGAAGCCCTGTGACACATTCAATAATCCCTTGTATCATTTCATTCTCACTGGGCATTTTGCTCGTATGCCTTCTAATAGAAATTTGAGAAATGGAATACCCCTTGTGCACTCTTAGCTCTGACCTCTAAAATTTTCAATTATTTTTCAATTGAACAATTTATAGTTCGAAATTTTACAATATATTTTTCCAACTTCTGTGCTCCTCTTACTCCTCAGCAACAAAAAGTATATACATTTAAATTTAATTTTTAAAATAGTTTTGTTAAAAATTATTCCTTATGCTATTTTAAATATTAGTATACAGGTAACAAAAGTAATTCATTAACTTTTGGTAAGTAATTATGAGGCATAGAAGTAAACTATAGTGGAAATTTGTATCCTAAATGTAGGTATGGGTAATGTGGATATCAGTGCTTTCCTGAAAGAACGTTTCTCTAATATCAGTTTTTCAAATTGCTCCTTTATTAGGCACCTTGGGGAGGCAAGGCATATAGTAAGATTGTGAATGGGAGAGAGATGTGCCTTTCTTTGGTAAAATGGGTGAAGGGTAATTATAAAAGGGGAAGTGGGAAAGGAGAACTTGCCAGAAAATGCTCACTGTTGGCACATTTCAAGCATATCACTTGTGAAAAAGGGTTCCTATGGAAATAGAGGATCTGGAAATTGTTTTTTTTAGAACTCTTCTATATCCATACAGAGCTCAGGAAGCAGTGGGGTTCCCTGGGGATGCCTGGTGATTACTTTGAAGATCTCTGATCTGGTTCAGCCTATTGCCTGCCCCCTAAGGTTGGTTTGTATATTGCCATGGCTCATTGTGCTTAAAGCAGAGACTGTGTGTGTGTGTGTGTGTGTGTGTGTGTGTGTGTGTGTAGGGGAGGGAGGGGTAAAGAACTGGCTTTCCACTGAAAGCAGGGGAGGGGATGGGGGGGGGAATGTATGGGGGAGTTGTGGGGGTGGAGAATAGCTTCTAGCCAGGCTTGGGGACTTGGATAGCCTTCCCAGCCTGGGCTCCCCTTCCATGCTAGTCCCAGTCACACTGCTCTGTGCTCTAGACACTAGACACACTTGCTGTCCCTGTTCACTCCTTATCATCCTTCCTGCGTACTGCTGAAGCATCCAACCTCCATAACTTTTGCTGCCCCCTTCTACTGCCCAGGTAAAATTATTTTCTCCCTTATATGAATTTATTTGGTGCTATGCTAGTTTTTGTCTCTGTAAATTCATCTTATTATGTGTGTGTCTCCAGTCACATTTTGAATAAAGACTGTGAGCCCAACCAAGGGTTGGTCACATGGTTGATTTGTATTGACTTCGATGAGAGGACATTCAACATTTCGACAACTAAGCAGACTTCCAGGAAAACGGGAAATGTAATAGAACAAAAACAATGGTGGACTACTATCATTAAAACAGTATTTGGGGATAGTCAGTCTGGGGTAGGATTTATTGAAGAAAAAACAAATTGGAGAGAAGGAAACCAGCCAGAAATCCATTGCAATCCTACAGACATGCAGTCTCATTCCCGTTATCTGCTCAAGGACAGAGCTCTAGTAATTCATTCTTTCTGTCATCAATTTTTGTCTCTTTTTAATGGGTCTTTGCCATCAATGTAATTTCTCCCATAAACAACAACAACAACAAAACAAACAGCTCTCTTTGACCTCATGTTTCTCCACAGCCACCACCTCCTTTTTTGGTCTCCATTTTACAGGAAAACTTTCAAAGTCAATTCTACTTTCTGTTTCCAGTTTCTCTCTTCTCATTGTCTCTTGAACCGGGCAGGTCATCTTCCCCACTGCTCCACTAAATCTGTTCTTGACAGAAGTACCAAGCCCCGCCATGTTAGATGCAGCAGTTAGGGCTTGACTCTATTCCAGTACACTCTTTAGCAGAGTTGTTTTCATTGTTTTTCATTTGGCTTCCAGGCAGTCTCCCACCTCTCCTGCTTGTCTTTCTGTCTCACAATCACTCATTTTGGTCTCTTCCCAGTTCTGTTTCCCTAACCTCTAAACAGAGGTGTCAGTGGGGTCAGTCCTTTCTCTGTGTAACTCACTCCCTTGGTGATCTCATCCAGCCTCGTGGCTGTTAATGCCTTCCTAGAGTAGTGATTTCTGTATCCAGTCACAACCCCGAACTCCTAGTCTAGTTAGTAATTCTGAGGACAGGTCTAGGACTCACTGGATTCCTGGCTTAACCTCCAAACTTCTTCCACTGTTTCTCTCCTCTAGCTTGGTGGCAGTTCCATTCTTGGAGCTACATACACGATCACTTAGTCCATATCAGAGGTGTCCTTACTTCTCTTTTTTTCATACCCCACATTTCAGTCTGCCACCAAGTCGTTCGGCTGCCCCTGCAGAGTATATCCCACATCTGACTTCTTGCCAGCTTCACGGCTGCCACATGGACCCAAGCCACTCTTTTCATGCCTCATGGTATTACTGCAAGATTGGTCTCCCTGCTGCTGTTCTTGCCCCTCCCCCTGCCTGTTCTCAATGGGACACAGCAGCCAGAAAGCTTCTGTTACTTGCTCTGCCTGCATTAAACAAACAAACTCACAAAACAAACAAGCAAACCCTCAAAACAAACAATCAGAAACACCCAGAAACCACTGGCTTAACAAACAGTAATTTGTTATTTATCATGATTCTGCAGTTTGCACCACATTCAGCTCCTTAGCTCTTACAAGGCCACTGAGGAGGAAACATTCTGGAGGGTTTCTTCATTCCTACCTCTGGCACCTCATCTGGGCTGGCTGGAAGTGAAGCCCCATCCCCCCCCCCGCCCGCCCCGCCTTTAATCTTTCTTTCTTTTCCAGAAGAAACAGCGCTTGTCAGCAACTGAAGAGGCCACTTCCTGCTCTGAGTTGGATTTAAGGACCTTTTGTGTCCTTCCTTTCGCTTACCTGGTGGTGAGGTTGTTTTTCTGTTTTTTGTTTTAAGTACATTTTTCTTTTAAATCTTGAAGGATTCCTATAAATTTTATTGAGGTTCACTCTAGTAGAGAAAGACGTACCCAGAAGACACTTAAATATTCCCCTCTTTATTTTGGCTATGAGTCAGGATGCTGTAGGAGAAACCCTTAAGGTTTTTCGAAGCATTTTTGTCCCGCTGACTGGGTCTAGGAGGCACTGCCTTCGAGTAAGGTCTTAATGAGGCATCTTCCAGCAACGCACTTGATTTGATCTTTAACCTCAGGGCACATTGTAAGAATAGACCTTGGATTTGAACTTTGTCCCAAGACTGCTTCTTTCTTTGAGAATCTTTTGCTGTCTGGAGAGGCGAGAGTGACAAAAAGTTTTCTTTTCTAGGTTGGCAAGTATTGGGTTGAACAATTTCCTCTAAATTCCATTTGAACACTTTAGTTCATCTTTCTCTTCCTGTAATGAATCCTAGGCAGCTAAATGAAGCCAGCTATCATGCTCAGAAATCTTCTTAGCCAGATCTACAAGTTCATTAGATATATTTTCTTCCATATTGTTGCCAGATATTTGGCCACTATGTAATGTGAGTTGCCCTCTCTCCCGCCTTCAGTAAGAAGTGTACTATTGCCTTTCTAACTTTAACTAGAAAGAGTAGCCTTGTTGCTCTTCATGAGGTGTCTACCAACCACCTGGTCTCATTATCAATTTTAATATCCGTTTCTAATTGCTAGGTGATAAACTCCTCCAAAATTTCATGGTGTGAAACAAGAACCATTTTATTTGTTCAAGGTTTGGAGGCTAGAAATTTGGACAGGACATAACGACAATGACTTGTTTCCATTCCACAATGTCTGTGGTCTCAGCTGACTCTAGTTGTCCAAGGACTGTCTGAAAAAGTTCAAGGTATTGGGTCAGGCTGTTGGGTGGGTTCTTTCATTCTCTTCCATTTGGCCTTTCCACATGGCTAGATTGGGCTTTCTCATACCGTGATGGTCTCAGGGTTGTCAGACTTCTTATATAGTATTCAGCTTCCATAAAAGAGGAAGTGGGAGCTGCACATCCTCTTAAGGCCTGGGTATAGAATTCCTAGACTTTACATTTGTTTCATTCTTTTGGGAAGAGCAAGTTAGAAGGCCATCTCAAATTCAGTGGGAGAGGACATGGACCAGACCTATGCTGGGTAGCTTGTCGTGCTTGTTCACTGAGGGAGGGAAGGTGCCAATGATGGCAGCCATCTTTGGAGATGATCAGCCACACATTGTCATCCTGTTAAAACAGTAATTAGGTCATGCTCCTCCTCTATTCAGAACCCTTCTTTGCCTTCTCATCTCACTTCTGTAAAAGCCAAATTCCATTATAATGGTCAGAAGGCCCTAAGTGATTTTTATGTTATGTTACCTACTATTCTTCCTTTAGCTCATTGTTTCAGTCACACTGACAAACTTGCCCCTCATCACACATTCTTCTCTGTTCTTATCTAAGGGTCCTTGAACTTGCTGTTCCCCTACTTCTCTCAGATATAGCCTACTCCCTTACCTCATCGGCTTGGTTCAATATCCCATTCGCGGTGAGGTTTTCCCTAACCCATGTACTTTTTACTGGACTCCCATCAGCACTGTGTTTAAACTCTCCTCCATACCCCTGTAACTATCTGACACACTGCTAGGTTTATAGTACCCTATCCAAAACTCTTAGGGTCAGATAGGTTTGGAATTCAGATTTTTTTCAGTTTTTGGGAAGGTAATCATTACGGATTGAATTGTGTGTCTCTTCCCATCCTACCCTAAAGCCCGCATGCAAGAGAGGCTTACTCTTCTAGAAACTTTCAAATATGCAAAACAGTATTAACTGTACATTACATTCCCATGGCTTACTTGTTTTATAACTGGAAGTTTGTACCTTTTGGCTCCTTCTACCCATTTCACCCGTTCCTCAACACCCTGCCTCCAGAAACCACCCATCTGTTTTCTGTGTCCATGAGGTGTTTTTTTGTTTGTTGGTTTGTTTTAAATTTTTTTAATATACCAGTCTTTAAAGAGTCACTTACTCTGTGAAGTTCTCAGGGCAAATCCCCTGCTTTACCTCCTCTCAAGCCCCCAGGAAATATTGACTACATTTCTCCTTCATTCTGTCCCCTCCTGGTGGATACCTCTCTAATAGTATCTCCAGTATTTCATTATATTGACTTGTGTTCCTACGGACTCTTCTCTTGAGTAAATGACAAAAGTGGTACCAAGGATGACAAGAATTGTGATGATGGAGTTAGAAAGGCTGGAGTTTGGGAAATACCTCATCCTTTTCTGCCTAGCACCTTGCCTGGCACATAATAGACGTTTAATAATGTTATTTTTGTTGTCAATAATCTGTCACATATTGATGAGGGGCCAAGTCATAAAAGGTTTTGAGAAAAGGAGTTTGACTACATTTGACTGGAAATAAATCATCAGTGATCTCATATGACTGTTGGAAAACCATTCCCAGCAAATGGAAAAAACATTCCCCAGCATTGGAAAACCAATCCCAGCATATTGTTAGGGTCAGGAAGGGAAACAGAATTTCCTGAGGATCTAATTTGGGCCAGACTACTGATAGAATCCTTATATTAATTTTTAGGAGGATGCATATGAGCTCTTTAGATTAGCATGAGCCTGTTAGAACTAAAAAAATGAGGGGGTGGTGTTTAATATTTTGTGCCAGTTGTTATTGAGTGGATAATTTTATAAATTGCAAAAAAAAAAATCCTTCAATAAACAAAAGGAAATAGAAAAAACCCCACACCCTATTTTCTAAATTTCACTGAATAGAAATTTTTTTCATTTTCTTAATTCTATTTGCCAAGTATTTTGAAAAAAAATATTTCAGAATACAAAAAAGATGAAAAGAAATTTATAAAAATAGGAGTACTGTTAATATTTAATTTATTTAGTGCTCCTTCTCCTGAGAATCCAAGGAAACAAATATAGTCATAACAACTTTATTAGGTCACTTTAAAACTTGTGGTAATCCCAGATGTCAGATTTTTAAGAGTCTGTATTTTATATCATTAGACTTTACCCCTGGACTCTTCTCATTGTTTTGTGAAGGGCCTCTAAAACTTGAGACCTGTGGTTTTATGATGGCTGATTTACATTTGATATTGAGGCATCTCTCTTCTAAATATTGACCTTTCTTAATTCAAGACAAATTAGTCTTAGCCTCTGCAGTTTGTAAAGCATTGGTTCCCAGGCTATGGTTTTGAATCAAGTAGGTTTACAGTGGACCAGAAACCTTCCTATATGTAGCAAATATTTATTGAGCACTTTTTCAGTGCATGGCTCTTTGCCAAGTGCTCTGAGGGGTAAAAAACCGAACCAAACATAATTCCTTTCATCAAATCGTTATCTACTGGAACAATTAATATTGGTAACCAGTATACTTCTACGGAACAGCTGTCCATTCTCTAAACATGCTGTGCTTTCTGTCCTGGCGAAGGATGTGGGTATGCACGTCCCTCCTCGGGAATGCATTATTGCATCCCAACATTTTTTCCTCTACCCTTCCTTCTGACTCACCCACCTGGTCCAGAGGTTTCACTTTCATATTATTTTCTTGGGGAGATTCTCCTAAACTTCTAAGATGGGATTAGGTATCCCTTGTTCTTTTATTTTATTTTATTTGAATTCAATTAATTAACAGAGAGTGTATGGTTGGTTGCAGAGATAGAGTTCAGTGATTCATTAGTTTCATAGTAACGCCCAGTGCTCGTTACATCACACACCCTCCAGTCAGTGAAAGTGAAACCTCTGGACCTGGTGGGTGAGTCAGAAGAAAGGGTAGAGGAAAAAATATTTGATGCAATAACACATATTTAGTAAATATTTCAATAGTTAACATCTATTGTTGGCCTCGTGCCAAGCATTTCAACTTGTGGAATCCTCATAAACTCCTTGAGGTGCTTTTCTTAACTACTTTTCAGGTGATGTACCAAGACGTACCAAGACCTTGTGCCCAGGGTCCACAGATAAGTCTCTCTCCAAAGCCTATATGCTTCAGCAAGCATGTGATACCACACTGGAAAAACGAAGAAGCAGCATAAAGATTAAAAAGGAGGAGGTAAAATTATCATTATTGATAAGTGAAAGCCTTGAAAATTAACAAATTATGAAAATGATAAGTTCAGCAAGACAGCCAGACAGAGTAACAAAAAGTCAGTAGCATTTTAAAATACTAAATAAAATATTAGCTAACGTAACAATAAAATGCACGGCACACCCGCCCCCACCAGGAAGACATTTATCATAATCAAATGGATTTACTTGAGGATTGCATGGATAGTCCAATATTAGAAAATCTGTCAGTATAATGCTAATGGATGCATGCAGAGAAAGTTATTATCAAGCATTTGGATAAAAGCTTCATAAGATTAAATGGGATCTTCCAAATGTGGGAATGAATGAATGATATCTGCTAAATAATCTCGAGTAAATGTCATTCCTTAACAGTTTTATTTATTTATTCGAGAGAGAGAATGCGAGTGAGAGGGTAAGATAGAGCATGAGCAGGGGAGAGGGACAGAAGGAGAAGCAGACTCCCCACTGAGCAAGGAGCCCGATGTGGGGCTCCATGCCAGGACTCTGGGATCACCACCTGAGCCACAGGCAGATGCTTAACCCACTGAGCCACCCAGGCGCCCCTAGTAATGTCATTCTTAGTAAAGAACTTTAAAAAGCATTTCCTTCAGTTTTGGAGAATGCTGGGGATGTCAATATCTGCACAACTTTTTTTTTTTTTTTTTTAAGATTTATTTATTTGACAGAGAAAGAGATCACAAGTAGGCAGAGAGGCAGGCAGAGAGAGAGAGGGTTGCAGACTTCCCACTGAGCAGAGAGCCCCATGCAGGACCCTGAGATCATGGCCTGAGCTGAAGGCAGAGGCTTAACCCACTGAGCCACCCAGGCGCCCCTCTGCACAACTATATAACAGAATACTGAAAACAAAGATAATAGTTGCTCATTTTTCCTGAGTACTTACTATGTGCCAAGCAGTCCTTTGTAAGTTTTGCTTATTTAAACAACCATAAACATTAACTTCTTTTCTTATCTTTGCTTCCTATATCTTTTTGCTTTCTCCAAAAATTACTTCAAATGGGTCATAAAGGGTGAATTTTTCTGATGTTTTATATGCCTGTGAATATGTTAACTTTGCCTTCACATGTAAATACTGGTTTACCCAGGTATTTAATTCTAGGTCCAAGGTTAGTTTTTCTTCAGCATTGTGGGGACTCTGCTCCATTATCTTGCATCTGTTGTTGCTTTCAAGAAGCTTGACGTCATTCTGACCTTTGTCTGCTTTCACTCTAATGAATATGGTTGAAGTTTCTCTTTGGCTTGAATTTGTTTTAACATCCCAATGTAGTTAGCATACAGTGTTATATTGGTTTCAGGTGTCCAATACAGTGATTCACCAGTTCTATACATTACTCAGTGCTCATTATGATAAGTGTACTCTTAATCCCCTTCTATTTACCCATCTCTATTCTCTATAGTTAAGAATCTGGTTTTTTTCCTATTTTTCCTTTGTTTATTTGTTTTGTTTCTTAAATTCCGTGTATGCATGAGATCATATGGTGTTCGTCTTTCTCTGACTGATATATTTCACTTAGCATTATACTCTCTAGCTCCATCCATATTATTGCAAATGACAAGATTTCATTCATTTTTATGGCTGAGTAATATTCCATTATAGATCTATACCATGTTTTCTTTATCCAGTCATCTATCAGTGGACACTGGGTTGCTTCCATAATTTGGCTATTGTAAATAATGTTTCAATAAACATTAAGGGTACATCTGTCTTTTCAAATTAGTATTTTCGTATTGGAATCACTGGATCATATGGTCATATGGTAATTGTAGTTTTAGTTTTTTGAGGAGGCCCCATACTGTTTTCCACAGTGGCTGTACTAGTTTGCATTCCCACCAACAGTGCACTAGGGTTCCTTTTTCTCCACATCCTCACCAACACTTGCTGTTTCTGGTGTTTTTGATTTTAGCCATTTGGACAGGTGCGAGTTGATACCTCACTGTGATTTTGATTTGCATCTCCCTGATGATCAGTGATGTTGAGCATCTTTTCATGTGTCTGTTGGCCATTTGTATGTTTTCTTTGGAGGGCTTGAATCTTTTTGGATGCCACTAAAATATGCCTGGCTGTGAGTGGGATGTGTTTTTAATTTATTTTCTTTTATACTCTTAATCTTTATTTTGAGGTCTTATATTTAACATTTAGGAAAAATTTTGATTATTGTCTTTTCACTAATTGTCTTATTTTCTTTTCAGATGGCAAGTAGACAGAGTTGCAATTCCTACTTTTATCTTCCATCTATACTTCATTCTTCCTCTGTTTTTTCCCCATCTAATTTTTAGTTCCTAATGCCTTGCAGGATATTGCCTGATCTAACAGTCTGGTTCATTCTGCCTCTTTCCAACAGTATTCATTTCTGACATTCAGGCTATCTACTTAACTCTTTGATCACTTGTGGGTTTTTTTTAAAATATTTATTATACCCAGTTATTTCTTCATATTTATTGCTCCTGATTCATATTTCCAAACTCCTTCTTATGTTCTACCAAGTATTTTTTAGTTTTTTCGATTGTTATCTTATTGGTTCCATTTGGTTTTTCCCATCTGGCCTACATTTTTATTCAATTTTGTCTCTCTCCAATAGAGACCCCACTATACAGCCTTCCCTGTAAACTTCCCTTTCTTAAATTGAGATCATCATTAGCTAGAATTATCAGCCAAGAGACAAAACCCTTGACTCTAGCTTATGTCCCCCAACTGTGTGGGGGTGAGGTTCCCTTCAGGTTGAAGAACCCATACTGTTGAACAACTGCATGACTCTCCCACAAGTCTATTACCATCTTCTCCACGGATCTTTCCCAGTCCCTTGTTCTGGATACCCCTTCTGTCTTGTAGCAGTGGTGGGAAGAACAATTAGTTGGATCTAGGGTATGGGCTTATGCAATCATGTTGCCAATTTTCCAGGTTCTGAATGCCCTGCAATCCAGGCCCAACCAGAAAGTAACAGTCAAGGTTAACAGGTGTAGTAAAACAAACATCTCCTCACCCTACTTTTTCAAGGAAAGATAAGGGAGGAAGCAGGGTACAGCAGCTAGAACCTTCCTCCTCATCTCCTCCTCTGCTTCTGGCCCTAGGCTGTCTGACTCTGGTCTGGCCAAACTGAGGTACAGTTTCCTCCTCTCTCCCAAGGGAGTTTTTACAGTTTTGCCATTAGCTCCTGAACATGGATTAACATTCCACACAAACCATCTTATTTCTCTAGAATCTGTAGGGCACATTTCCAAAGAAAAAGGTAGCTGGTCTTACCGGTTCTTTATTTAATTTGGAACTGCCTGGGATTTTAATTATTTTTCCTTCTCCCAAGTGATTCATCCAAGAAACAGTAGATATGTAAATATATGATGCTATTTACCATTATTATCATCAAGCCACATTGGACAAAGATCTCAAAGATCCTAGGGTAAAAGCAAGAGTGTTGTGGCTTAGCCACAGGGTAAAGGGGTTTACGAAATTTCTATCTTCCCCATCCTCCAGGGTCAAGAGGTGACTGTTAAAATGGCAGTGGCTTAGGATGACACACAGTTGTTATGGGTGACATGTTTACTTTAGTTGTTCTGATCTAGAAAGTAGCCCTCTGGAAGTAAGTAGAAGAGTAAATTGCACAATGACAGCATTTTGCTGATGGTGCCAGTGCTGGGACAGGATAGTTAGATCAAAGGTATAAAATTGAAACAATTCAAATTCCGCTAATATGGCCCTTTAGTTATGATCAGTACATATCAGATTGTAAGCCCCAAGTATTTTATAATCCTTGATTTTAGGGATAAGTAGACCTGTTTTGAAGTTGAAACTAATATGGATAGGCAGCATGAGGCACAACACATGCCTTGTAGTCTTTGTGAGCTGATTCGACTATTGGTGAAGACTTAAACTGGGAATCCAAGATGACACATGGTAAACCCCAGTTTTACCTCTTGGTGTAAAACTGGAGAATGCATTTAGTTTCTCTATACTTTCTTTCTCTTCTGGAAAATTAAGATGATTAGAACAGAGGAATTCCCTCAGGTGTCAAATCTGGTGGCACTGATGATTAATAGAACGTGGATGGATTTGACCATTTGCTGATAAGCCACCTGTGGCCTTAATACATGTACTTAGACACTGAGAAGGACTTTGGACACCTTCCAGTCTGGTTTCTTTATTTGTAAAGATAAGCTGAGGTTAGGAGACACAGAGTACCTTGCTAAGGTCATGTGGCTGTCTAAAGACAGAATCAGCGCTAGGTGTTCTAGGCCTTCAATCCATTCTGTGCTTTTGATAAGATTAGGGAGGCCTCAGATTTTTATCAAGGAACCTATAGGCTCCATGTTGCGTAAACCATAGTTTTGGAAATTGCAACGTTTTAGTGATAAATAGTCTGTAAAGACAGTTGTCTGCATGGCATCTGGTAAAAGAAAAGATAGTGAACGCCACTGCTGTTGTTTACACAAGTCCAAAGAGAGAAATTCTGTGTCTATAGAAATGAATGTCTGTGATCCCAGCATGGGGCAGTGACACATTTAATGGGAGTTGCCTGGAGGGCTGTGTTCTGTAACTGAATGGAGATTATCTTCTGTGTTGTTTTCTATTCCGGATGATATATTCTACAAGACCTTTTGGTTTCATTTGCTCCCATTCCATGTTTGTCAAAAATCTTCTCATTAATGATTTAGTTGTTGAAGTTAATAGGACAGCCTCTGTTACGTAGGGATGGGATGGCTCTGGCGCAGAAAGCAGTCACCTAGTCTATCTCTCCATCAGCCCCCTCAGGGGGAACAAAACAACCAAACAAACAAACAAACAAAATCCTAAAAAAACCTTCAAAAGAAATGTGACATTTTAGTCTACAAAAATGCAGACATTCGGGGGTATTCTGTACAAATTCACCCAATAGAAAGGGTCAGACTTTTAAACGCTGTTAACAAATGTATAATCTCATAGAAGGAATGGGGCACACTACGTGTTAGATGTTACCCATTTTTTCTTTGCACACAAGCTGAGGAGCATGAAAAATGAAAAGGCAAAGGTTAGAAAGCAGAGAAAAATGAAAAGCAGAGGTTAGGAAGAATAAAGGAATGACAGTCTATTCATAGTCATAGTTTTGGTAACTACTCCTTAAATAGGAATATTTCATGAGACCAGGGGAGATAAAGAACTACAACATCTGATAAAATGTCCTAAATCAGGGGGCAGGCATTCTGTGAGCCGTGTCCCAGGTGAGTACATGCAGCCCAGGCAGAGAGAAAAGACCAGCAGTGCTGTCAAAGATAGAGAAGTTCTGCATCCAGTCCAGGGAAAAGAAGGCCAACAGCCACATGCACCACCATACAACTCAGGAGTCCAAGCGCTCTGCCCATTGCAAGCACATTTTATGAATACAGACAGTCTGCCTCTCAGCGTTTTGTTTTGTTTTGTTTTGTTTTCTCCCCAAAGATCTTAAATTTATTTATTTGAGAGTGAGCGAGCGAGAGAGAGCACAATCAGGGCCAAGGGCAGAGGGAGAAGCAGATTCCCTGCTGAGCAGAGAGCCTGATGTGGGACTCCATCCCTGGACTCCTGGACTCCAGAATCCTGGCCTGAACCGCTTAACTAACTGAGCCAGCCAGGCACCCCGCTCATACCACTTTTACAAGCACTCCTGCTTTGCTATGGAGACTTGAGACGTTCAGGTTACTCCTCAGGAAGGAGCCCGCAAGTAATGCTTTAGAAACCAGACGTTTGGGACTACTACAGCAAATCTGTGGCCACTCTGTTGATTCAGGGACCTGGTGTTCAGAATTAATCACTTGATGCATCTCATAACGTGCTGGATATTTGGAATGGGAGATACCAGAGGCCTAATCAGCTGGGGAAAATAAAACATTAGAGGAGCGACAGCCAGCTCTGGTTGAGACTGTCTGGAATCAGGGCGCGGAGGGATTATGTGGCCTCGAGTGCATCCGTATTTAATCTAAAAGATCTACTCTGCCTTAGACTTCTTTACTTGTGTTATTTCTAAGGATTGGGGTAATCTTACCCCTCTTTTCTTCTGTAAGGGATTGGTGAGAAGCCCTAGAAAGGCTGGAATCCAGTTATTTGCCAGCAGGAGACGTGCTGTATAATTAAGCTGTCATTTCCCTGGTGGGTTATTATCAGCAGGTAATAAGAAGTATGTGTCATTATAAATTGTCATACAGTATCTCATGCTGTAGGAGATAAGGTACGTCTTCTGCGGCAAAACAAAGTGATTACATGGTGTCATTACGGCCATCATAAATCACAGCGTCCACTTTAATAGTTAAATAGTTATCTATAGAGGCAGTACTGGAAAATTGGTTAGTAATAACTGCCTGATTTTTGATGAAGAATAATTTTTATGTAGGTCTTTTTGTATAAATACCCGAGGAATTTGAAAGAAGAGCATTCATCTAAAACACACACATGAACACTTTTGTTTATTTTGTTTTGTTTTGTTTTTGGCTTGTTGATCTTTAACTACTGATGTTGGAAGGGTCAGAAAGTCACCAAAATAGCTTCCCACTTTTGAGTTTGTTTGTTTGTTTGTTTATATTATGTTGTGTTAGTCACCATACAGTACATCATTAGTTTTTGATGTGGTATTTCGTGATTCATTGAAGAAGGGCCATATGCACCCCAATTTCATAGCAGCAAAGTCCATAATATCCAGCCCATGGAAGAAGCCAAGATGCCCTTCAACAGACAAATGGGTAAAGAAGATGTGGTTCATATACACAATGGAATATTACACAGCCATCAGAAAGGATGAATACCCAACTTTTGTATCAACATGGATGGGACTGGAGGAGATTATGCTGAGTGAAATAAGTCAAACAGAGAAATACAATTATCATATTTTCTGAGTTTAAAGTTATATATATTTAATATCCTATCCTATTCTATCAAGATTACTGCACAGTTGCACTAAAGAGGCCAAAACTGGCTACTAGTAAATTCAGGTCTATGTGGTTTTCTGTTGTTGGAAACCACAAGGTAGCAAGGAAATGGCTTGCCCTCTGGGGTAAAAGGAAAATATTTCTTGATTTTTGAAGGGCAAAAACTAGGAGTCTTTTCTCTCTTTTTCCTTTTCCTTGTTCCTTGGCCATTCTTTTCCACTTCTCTCTCTCCTCTCATCATGATTTATGTTCTTCAAAATTTAATTCACATTTACCAGCTATAAAAACCTCACCTTGACTGACCCAGCTGTCTCTTCCCCTTCACTTTAGCTGGTAGTAGACTTTGCTCTTTACATGACAAAGTATGACAGATGTCTTCTTAGTGAGAATTTTAATATCATATCCAACTAGACTATTGCATTCCAAAGTATGAAAATATTTGTTTCCAGGATCTTACCCAATATAGAGCTTGCACCGGAATGCAAATTCATCACACGACCCAACATTTATTTTTTCCGCAAGGCCCTCCTGAGGAATTCATGTAAGCTTTATTCACGATAGACTGGTACTTCAATAACACTGAGGTAAGGATGTTAATGGTCACTTTTTCTGCGGGACCTTTGGGAAGGGTGGAACAGCCTGACTGTGAGGGTTATGATGACTGGTTCATGCTGAGGTGTCACATTCACGATGGTGATAATTACAGAGAGGTAACATTTTCGAGCGCTCACTGTGTGTCGCGGCCTGTTCTATGTATGAACATGAATGTTCATGAGTGAACTTGATCCTTACAATGACCTGGTGAGGGGAGGCACTATGAAACTGAGGCCCAGGGAGATTGGTTAATCTCCATTAAACCTTATTGTTAGTTGTAGTGACTAAGTTGGAATTCAATCCGGATAGGACTGAAACCAAAGTCTGTTATATCTGTTTGAGGTCTGTCCAAAAGAAGTTTCTGTAGTGGTGAGAATGTTCTCCATCTGCCACGTCCAATAAAGTAACCACAAACCATATGTGGCATTTGAGCCCTTGAAACGTGGCTAGCTCAACTGAGGAAGTGAATTTTTAATTTAATTTAATTTTAATTAATTTACATTTATAGTTAAATAGCCACATATGGCTAGTGGCGACTGTATTGGACAGCATAGCTCCAGATAATTTTTAGATGACTATAGGCTAATAACAGAAAAACCAAACCAGGAAAATACGTTAAAAGAATTTGCTAGTCTTCCTCCATTTCTAGAGTTTCCCTGGATCCTACATTAAAAAAATATTTTTTGTTGTTTAATGTTAAAAGAGAAGGAAAGGAAAGAAGCGCTACTTGAAATCTGTTGCCATATGGAAGCAGTAGGATTCAATTAAACAACACATTATTGACTGCCTCCTCTAGTTCAGGCATTCTGCAAGGCTTTGGGCATTATGAAAAAATGAATAGGAAGACATAGTTCCTGTCTTCAAGGAGCTCATAATCTAAGGAACCTTGTAGAGATGTTATACATTTTTCTTCCAGAGTCTCTTCATGTATAATTAAAGTATTTAAATATCTGCTATTTTATACTTTGTGGTGTTTTGCTTTTAATTTTTAATATTCTAATTTTTTCAAAAGGTAATGTATTCCCATGGTTTAAAATTTAGAGGGGACCGAGTTGCTTTTAATTCCCTTTTATGGAAGCAACCACAGTTATCATTTCCTAGTTCATACCTTTATAAATATTTTGAGCATGCACAAGGAAACATAAACATAGGTTCAGTCCTTTCTAAAAAAAAAATATGCACTATTGAGTAACCTTGCTTCTTGCACTTAAAAATCTGTATCTTAGATACTTTTTCATACTGGGTGCATAATATTCCATTCTGTGGCTCTGCCGTGATTTGTTTAAGCAGTCCTCTGTGGAGATTTAAGTTCTTTCCAATCTTTTGCTATTACAGGACATACAGACATGAGTAAATTTACCAATTATATTCTAACGTGAGCCAAAGTGAATTGCATTCATGTTCCCCAGAGTATATTCCACAAACAGTCTCAGAAGGTCTTCAACACAAAAAGAGGGTTCTTTGTCTAAATAACTTTCTGTAACTTCCGGGTATTCATTGGGGATGCATAGTCTGCCTTGTTAAATTAAAATAAACCCTACAATAATCTACATCAGTGGAGACCATGCGCTTCCCAGGGCTGGATTTTCTGAGGTACTAGAAGAGACTGTTTTTGTAGGTTGAGATCCCTGGGAAGCCAACTGTGATCTAGAAATGCACATGCAGGAGGTCTGCTGGGGTGTG
Source organism: Lontra canadensis (assembly GCF_010015895.1). NCBI lineage: Eukaryota > Metazoa > Chordata > Mammalia > Carnivora > Mustelidae > Lontra > Lontra canadensis. Next base: position 69,117,678 of record NW_022630995.1, on the reverse strand, counting down.
TTCTCTGGAAGGATATGTACTGGAAGGAAGCCATGACAGAAGTAAAGGAGGCAGAGGGGGCTGGTGAAGAGGGACGCAGCTGGCAGCAGAGACCTCAGCCAGTGGGTCCACGTCCCTTGGAGAGTGAGTGCTCTGCAGCCCAGATGGAGTTTCAGGGATGTTCCAACTCCCAACGAAGGAGGCCAAGCCCCCACACAGAGATGTTGTGATCTTGTGCTAGACAGCTCCCTTCCACTGGGGGCATTTCTAGGGAGAGACCCCGCTCTGAGATGTCATTTGGGGCAGTGAGTGCAGTGAGTACCTCTGTGTTCACCACAACTCCGAATAGCACCTTCACACCTTAATGGGAATGCGTATGGATTCCTTCATAGCCTTGCTGTTCAGAGCAAGTCGCTTGATGTCTTCATCAAGAACTTTCTCTATGATAGATGGATGCCCAGCCGGAAGTTCTTGGGAGTATCTAACATTCTTTGTTTCTAATTCCATTTCAGTATGTACTAATTAAATTGCGGGGTAACAACATAAATTTTCCCAAACATACATTTGGCCACACAGGGTCCTACGACCTGATTAGGTCAGCCGTAATCTGGTATTACTGCTATGCATTCATGGGGAAGGCACATTGTTACAGTGTTTTTAAGAGGGTGTCACTTAACCTGGGGCAGATTCTCAGGGCAAAATGGTAGGAGAGCTGAGTTAGAGTTTCGTTTGTTTTCTAAGTATTTGTGTTGCCTCTTGTTGGGTGTTTCCTGAAGGAGCTAACCTGCAGTCTCCCTGGGCTAGGAAACCTGAGTCCATGTTGCTAACACGTAAAGGATTAGACTGTCCTGAGTCTACCCAGCTTTAAACCACAGTCTTAGGTGCTCTTACTTATCCTCCCTGTTGAAGTTCAGGGATAAACAGGAAGCCAGCAAGCCATAGCCATGTCTCAGGGGCATTCTATTTGAAACTTAGATGGGTCTGAATGCTTGTTCTGTGCCTTTTAGTGTGTCTGCTAATTTCATTCTCATGCCATATGCAGAATTCATCAGTTGTCCTGGCTGTCAAGGTATTTTGTTTCCTGATCGGAGAGGGAAAAGTATCCCAGAAATGCACCTCTTTGGGTGTGCCTGATAGAGTTATAGAGTTGATGCAGCTTCATAGAGAGGATGGAAAAATATCCAGGAAAAATCTCAAAAAAGTTCTTAGGAGGTGATGGAGGAGCCCAGTGAAGTGGGAGGTAAAACCACGATTAAGGGTTGGCTGTTAAATGAATATGATGCACAAGTGGAGACAAAAAAGGAAACAAACAAACAAACAAACAAACATTAAGATTGATGGCTGTGTCCAAGACCAACTTTAAAATTGAACATTTTTCTCAAAAACGTTGATCTTTGCCATCAACACAAAGCTTAATAAGAATTCTTGTTATTCTTGATATTGTATAATAGTAATGCCTTAAGTAATAGATTATTTAAAAGGGGGATTTGAAAGGAATAAACTAGAAAAGATACTGTTAGAAGACGAAAAATGATGAAATGATGAAAATAGGAATTTGCCTTAAACAGATCCAAAACAAATTAATCTTTTCTGACCAGTCATTGACTCTTTCCTTCTCCTCCATAACAGTTGGTATCTAAGATGTCTTTATGCTAACTCTGAAATGTTTCTGGAACCACGTCCTTCATAAGCCATTTGCAATGATTCATTTGCAGAGTGTCAGGTCCTAGAGCATGCTGGCTGCTTCTAATGATTTAACTGTGGAGTCCATTTAAAATCCCAGTCTCATCTTCATATGTTCCTCCAGTTCAAGTTAGTCCTGTGGGACCAGTAGGAGGAAGAAGGCGTGGTTCACGTTTTCATGCCTTCTAGCCTCCTTCTGGTTTTCACTGATGGAAATTGGGACCCAGAGGGGACGTAGGGCAAAAGGGCCAGATCTCTTCTGATAGGAGGTCATTCTCTGTTGGTTGTTGTTTCTCTTCCTGGCTAATAGTAACTCACCATTGATACTTTCTGTGGGTGGAGGATTCTAGAGTTGGGCATTTCCTTGGGACTTATGTGAGTTCTTCCTCACATGTATAGTGGTCTCTACACTGGCCCTCTGTGTGTGATTAGTCTTAACCTCTTCCTGTCCTCTCAGCTCTCTCCACTAGTGGGACAGCCCACCAGGTAAGTCCCATTAGGGTCCCAGGTAAGTCCCTAATGGGACTTACCCATCAGGTAAGCAAGGGGACTTACCTGAGTCCCCTTGCTAAGAGGCCAGCTTTGATCCACAGCTTTGCTGAATCAAACACTGGAAATAAAATTTGATGCTTTTCTCCATTATTATATTTTTTTCCCCTTTGGTCAGGTAGGTTTAATAGCAAATCCCTTGAGCTGATGTGATGTCTACCCAGGAGATGAGATGTCAGTCTGTACTGCTCAGGCTAGCTACCATAACAAAATATCAGACCTGAGCTTCTGGAGGCTGGAAAGTCTGAGATCAAGGTGGCTGCTATTCGCTTCTCTGTTGAGGACTCTTCTTGGCTTGCAAGTGGCTGCCTTCTCGCTGTGTCCCTACATGGTGGAGAGAGAGGAAATAATGTCCATGGTGCCTCTTCTTATAGGGATACTAATCCCATCATGGGGACCCCACCTTTATGACCACATTCAACCTTAGTCACATCTCCAAACACCATCACAGTGGGGGTAGGGCTGTGACATAAGAATTTTGGGGAAAACAATTCAGTCTGTAGCACAGTCTCTTTTATGTATAGCCCCATAGCATTTCTCATCATTCCCTTGGCTTGTGATTCTAACCATTGCCTTTCTCTTCCTTCCTGGTATTTTAGTATTCTGTGTATGGATGTGGGAAGGGTTCTTGGGGTGAAGTTGGTGGTCTGGAGGAAGTAAAAGTAGTAAGGGCTTGCCTGAGTTAGCTCTGGACTGGGTGTCTGGACCTAGCTGTAAAACTCTCTTTAGAATGTGGGGCAACTTAATGCTTCTTCATCCCCAGCATTGGGTTCTATTCATCAGTTCCAGGGCAAGAGTAAAGCCACATTCAAGATCCTCTTAAACTATCATCCTTACACACCTTCTTGAATTCTCAGCTCTGTGGGCAATGTCAATTTGCTGGAGTGACACTACTAATTTTATTTATTTATTTATTTTTAAAGATTTTATTTACTTATTTGACAAATAAAGGTTACAAGTAGGCAGAGAGGCAGACGGAGAGGGGGCGGGAAGCAGGCTCCCCACTTAGCAGGGAGCCTGATGTGGGGCTTGATCCCAGGACTGAGATCATGACCTGAGCCAAAGGCAGAGGCTTTAACCCACTGAGCCACCCAGGTGCCCCACTATTTTTTTTTTTTAAGTAGTATATCATTTTTTATTCTTTTACTTTCAATCTATCTCTTTATGTATTTTTTATTAACGTGTATTATTTTTTTCCAGGGTACAAGTCTCATTCTGAAAGGCCAGCTCAAATGTCACCTTCTTACTGAAGTCTTTCCCAATCCCTCATCTTCCTCTCTTTAGGATTAATTGCTTCACCCTGTGTTTTAACATGGGCCTTTCTTTGTTTTTCTACTCAAACACTAAGTACATTAGTTAGTTGTTTGCAATTTTACCCCTAGGTTGACAAGTTCCTTAAGGATCAAAACCAGTTACTATGTTCTTATACACGTTGAGTTTTGAATAAATATTTTAAATAATTCAGGAAGGTTCCAGCATACAACCATGTATATTGAATGGCTACACTTTTGGACTTAGAATTATATGAAGCTTTTATTAAATCAGTAAGAGTCAGAAATAAGATTATATAGATAATTTTATTATTATTAATATTAACATAAATATCCTGTATGTTATGGACTGTACCGAATTTTGGATAAGATGTTTCTTATTTTATACTCCTTAACTTTTAAAAATGGCAAAAGTATGACTACCTTTTTTTAAAATGGAAATATCCTACTTTAGGGTTTTCTAATGGTATAATTTGTTGGTATATTCAAACCCCTTCAAAATTATATATCCCTTGAAAATATGATGTTATAATATTGTGTTTTACTACTGAGTGTCTGAGTGGAGACTTTGCTACTCCACTCTTAGAATAGATATTTGTAACTTATTTTCAGCATCTTGCCTGGAGTTGGTCAGTAACTTGGTATCAAAACTCGACCATTCTCTTACACCATACACAAAGATAAACTTGAAAGGGAAAAAAGACGTCAATGTGAGGCAGAAATCTATCAAAATCCTAGAGCAGAACATAGGCAGTAACCTCTTCAACATCAGCCACAGCAACTTCCTTCAAGATATGTCTCCAAAGACAAAGGAAACAAAAGCGAAAATGAACTTTTGGGACTTCATCAAGATCAAAATCTTCTGCACAACAAAGGAAACATTCAGCAAAACAAAGGGGCAACCCACGGAATAGGAGAAGATATTTGCAGATGACACTACAGACCAAGGGCTGATATCCAAGATCTATAAAGAACTCCTCAAACTCAACACACACAAACCAGATAATCATGTCAAAAAAAAAAAAAAAAAAAAAAAAAAGGGCAGCAGACATGAACAGACACTTCTCCAAAGAAGACATACAAATGGCTAACAGACACATGAAAAAATGTTCATCATCACTAGCCACCAGGGAGATTCAAATCAAAACCACATTGAGATACCATCTTACACCAATTAGAATGGCCAAAATTAACAAGACAGGAAACAACATGTGTTGGAGAGGATGTGGAGAAAGGGGAACCCTCTTACACTGTGGGTGGGAATGCAAGTTGGTGCAGCCATTTTGGAAAACAGTGTGGAGATTCCTTAGGAAATTAAAAATAGAGCTACCCTATAACCCTGCAATTGCACTACTGGGTATTTACTCCAAAGATACAGATGTAGTGAAAAGAAGGGCCATCTGTACCCCAATGTTCATAGCAGCAGTGGCCACAGTCACCAAACTGGAAAGAACCAAGATGCCCTTCAATGGATGAATGGATAAAGAAGATATGGTCCATATATACAATAGAATATTATGCCTCCATCAGAAAGGATGAATACCCAACTTTTGTATCAACATGGACGGGACTGGAAGAGATTATGCTGAGTGAAATAAGTCAAGCAGAGAGAGTCAATTATCATATGGTTTTACTTACTTGTGGAGCATAAGGAATAACATGGAAGACACTGGGAGATGGAGAGGAGAAGTGAGTTGAGGGAAATCGGAGGGGGAGACAAACCATAAGAGACTGTGGACTCTGAGAAACAAACTGAAGGTTTTGGAGGGGAGGGATGTGGGGGTTTGGGTGAGCCTGGTGGTGGATATTATGGAGGGCACGTGTTGTATGGAGCACTGGGTGTGGTGCATAAACAAGGAATTTTGGAACACTGAAAAATATAAAATTTTAAAAAATGTCAGAAGGTCCTTGAAATTAAATATCATAACATTTGTGCATCCTTTGAATAAATTAGTGACATTTAAGATTGCTAAATTAAAAAAAGAAAGTAAATCTTTTAGCTTTTATGAGCCAAGTTATCTACCGAATTAGTCCACTCTGCCTTTATTCCTGCCATAGACGTGGATGGGTGTGACTCTGTCCCAATAAAACTTTATGTACAAAACAGGTGGTGGGTGAGGTTTGGGCTGTGGGTTATGGTTTGCCTACTGTGCATATATAAGATGAAGAAATTCTGTTTCTCACTTGATCCTATATTATTGTCTTAAAGGAACTGAGATGCTTAAAACCAACCAAATATGTAATCCAGCCATCCAGTTTTTGAATGATTTCACCAGCATAAGGAAATTAGAGATTAAAGTAGATCAGATTTTTTTTCAATGACTCATTGAAACTTTTGAAAAATATTGAGAACAATGTGAAGTCAAGTTCAGTCTCAAGAATGAAACAAAATAAAGTCATAGAAATGGAAATTCAAGGGAAGTGACTTTTTTTTGATAAAGTGAGAATACACATTTTATTTTTACTTTCAGTTTACATTTATCTCTTCAGGAAAAAATTCTGTAACATGTGTATACATCAGGATAAACAAAGGAGTAAGTAGAAGTGTTTATGAAAATTAAAACAATACAAATCCTTGTAGGAAAAAGGTAACTTCTCTCTTGTGCAGTCATTTCCGGCATCAGGAAATAATAAAGTAAATATAAATTGAAAGAAAAAGTATGATGAGTTCGCTTCATATGATTCCTTGAAACTGCTCTGTTTCTTAGAATTTTTTTAGGAATTCTCCAAACTCAAGAAACAACTTAATGACAGTTTCAGCATAGACACGTGTTAGGAGTTGCTGCTGCTGAGAGCTCAGGGAAGAATCAGGATGGGATTTTGGATATTGAGGGATAGAATAGCATTCTTAGAATAGCAGCGTAGCTCTGAATTGTCACTACGAGAGATTTTTGAAAATAAATAGACACATTATTTTAAGAAAACCCGTTATGATCTATTCCGGGGCAGGAAATAGAGGAATTTTCTTTAAATGAAATCATACTTGATATATGCAAAAAAAATTAACAGGAGCCTCCCCTCAGTTGTTTTGAGGTCATAAGCAAAGTGCCATGTCCTTTCTGTGTTTCTAATTCTCCTTGATTCCTAGACTTTTAGTTATGGTTTCCTTTGGGATACTGCATAATAGAAGCATTTTGATGTGGTTGTTTTGTGTAGGCCTGCGATAGTTGTTCTTGTCTGATGTGAGGGAGGATTGAGAAGAATATAGGCTAGGTAGAATTAAAGATACATTCTTACAATTTGCATAGTCAAAACAGGCCATCAACTGTAAGATGTTTCTTATTGAGCACTGGGGTTGCAGTAACAAGGATTCAGAGAGGTGCTATTTCTATAGGCTGTTCCTTTGAAGGTAGCTTTTATTTTGGGGAATCCATTGGGAAGCATACTAGACTCTATGCTCAAGAAATTTTGGCCACATTGATGTTTGTGCTAACTAAATATCCCATGTAGTATTTATCATTATCTTTGTTTTCTTTTTTTTTTTTAGATTCTGAAATAAATGCATTTAGAAAGCTGAATTTGAGCATAAACTAGATTATATAGGATCTCTTTTCTACACGCTTTCCTTTTTTTATTTTGGCCAGGACTGCAACTTATAGGCATGGGTGGTCTTGAGTCATCATCTTTAATTCAATTTATATCAAGCTTTTAATTTTTTTCCTTACTGTTTTTCTGATTATCAAAGTAATATGTGCTCATTACGGTAAGAGTGAAACTATAGGAAACGGTAAAGTGTGGAAAATATCAGATCCAGCAATGCAATTACTAAGAAACAACTTGTTGCATCATTATTTTTTCTACATAGCAGATACAAAAAAGTTGGAACATTTGCCTCGTAATTTGTTTTCTTAACAGCAGACGGTGACATTTCCCTGTGACATTACGTAAGTAAAGTAAATATTATTCTTAATGTGCATATAATACTCTGATTTAAAATGTATCACAATCTATTGCGATTGCATTCATTTGTGGTTATTAAAAATAATACTTATGTGAATATATCTTTGAATAAATCTCCATCTAGATTTCTGACAATTTTGTTAAGGAAAATTTCCAAAGAGGAGAATTAAGATGTCTGACATTTTAAATATTTTAATGGTGCTCAGCACATATTCCTGAAAATATGTATAAATTTATACCTTTGGCCCCATTCTGTGAGCCTTGGTGACACGGTATCCTCATGAGTGCTGACATTTTAGAGTTTTAAAACAATTCTTTCTGGTGCTGTGACGAATAGCGCAGTAGCTTGGGACCAGTGTAATTTCCCTCCAGGAACTCATATGGCATGGGATTGCAGGGTGACTCACAAACCATCCATAACAAACAACAGAGTCAGAGAAAAGCCATAAAATCCAGCCTTGTGTCAGTGTAGGCAAAAGCAGTGGAGGCCAAGCAGAATTTGTCCCGGAAGCCCTACTGAATGGCACAGAGGAATGGCAAGACAGGATGGCCCCGTGACAGCAGAGGTCCACAGTCACCAGCAGTTCAGTAGTCCAAGAAGGAAAGAACCCTGTTCTGAGTTGGAACAAAGCTCCAACAGGAAGTCACTGCTGTAAGAAATGGAGAAAGATTCTCTGTTCCCGTTGCTGGCAGATCTCAGAGGGCACGTTGCAGGAGGGGAATGCACCGGAAGGAAGGGACTGTGTTCCTCAGTGGCAGCTTCCAGGGACGAAGCTAGACTGGCTCAGAGCAGAGGCATACGCCGCCTTTAGAAACTCCGAGGGACTTCACAGGGGCTTCTTGCCTGGGCTTTCCTCCTGACATGGAGATGGGAATGAACACACAGGCTCTGTGGCTCATCTGTAACCAGGATGATGATGGAGTTAGTAACACATTCTTGACCTTCTCTCTGCCTGAGAACTACCACTGAAGGTGCAGTCTGTGTGCTGTGTGCCCTTAGAAATGCCTAGCTCCACAGTCCTCCCTTCTGTGGGCTCTCTCCCTTCTCCTACTTCTCGCCCATTTTCACTTCCTCCTGCTTGCCTGGAATCGCACTCCTTAATGGAATACTTTTTCTGTGTTTAATGATGATGTCATATCTATTGTTTGTCTGGTTTCCATTGGGATTTCTCCTCTGATTCATTTGTTCTAAAAAAACGTATTGCTTGATTTTCAAGCATTTAAGAATTCCCTAGGTATTTTCCTATTACTGATTTCACAGCCAGAATTGTCAGAGAATAAGCATTGAATAATTTCAGTCCTTTTAGTTTTGTAATGACTTGCTTAATGACCCAACATATGGTCAACTTTGGCAAATGTTCCAATAGAACTTGAAAAAAGTGTGAATTTTGACGTTGTTGGTATAATGCAGAGTACAAGTCAGGTAGATCAAGAGTATTTTTTTTTTCAGACCTACCTATCCTTCCTGAATTTACATTTTATTATTATTCTTTCAACTTGTGAGAGGGATATTTTTAAATCACCCACAATAATTGAGTTTGAATTTGCCTATTTTTCCTTTGCTTCTATTCATTTTCTTGATAAAATTTAAAGCTATGGTTTTAGGAGGTTTTCTCTTGGATAGTGACCCCCCCCGATGGATGGACATTTTCATGGGTATGAAGTGCCCTCCTGTCTTGTTATTTGGCTTACTGTCTGCTTTTGCCAATATTATACAGTTATCCCAGATTATTTCATTTAATGTTTGCATGATATATAGTTTCCCTTCCATTTACCTTCGGCCTGTCTTTGCCCATATGTTATAGGCATGTCTCTTGGCTCTGTTTTACATTTTTGTTTTTAATTCCACCGGACAATCTTAGTCCATTTTCATTTAATATAAGTACTGATATAATTGTGTTTATATCTCCCATCCATCTCTTTATGCCACTTTTTCTTCCTTTCTTGCTTTTGTGTAGGTTAATCAACCTTTTACTATCCCCTTTTCTTCTACTAATTTGTTAGTTAATATTTTACTCTTATGCGTTACCTTAAATATTACAACATGCATCTTTTTAAAGTAGATACTCTGGATATTAGTTGTTATCTACATCATTTGTGTATTACATTCTATCTGGTGATTTTTTTTAAAGATTTTTTTTATTTGACAGAGAGAGAGAGGGGGAACACAAGCAGGGAGAGTGGGAGAGGGAGAAGCAGGCTTCCTGCTGAGCTGGGAGCCTGATGGGGGATTCAGTCCCAGGACCCTGGGATCATGACCGGAGCGAATGGCAGTCACTTAATGACTGAGCCACCCAGGCTCCCCTTATCTGGTGATTTTTTTAAGAAGAGATGGTTTCAGTGTGCTTTAACCTCTTTTAGAGTAATACAAACTTTAAATTATTTTCATGAGGTCATAATATCGTTGACCACCTAAGCTTGGTCAAAATTTCACAAGAAGAAAACTACCCATGATTTCATTTATGAACATCAGTGCAAAACTCAGAAAATTATCAGGAGAAAGAATCCAGTAACTCATTCAATGAGTAATATATCATGATAAAATAGAGTTCATTCCAGGAATGAAAAATTATGAACTCTACTAAAAAGAATTCATCATATTAATTGATGTAAGGGAAAATTATGTTAATTTCTATAGATGCTGAGTGTTCATCTGACAAAATTCAACAGCCATTCTAGATATTTTTTTTAAAGAGACAACTCAGTAAAGTAAGAGTTAAACATTTTGTAACCCTAACAATTTATGCAATCACACATATATACACACGCCAAAGACAGTATAATAATTAGTGGAAAAATGCTAGAGGCACTTCTCTTTCTGCCAAAAGACAAACCAGATAAGGGCGCACAGCTCTCATGTCTACTGCTGATGCTCTACCAGAGCTATTAGTCAACAGCACCAGACAAGAGAAACTGTTGTTGTAGATGACTTTAATACTTAGAAAACCCCAAAGAATGTAACTGAAAAGATTTCTAACTATGATTCAATTCTAACATCTAAAAGAGAGCATGGGAAAAAAAAAAAAAAAAGAAAGAAAGACAAATCTGACTCATTAAATCCTTTGGTTTGGCAAAAAACAAAAAAGCATCTACTCTAGAGAAATCCTGAAGATGAATTTGTAAACTTGGCAAAAGTATTTACCTCTGAAATCACCAAGTTTTCTTTTTCTTTTTTTTAAGATTTTATTTATTCATTTGAGAGAGAGAGCGAGAGAGCACAAGCAGTGGGAATGGCACAGGGAGAAGCAGACTCCCAGCTGAGCTGGGACTTTAGGCCCTGGGATCATGACCTGAGCCGAAGGCAGACTCTTAGCCATCTCAGCCACCCAGGCACCCCGCCAAGAGTTTTCCAATGTATTTTTAGAAATCATGGGTTTGGGGAGAAATAAAAAGCAGTAGAACAACTGGCAAAGATCATCAATAGGCAGTTTGCATAACAAGAAATGCAGTCTTTGAATTCATAAAAATTCAACCTCATGCAAAATGGTAGTCTTTTTTTGATTTATGGAATGTGGGAATATAAATATATATTTCTCAATTTGCTTGCATTTCATCAGGAAACTGTCAAGGATTCACAGGAGCTAATAAAAATGGTTGTTTAATTAAAGAGAAGAGGGTGGAGAGAATACAGGGTGGAAAGGGAAGAAAATGAGGGCGTGATTTCTAAATGAATTACCTTTTCGTATTGTTTTGTTTCTCAACATTGTGACTATATTACCTTTAGAGAAAAAAATACAATAAAATGTAATTTTTTGTGAATTTGTTAAGTGAGAAATTTTATTTCATTCTATCTTGCATTCTTGGTAACTGTGGACACTGAATTCCTTAAAAGTGTCTGCATTTTTACTCTTTTTACCTATCTGTTCAAGTTTCTCATATTTGGAGATTTTTTTTCTTATCAAATTTTATAATCCTTTAATATGTAAGTCACCAGTACATTTAAAATTTTTATTTAGACATTTTTAGTCTGTTTATCCCATTACTTTATTCATTATTCATTAATATATTGGACTTAATCATTTTTATTTTGTCAAATCTATCAATCTTATTTTGTCGAATTTTTTAAAAATTGCCTTAAGCCTATCCAGAAATCAGGTGCTTACTTAACGTATTTTTTCTAGCTGTCTTTTTTTTTTTTTTTTAAAGTATCATTTTTAATTTATTTTTTATTTGATCTCTTGTTTTAGATTTACCCATACTATTCTATTTGTTGAAAATGTTTACTTAAAACTACTTCTAAATACATTTTCAATATATGTAGTTCTCATTTCACTACATTTTAAGGGAAGGAGCTTAACTCCCTCTACCTATAATGTGAGCTCAAGATAGTGACTTTTTTTTTTTTTTTATAATTTTATTTTTTATAAACATATATATATATATATATTTTTCCCCCAGGGGTACAGGTCTGTGAGTCTCCACGTTTACAAACTTCACAGCACTCACCATAGCACATACCCTACCCAATGTCCATAACCCCCCCCCCAACCCCTTTCTGCCCAGCAACCCTCAGTTTGTTTTGTGAGATTAAGAGTCACTTATGGTTTGTCTCCCTCCCAATCCCAACTTGTTTCATTTACTCTTCTCCTACCACATTAACCCCCCATGTTGCATCTCCTCTCCCTCATATCAGGGAGATCATATGATAGTTGTCTTTCTCCGATTGACTTATTTCGCTAAGCATGATACCCTCTAGTTCCATCCATGTTGTCGCAAATGGCAAGATTTCATTTCTTTTGATGGCTGCATAGTATTCCATTGTATATATATACCACATCTTCTTTATCCATTCGTCTGTTGATGGACATCTAGGTTCTTTCCATAGTTTGGCTATTGTAGATATTGCTGCTATAAACATTCGGGTGCACGTGCCCCTTCGGATCACTACGTTTGTATCTTTAGGGTAAATACCCAGCAGTGCAATTGCTGGGTCATAGGGTAGTTCAATTTTCAACATTTTGAGGAACCTCCATGCTGTTTTCCAGAGTGGTTGCACCAGCTTGCATTCCCACCAACAATGTAGGAGGGTTCCCCTCTCTCCGCATCCTCGCCAGCATCTGTCATTTCCGGACTTGTTAATTTTAGCCATTCTGACTGGTGTGAGGTGGTATCTCATTGTGGTTTTGATTTGTATTTCCCTGATGCCGAGTGATATGGAGCACTTTTTCATGTGTCTGTTGGCCATCTGGATGTCTTCTTTGCAGAAATGTCTGTTCATGTCTTCTGCCCATTTCTTGATGGGATTATTTGTTCTTTGGGTGTTGAGTTTGCTAAGTTCTTTATAGATTCTGGACACTAGCCCTTTATCTGATATGTCGTTTGCAAATATCTTCTCCCATTCTGTCAGTTGTCTTTTGGTTTTGTGAACTGTTTCCTTTGCTGTGCAAAAGCTTTTGATCTTGATAAAATCCCAATAGTTCATTTTTGCCCTTGCTTCCCTTGCCTTTGGCGATGTTCCTAGGAAGATGTTGCTGCGGCTGAGGTCGAAGAGGTTGCTGCCTGTGTTCTCCTCAAGGATGTTGATGGATTCCTTTCTCACATTGAGGTCCTTCATCCATTTTGAGTCTATTTTCGTGTGTGGTGTAAGGAAATGATCCAATTTCATTTTTCTGCATGTGGCTGTCCAATTTTCCCAACACCATTTATTGAAGAGGCTGTCTTTTTTCCATTGGACATTCTTTCCTGCTTTGTCGAATTTTAGTTGACCATAGAGTTGAGGGTCTATTTCTGGGCTCTCTATTCTGTTCCATTGATCTATGTGTCTGTTTTTGTGCCAGTACCATGCTGTCTTGATGATGACAGCTTTGTAATAGAGCTTGAAGTCCGGAATTGTGATGCCACCAACTCTGGCTTTCTTTTTCAATATTCCTTTGGCTATTCGCGGTCTTTTCTGGTTCCATATAAATTTTAGGATTATTTGTTCCATTTCTTTGAAAAAAATGGATGGTACTTTGATAGGAATTGCATTAAATGTGTAGATTGCTTTAGGTAGCATAGACATTTTCACAATATTTATTCTTCCAATCCAGGAGCATGGAACATTTTTCCATTTCTTTGTGTCTTCCTCAATTTCTTTCATGAGTACTTTATAGTTTTCTGTGTATAGATTCTTAGTCTCTTTGGTTAGGTTTATTCCTAGGTATCTTATAGTTTTGGGTGCAATTGTAAATGGGATGGACTCCTTAATTTCTCTTTCTTCTGTCTTATTGTTGGTGTAGAGAAATGCGACTGATTTCTGTGCATTGATTTTATATCCTGACACATTACTGAATTCCTGTACAAGTTCTAGCAGTTTTGGAGTGGAGTCTTTTGGGTTTTCCACATATAGTATCATATCATCTGCGAAGAGTGATAGTTTGACTTCTTCTTTGCCGATTTGGATGCCTTTAATTTCTTTTTCTTGTCTGATTGCTGAGGCTAGGACTTCTAGTACTATGTTGAATAGCAGTGGTGATAACGTACATCCCTGCCGTGTTCCTGACCTTAGCGGAAAAGCTTTCAGTTTTTCTCCATTGAGAATGATATTTGCGATGGGTTTTTCATAGATGGCTTTGATAATATTGAGGTATGTGCCCTCTATCCCTACACTTTGAAGAGTTTTGATCAGGAAGGGATGCTGTACTTTGTCAAATGCTTTTTCAGCATCTATGGAGAGTATCATATGGTTCCTGTTTTTTCTTTTATTAATGTGTTGTATCACATTGATTGATTTGCGGATGTTGAACCAACCTTGCAGCCCTGGAATAAATCCCACTTGGTCGTGGTGAATAATCCTTTTAATGTACTGTTGAATCCTATTGGCTAGTATTTTGGTGAGAATTTTTGCATCTGTGTTCATCAAGGATATTGGTCTGTAGTTCTCTTTTTTGATGGGATCCTTGTCTGGTTTGGGGATCAAGGTGAGGCTGGCCTCATAAAATGAGTTTGGAAGTTTTCCTTCCATTTCTATTTTTTGGAACAGTCTCAGGAGAATAGGAATTAGTTCTTCTTTAAATGTTTGGTAGAATTCCCCCGGGAAGCCGTCTGGCCCTGGGCTTTTGTTTGTTTGGAGATTTTTGATGACTGTTTCAATCTCCTTACTGGTTATGGGTCTGTTCAGGCTTTCTATTTCTTCCAGGTTCAGTTGTGGTAGTTTATATGTCTCTAGGAATGCATCCATTTCTTCCAGATTGTCAAATTTGTTGGCATAGAGTTGCTCATAATATGTTCTTATAATTGTCTGTATTTCTTTGGTGTTTGTTGTGATCTCTCCTCTTTCATTCATGATTTTATTTATTTGGGTCCTTTCTCTTCTCTTTTTGATAAGTCTGGCCAGGGGCTTATCAATCTTATTAATTCTTTCAAAGAACCAGCTCCTAGTTTCGTTGATTTGTTCTATTGTTTTTTTGGTTTCTATTTCATTGATTTCTGCTCTGATCTTTATGATTTCTCTTCTCCTGCTGGGTTTAGGGTTTCTTTCTTGTTCTTTCTCAGCTCCTTTAGGTGTAGGGTTAGGTTGTGTACCTGAGACCTTTCTTGTTTCTTGAGAAAGGCTTGTACCGCTATATATTTTCCTCTCAGGACTGCCTTTGTTGTGTCCCACAGATTTTGAACCGTTGTGTTTTCATTATCATTTGTTTCCATGAATTTTTTCAATTCTTCTTTAATTTCCTGG
Organism: Lontra canadensis; assembly: GCF_010015895.1. Lineage (NCBI taxonomy): Eukaryota > Metazoa > Chordata > Mammalia > Carnivora > Mustelidae > Lontra > Lontra canadensis. The sequence goes on along the minus strand of NW_022630995.1, from coordinate 69,102,642 downwards.
TTGACCCATTCATTCTTTAGAAGGATGCTGTTTAGTCGCCATATATTTGGGTTCTTTCCAAATTTCCTCTTGCGATTGAGTTCTAGCTTCAGAGCATTGTGGTCTGAAAATATGCAGGGAATGATCCCAATTTTTTGATAACAGTTAAGACCTGATTTAGAACCAAGGATGTGATCTATTCTGGAGAATGTTCCATGTGCACTAGAGAAGAATGTGTATTCTGTTGCTTTGGGATGAAATGTTCTGAATAGATCTGTGATGTCCATCTGGTCCAGTGTGTCATTTAAGGCCTTTATTTCCTTGTTGATCTTTTGCTTGGATGATCTGTCCATTTCAGTGAGGGGAGTGTTAAAGTCCCCTACTATTATTGTATGATTGTCGATATGTTTCTTTGATTTTGTTATTAATTGGTTTATATAGTTGGCTGCTCCCACGTTAGGGGCATAGATATTTACAATTGTTAGATCTTCTTGTTGGACAGATCCTTTGAGTATGATATAGTGTCCATCTTCATCTCTTATTATAGTCTTTGGTTTAAAATCTAAGTGATCTGATATAAGGATTGCCACTCCTGCTTTCTTCTGATGTCCATTAGCATGGTAAATTCTTTTCCACCCCCTCACTTTAAATCTGAAAGTGTCTTCGGGTTTAAAATGAGTTTCTTGTAGGCAACATATAGATGGGTTTTGTTTTTTTATCCATTCCGATACCCTGTGTCTTTTGATTGGGGCATTTAGCCCATTAACATTCAGGGTAACTATTGAGAGATATGAATTTAGTGCCATTGTATTGCCTGTAAGGTGACTGCTATTGTATATTGTTTCTGTTCCTTTCTGATCTACTACTTTTAGGTTCTCTCTTTGCTTAGAGGACCCCTTTCAATATTTCCTGTAGAGCTGGCTTGGTGTTTGCAAATTCTTTCAGTTTTTGTTTGTCCTGGAAGCTTTTAATCTCTCCTTCTATTTTCAATGATAGCCTAGCTGGATATAGTATTCTTGGCTGCATGTTTTTCTCGTTTAGTACTCTGAATATATCATGCCAGCTCTTTCTGGCCTGCCAGGTCTCTGTGGATAAGTCTGCTGCCAATCTAATATTTTTACCATTGTATGTTACAGACTTCTTCTCCCGGGCTGCTTTCAGGATTTTCTCTTTGTCACTAAGACTTGTAAATTTTACTATTAGGTGACAGGGTGTGGACCTATTCTTATTGATTTTGAGTGGGGTTCTCTGAACCTCCTGGATTTTGATGCTTGTTCCCTTTGCCATATTGGGGAAATTCTCTCCAATAATTCTCTCCAATATACCTTCTGCTCCCCTCTCTCTTTCTTCTTCTTCTGGAATCCCAATTATTCTAATGTTGTTTCGTCTTATGGTGTCACTTATCTCTCGAATTCTGCCCTCGTGGTCCAGTAGTTGTTTGTCCCTCTTTTGTTCAGCTTCCTTATTCTCTGTCATTTGGTCTTCTATATCGCTAATTCTTTCTTCTGCCTCATTTATCCTAGCAGTGAGAGCCTCCATTTTTGATTGCACCTCATTAATAGCTTTTTTTATTTCAACTTGATTAGATTTTAGTTCTTTTATTTCTCCAGAAAGGGCTTTTATATCTCCCGAGAGGGTTTCTCTAATATCTTCCATGCCTTTTTCGAGCCCAGCTAGAACCTTGAGAATCGTCATTCTGAACTCTAAATCTGACATATTACCAATGTCTGTATTGATTAGGTCCTTAGCCTTTGGTACTGCCTCTTGTTCTTTTTTTTGCGGTGAATTTTTCCGCCTTGTCATTTTGTCCAGGTAAGAGTATATGGAGGAGTAAGTAAAATACTAAAAGGGTGGCAACAACCCCAGGTAAATATGCTTTAGCCAAATCAGAAGAGATCCCAAATCGTGAGGGGGG
>NW_022630995.1:68793309-69095748 GCF_010015895.1 Lontra canadensis | reverse complement strand
TTAATAATTTTATTTTTTATAAACATATATATATATATATTTTTTCCCCCAGGGGTACAGGTCTGTGAATCTCCACGTTTACAAACTTCACAGCACTCACCATAGCACATACCCTACCCAATGTCCATAACCCCCCCCCAACCCCTTTCTGCCCAGCAACCCTCAGTTTGTTTTGTGAGATTAAGAGTCACTTATGGTTTGTCTCCCTCCCAATCCCAACTTGTTTCATTTACTCTTCTCCTACCACATTAACCCCCCATGTTGCATCTCCTCTCCCTCATATCAGGGAGATCATATGATAGTTGTCTTTCTCCGATTGACTTATTTCGCTAAGCATGATACCCTCTAGTTCCATCCATGTTGTCGCAAATGGCAAGATTTCATTTCTTTTGATGGCTGCATAGTATTCCATTGTATATATATACCACATCTTCTTTATCCATTCGTCTGTTGATGGACATCTAGGTTCTTTCCATAGTTTGGCTATTGTAGACATTGCTGCTATAAACATTCGGGTGCACGTGCCCCTTCGGATCACTACGTTTGTATCTTTAGGGTAAATACCCAGCAGTGCAATTGCTGGGTCATAGGGTAGTTCTATTTTCAACATTTTGAGGAACCTCCATGCTGTTTTCCAGAGTGGTTGCACCAGCTTGCATTCCCACCAACAATGTAGGAGGGTTCCCCTCTCTCCGCATCCTCGCCAGCATCTGTCATTTCCGGACTTGTTAATTTTAGCCATTCTGACTGGTGTGAGGTGGTATCTCATTGTGGTTTTGATTTGTATTTCCCTGATGCCGAGTGATATGGAGCACTTTTTCATGTGTCTGTTGGCCATCTGGATGTCTTCTTTGCAGAAATGTCTGTTCATGTCTTCTGCCCATTTCTTGTTTGGATTATTTGTTCTTTGGGTGTTGAGTTTGCTAAGTTCTTTATAGATTCTGGACACTAGCCCTTTATCTGATATGTCGTTTGCAAATATCTTCTCCCATTCTGTCAGTTGTCTTTTGGTTTTGTTAACTGTTTCCTTTGCTGTGCAAAAGCTTTTAATCTTGATAAAATCCCAATAGTTCATTTTTGCCCTTGCTTCCCTTGCCTTTGGCGATGTTCCTAGGAAGATGTTGCTGCGGCTGAGGTCGAAGAGGCTGCTGCCTGTGTTCTCCTCAAGGATGTTGATGGATTCCTTTCTCACATTGAGGTCCTTCATCCATTTTGAGTCTATTTTCGTGTGTGGTGTAAGGAAATGATCCAATTTCATTTTTCTGCATGTGGCTGTCCAATTTTCCCAACACCATTTATTGAAGAGGCTGTCTTTTTTTCCATTGGACATTCTTTCCTGCTTTGTCGAATTTTAGTTGACCATAGAGTTGAGGGTCTATTTCTGGGCTCTCTATTCTGTTCCATTGATCTATGTGTCTGTTTTTGTGCCAGTACCATGCTGTCTTGATGATGACAGCTTTGTAATAGAGCTTGAAGTCCGGAATTGTGATGCCACCAACTCTGGCTTTCTTTTTCAATATTCCTTTGGCTATTCGAGGTCTTTTCTGGTTCCATATAAATTTTAGGATTATTTGTTCCATTTCTTTGAAAAAAATGGATGGTACTTTGATAGGAATTGCATTAAATGTGTAGATTGCTTTAGGTAGCATAGACATTTTCACAATATTTATTCTTCCAATCCAGGAGCATGGAACATTTTTCCATCTCTTTGTGTCTTCCTCAATTTCTTTCATGAGTACTTTATAGTTTTCTGTGTATAGATTCTTAGTCTCTTTGGTTAGGTTTATTCCTAGGTATCTTATAGTTTTGGGTGCAATTGTAAATGGGATGGACTCCTTAATTTCTCTTTCTTCTGTCTTATTGTTGGTGTAGAGAAATGCGACTGATTTCTGTGCATTGATTTTATATCCTGACACATTACTGAATTCCTGTACAAGTTCTAGCAGTTTTGGAGTGGAGTCTTTTGGGTTTTCCACATATAGTATCATATCATCTGCGAAGAGTGATAGTTTGACTTCTTCTTTGCCGATTTGGATGCCTTTAATTTCTTTTTGTTGTCTGATTGCTGAGGCTAGGACTTCTAGTACTATGTTGAATAGCAGTGGTGATAACGTACATCCCTGCCGTGTTCCTGACCTTAGCGGAAAAGCTTTCAGTTTTTCTCCATTGAGAATGATATTTGCGATGGGTTTTTCATAGATGGCTTTGATAATATTGAGGTATGTGCCCTCTATCCCTACACTTTGAAGAGTTTTGATCAGGAAGGGATGCTGTACTTTGTCAAATGCTTTTTCAGCATCTATGGAGAGTATCATATGGTTCTTGTTCTTTCTTTTATTAATGTGTTGTATCACATTGATTGATTTGTGGATGTTGAACCAACCTTGCAGCCCTGGAATAAATCCCACTTGGTCGTGGTGAATAATCCTTTTAATGTACTGTTGAATCCTATTGGCTAGTATTTTGGTGAGAATTTTCGCATCTGTGTTCATCAAGGATATTGGTCTGTAGTTCTCTTTTTTGATGGGATCCTTGTCTGGTTTGGGGATCAAGGTGAGGCTGGCCTCATAAAATGAGTTTGGAAGTTTTCCTTCCATTTCTATTTTTTGGAACAGTCTCAGGAGAATAGGAATTAGTTCTTCTTTAAATGTTTGGTAGAATTCCCCCGGGAAGCCGTCTGGCCCTGGGCTTTTGTTTGTTTGGAGATTTTTGATGACTGTTTCAATCTCCTTACTGGTTATGGGTCTGTTCAGGCTTTCTATTTCTTCCAGGTTCAGTTGTGGTAGTTTATATGTCTCTAGGAATGCATCCATTTCTTCCAGATTGTCAAATTTGTTGGCATAGAGTTGCTCATAATATGTTCTTATAATTGTCTGTATTTCTTTGGTGTTAGTTGTGATCTCTCCTCTTTCATTCATGATTTTATTTATTTGGGTCCTTTCTCTTTTCTTTTTGATAAGTCTGGCCAGGGGTTTATCAATCTTATTCTTTCAAAGAACCAGCTCCTAGTTTCATTAATTTGTTCTATTGTTTTTTTGGTTTCTATTTCATTGATTTCTGCTCTGATCTTTATGATTTCTCTTCTCCTGCTGGGTTTAGGGTTTCTTTCTTGTTCTTTCTCAGCTCCTTTAGGTGTAGGGTTAGGTTGTGTACCTGAGACCTTTCTTGTTTCTTGAGAAAGGCTTGTATCACTATATATTTTCCTCTCAGGACTGCCTTTGTTGTGTCCCACAGATTTTGAACCGTTGTGTTTTCATTATCATTTGTTTCCATGAATTTTTTCAATTCTTCTTTAATTTCCTGGTTGACCCATTCATTCTTTAGAAGGATGCTGTTTAGTCGCCATGTATTTGGGTTCTTTCCAAATTTCCTCTTGTGATTGAGTTCTAGCTTCAGAGCATTGGGGTCTGAAAATATGCAGGGAGTGATCCCAATCTTTTGATACTGGTTGAGACCTGATTTAGGACCCAGGATGTGATTATTCTGGAGAATGTTCCATGTGCACTAGAGAAGAATGTGTATTCTGTTGCTTTGGAATGAAATGTTCTGAATATATCTGTGATGTCCATCTGGTCCAGTGTGTCATGTAAGGCCTTTATTTCCTTGTTGATCTTTTGCTTGGATGATCTGTCCATTTCAGTGAGGGGAGTGTTAAAGTCCCCTACTATTATTGTATGATTGTCGATGTGTTTCTTTGATTTTGTTATTAATTGGTTTATATAGTTGGCTGCTCCCACGTTAGGGGCATAGATATTTACAATTGTTAGATCTTCTTGTTGGACAGATCCTTTGAGTATGATATAGTGTCCATCTTCATCTCTTATTATAGTCTTTGGTTTAAAATCTAAGTGATCTGATATAAGGATTGCCACTCCTGCTTTCTTCTGATGTCCATTAGCATGGTAAATTCTTTTCCACCCCCTCACTTTAAATCTGAAAGTGTCTTCGGGTTTAAAATGAGTTTCTTGTAGGCAACATATAGATGGATTTTGTTTTTTTATCCATTCCGATACCCTGTGTCTTTTGATTGGGGCATTTAGCCCATTAACATTCAGGGTAACTATTGAGAGATATGAATTTAGTGCCATTGTATTGCCTGTAAGGTGACTGCTATTGTATATTGTTTCTGTTCCTTTCTGATCTACTACTTTTAGGTTCTCTCTTTGCTTAGAGGACCCCTTTCAATATTTCCTGTAGAGCTGGCTTGGTGTTTGCAAATTCTTTCAGTTTTTGTTTGTCCTGGAAGCTTTTAATCTCTCCTTCTATTTTCAATGATAGCCTAGCTGGATATAGTATTCTTGGCTGCATGTTTTTCTCGTTTAGTACTCTGAATATATCATGCCAGCTCTTTCTGGCCTGCCAGGTCTCTGTGGATAAGTCTGCTGCCAATCTAATATTTTTACCATTGTATGTTACAGACTTCTTCTCCCGGGCTGCTTTCAGGATTTTCTCTTTGTCACTAAGACTTGTAAATTTGACTATTAGGTGACGGGGTGTGGACCTATTCTTATTGATTTTGAGTGGGGTTCTCTGAACCTCCTGGATTTTGATGCTTGTTCCCTTTGCCATATTGGGGAAATTCTCTCCAATAATTCTCTCCAATATACCTTCTGCTCCCCTCTCTCTTTCTTCTTCTTCTGGAATCCCAATTATTCTAATGTTGTTTCGTCTTATGGTGTCACTTATCTCTCGAATTCTGCCCTCGTGGTCCAGTAGTTGTTTGTCCCTCTTTTGTTCAGCTTCCTTATTCTCTGTCATTTGGTCTTCTATATCGCTAATTCTTTCTTCTGCCTCATTTATCCTAGCAGTGAGAGCCTCCATTTTTTATTGCACCTCATTAATAGCTTTTTTTATTTCAACTTGATTAGATTTTAGTTCTTTTATTTCTCCAGAAAGGGCTTTTATATCTCCCGAGAGGGTTTCTCTAATATCTTCCATGCCTTTTTCGAGCCCAGCTAGAACCTTGAGAATCGTCATTCTGAACTCTAAATCTGACATATTACCAATGTCTGTATTGATTAGGTCCTTAGCCTTTGGTACTGCCTCTTGTTCTTTTTTTTGCGGTGAATTTTTCCGCCTTGTCATTTTGTCCAGATAAGAGTATATGGAGGAGTAAGTAAAATACTAAAAGGGTGGCAACAACCCCAGGTAAATATGCTTTAGCCAAATCAGAAGAGATCCCAAATCGTGAGGGGGGGGGGGAAAAAAAAAAGTTCAAAAAGAAAAAAAAATAAATAAATAAAATAAAAGAAAAAAGAAAAAAGAAACAAATAAAAAAAAGAAAACCAATAATGAAAAAAATATAAAAAGGAAAAAATATATATATATTGGATAAACTAGTTAAAAAACGTTAAAAAAGAAAAGGGTAAAAGTTTAAAAAAATTTAGCAGAAGAAGAGAAAAAAATTGAAAAAGAAAAAAAAATTAAATTAACTGCAAGGCTAAAGAATCATGGGGAGAAAGCCATGAGTTCCGTGCTTTGCTTTCTCCTCCTCTGGAATTCCGCTGCTCTCCTTGGTATTGAAACCGCACTCCTCGTAAGTGAACTTGGTCCTGGCTGGGTTTCTTGTTGATCTTCTGGGGGAGGGGCCTGTTGTAGTGATTTTTAAGTGTCTTTGCCCCAGGCGGAGTCGCACCGCCCTTACCAGGGGCCGGGCTGAGTAATCCGCTCGGGTTTGCTTTCGGGAGCTTTTGTTCCCTGAGCGCTTTCCGTAGAGTCCGGAGGACGGGAAGGAAGATGGCGGCCTCCCAGTCTCCGGCCCGGAGGAGCCGAGAGCTAGGGGTCCCACTCCTCAGTGCGCCCTCAGGGAACAGCGTCCAATTACTCCCGTCTGCCTGGCCTCCGGCTGCGCTCCGAGCTCACCGAGCCTGCGACCGGTTCAAGGTAAGCCCGAGCTGTGAGCTCACTCCTTGGCTCCGTCTCTGTAGCCGGCTTCCCTGTTCTAATACCTGCGAGCTCTGCGACACTCAGACACCCCGATCCTTCTGTGACCCTGCGGGACCTGAGGCCACACTGGCCCTGCGTGGGCTTCACCCCAGTTAAGCCTCTGGAGCGATGTCCCTCAGCGGAACAGACTTTTAAAATCCCGATTTTGTGCTCCGTTGCTCCACCGCTTGCCGGGAGCCGGCCCCTCCCCCCGGGGTCTGTCTTCCCGTCCCTTTGGATTCACTTCTCCGCCAGTCCTACCTTTCAGCAAGTGGTTGATTTTCTGTTTCTAGAATTGCTGTTCTTCTTCTCTTCGATCTCCCGTTGGATTTGTAGGTGTTTGCAATCTTTAGATAAGCTATCTAGCTGATTTCCCGCAACCTGAAGTAGTCTCAGCTGCTACTTCTCCGCCATCTTGACTCCTCCCTCTAGCTGTCTTTTTTTTTAAAGCTGGAATTTGTCATATGAAGTGAGAGGAGAATATAATTTTTCTCAACACCTAACCAGTAGCTTCATAGGATCTTTGTTAAATAATAACCATTTTTCTTACCTGCTGTCCCAAGATTCTTTCATAGAGATATCTGTCAATACAGCGGTCACTTATTTTCATTTTGTGGTAAATTTTGACATCTACTAGGACTAGTTTTTTTTTTTTTAATTGCCTTTTAATTTCAAAATTATTTTCACCAGTGGACGATTCCACATGAACTTAAAAATCATAGAGTCAATCGCACTTCCTGTTTCAATTTTTATGTCAATTTCACTTCCAATTTCATTTCTTATGAAATAATTTGGAAAGAAAATTATACATCTGTAATATGCAGTGTTACCATTCAGGAATTAAATATGCTTCTCAAAGTATTTGATTGTCCTTTTTGCTTTTCAATCTAGTTTTACTGATTTTTTATATTGTTCTAGTGTATTTCCTTATCATGTTCATTCCTAAGTATTGTATAATTTTGTCAGTAATGTGAATTAGGTGATTTTCTCTACATATTACTAAGATACAGATGATGAACATGAAAATAAGTGGTTATTTAATTTTTATTTTTCATTCATTTTGTTACAAACTTTCTCATAGAACTTGCTATTTTAGTTCATATGATGTCTCGGGTAATTTGCTTACTTTGTTAGTTAAATAATTGTAGAATCAAAATAAATAATTGTAATATCTACAAGTAATGGTTTTATGTTTTTAAATAGTTATAATTATATATTTTTACACCTTGTTTTTATTAATCAAATTTCAGGGGCACCTGGGTGGCTCAGTTGGTTAAACATCTGCCTTTGGATCAGGTTATGATCGCAGGGTCCTGGGATCGAGTCCTGCCCACATCAGGCTCCCTGCTCAGTAGAGGAGTCTGCTTCTCTCTCTGCCTCTATGCGCTCTCTCTCTCTCTCAAATAACTAATAAAAGCCCAAAAAAGATAAAAGAAAGAAAAGAAATTCTGGGAATTTCTTCCAGATACCAAAGAATAGCCATGAGAGCATCCATTCTTATTCTTTTTTTTTAAATTTATTTATTGGACAGAGAGAGAGAGCACAAGCAGGGGGAGCAGAAGAGGGAGCAGGATCTCCACTGAGCAGGCAGCCCGATGCGGGGGTCGATCCCAGGATCCTGGGATCATGACCTGAGCTGAAGGCAGACGCCCAACTGACAGCCACCCAGGTGCCCCCATTCTTATTCTTCAACATGATGGGGATACTTGGAGTGATTTGCTAATAGGTTTGAAGCTGGAATTAGTTTCAGGAAGATTTGCTTGTAATAGGAAATTACTGTTCTATTCCTATTATTAAGAATTTATTATTCTAAAAAAATGTGTAGTGAATTTTGCCAGAGGTATTTTTAGCTCAGGACTGGTGCGGTGTTGAAGAGATCAGGCTGGCTAGAATTTGAAATGCGGCTCTCCAGCTTGGCAGCGTTGCATCACAGCCTCTGGGTGGCTGCTTAGGCTCTGCTCTCCATTTCCTCATTTATAAAGTGCAGATAGCAATCATACCTACCTCATAGGCATTCTATAAATGGCACATGAGCTAAAGCCTGTGATGCGTTTGGCATTGCCCTTGGAATAGAGCTGGCACTCAGTAAGCGATGACTATTATTGCCATCTTTGAGATGATGGTATGATTTTTCTATGGGATAACTTAAGATGAAAGAATTTGAGCAAAGCAAGTCTGCCTGGAATGTTCGATTGCATGGCCCACCTTAGTGAGAGCTCACATCTGCCCACCCCGTGTTTGAGCCTCTGTGGTTTAATTCTTACTCTTTTTTCCCACTCTCAGTATGCCACTGACCTTAACAAAAATGTGTACTTGCTTTGTCCAGTCAGCAGGATTGAGAAACAAGTTCGTCTTCTACTTTTCAGGGCTCTGTTTATTCAGTTATCAGGAAGAAGGGTAGAGTTGAATCAAATACTAATTTTTCAGTGTTTTTTCCTTCTAGTTCTCTTATAGTGCGTGATATTGGGAAAGGTGCTTATTTTTGTCTGGGTATTGTAATGCACATAATATTCAGAAGGTTGTCAAAGCCTTCTGAGGGTTAGCCATACACAGATATATATATACCGAGGATTAGTCCTGTATGTGCATAAGCATGGGCCTCGCTTTCATCATCTGCCTAAGTAAGCTTACTTAATTCTCTAAGTTTTAATTTTCTGATGTAATTGGTTATTTATATATTCGAAGGAAAAACCTAACCCGAGGTTAACATTTCTTTATGGGACATTAGGCTTTGTCTACCATCACTGTTATTAGTAAAGCTCACTTTATAGTTATGGATTTGTGCATTACAAAAGTATCCATGATGTGTGATTATTTTTTCTCAATATGTATTTTGTAATTGTGGTTAAACCACTTTGTAATTTTATTAAAATTTGTTGTATGATTACTTTCGTGATAGCGATAATACTCTCAGCAAGCATATATGCATGTGCCTGCTGAGAGAGATTTTCTTTGAAATGGAAGGCCTTGGGAAAGACAGATGCTGCAGATCCTCTGGGCCTCAGTCTACCTTACTGGGTCATGCTTTTAAAGCCATCTCTGTTCTACTGGGGTCAGCTTGCTTTATGCCATCTCCCCACTGCCTCTCCTGTGCACGCTGCTGGCTCCTTCTCAGTCATCTTCTATGTTCTTTTGTGGGTTTAGGGAGAAACTTCTGACTTGCTTCCAGAGAGGAGGCTTGGTTGTGTTCTCAGTCTTTTTCTCTGCCTAGCTGATCCTTGTCTTGGTTCTTCCATCACATTTTACTGCCTCTAGAATGGGGCTACCCAACACATGGTATCCATTAGGGATTTCAAAGCTGAGAGGCAGGACCAAGCCTTCCCCCAAGTGTACTCTCCACTCACTTTCCCAAACATATCAACCCCCCGAAGGGGGAATTTACTGCACACGTGTCTTCTTCAACCTCTGTTTCTCTTAGGCTTCTTACGTCCTCATTGAGATATCGACTTGCATCCCATCCTTCTGATCCTGACGGTAACCTGTTGTCTGGTGTTTATGTATAGATTGTGTTTTTACTCTCTACTGTGAAGAAGCTCTCTCTAGACCAAGTCACATTTTCAAGGTAGGAGCCTCTGGTAAAGCCAGATGGTAGGGGTCTTCCAAACAGGAATGAACATTGCTTTAGTTGAGAAGAGCATAGTATAGTGGTAAAAATATGGATGCAAGCGAGGCTGCCTGGTTTCCTGCTCTGATGCTGCCACCTGTTTTCACTGTGTAACTTTGGGCAAATAGTATAATTTCTCTGTGCCTCAGATTTCTCAGCTTTGTGCTATGATAATATCATTATCTTCCTTATAAAGTTGCTGTAAAAAAATGTTAAAAATATATGCATAGTTTAGAACAGTAACTGATAAGTAGTACTCGATTATTTGTTAGTAATTATTCTTTTGATATTATTAGTCATAGTAAAAAACTATCCTTCTTTTAGATATTTGGAGGCATGGAACATAAGTGGAATGTGGTAAAGTGATTGACCTCACTGGAGGGAAATAAGAAACTTGCTATTGGCAAGTAAATGGAAATTTGGAAATAAAGGTACCTGAGTGAGTAGGACTTTGAAAGTGTTATAGTATGTATGTATGTATGTTTGTATGTATTGAAAGTACCGTGGTATTTAGGCATATAATAGTAAGCAATAGGAAGACTTGATAATATTTGGGTGACGGTAATGTTGTTATAAATGAACCCATAAGGAATACAAAGAGTAGAGTCAAAAAGTGAGAGAAAAGATTGAAGTTAAGACAGTTCAGCCTTAAGGAGACACAAGCCCAGATTAAGTTGTTGCAAATAGCAGCAGGGATCCAGGAAGACATAGAGATTACTGGCTGGGGTTATAGAGGGACTCCAGCCATTGTTGAATAGGAGAGAAATGGAGAGTTGTCAGAAGAGGGTACTGTCTAGGGAGAATTTTTTTTGAGGGGTAGGGGGTGGTGTGTGTTGGGAGGTACTCCTTTCTCTGCTGTAGTCTATAAGAGTTTTTGTAGGCCTGGACAGAAAAACTTTGATTTTAGGTCAAGTTTGAGATCGTGATAGGCTATACAAGTAGAAACATCCATCAGTCAGGAATTGACAAATAGTTTGTGTTAAGGGCAAGATGATAAATAATTTAGTCTTTGTGCACCAAATATGGACTCTTTACATATTTACATATTTACAGAATCTTCTTTTTAAATGTTTTAAACTCTTCCTCTAATTTTTTTAAAAAGGCAAAAAATGTAGAACAAAAACAAGCTGCAACCTGATTTGTCATCTAAAGACCTAGCTTGCCAACCCCTGCTGTAATTTATTGCAGAAGAACAGAATCTTGGCAGAGTTGTTGTGGGTTAGAGATCTAGATTTAGATTTCTTTCTTTTTTTTTTTTTTAAGATTTTATTTATTTATTTGACATAGAAAGAGATCACAAACAGGCAGAGAGGCAGGCGGGGGTGGGCGGAGCAGGCTCCTCGCCGAGCAGAGAGCCCAATGCAGGGCTTGGATCCCAGGACCCTGAGATCATGACCTGAGCCAAAGGCAGAGGCTTAACCCACTGAACCACCCAGATGCCCCTAGATTTAGATTTCTTCATCTTCAGCAACTATATAATTTGAGAAGTCATTAGTGAGCATGGATGCCTGTATTACAGTATTCTAACTAAAATTGAATAGTGTTATGAAGATAAAATGATATAAATATTTAAAGCAAAAGAATTTTTGTCTAGAACTAGGTTTTATGAAATTGTATTTTTCTTCTTGTGAGTCCTGTAAAGTTACTTTGTAAGAACTTCTCTTTCAACTAGATACCAAAGTAAGTTCAATAAAATTAATATAGATACGTTTCTAAAATACTCATGAGAATGTAACATAACCATTTCAGGGAATTCATGATTTCATAGTTCCACAGAAATTAACACAAAGTTATGTTTGACTTGCTGGGTGTCACGGGTGTCACAGAGACAAAAAGTGTTACTTTCCGTCTATGATGCTGTCATCATGATAAATGATAGAATGAAACCAGACATAAGAATTGTAGCTGATGTGGGAGAGAGAGGTTCTTGTCTCATGGGGTCTAAGAATGAATCCCTCAGACAAAGGAGAGTGAGTAAAGTAATAGAAGTTTATTAAGCAAGGATACAGGAGAAAAGCTCTCAGGAGTGAGAGGGGCCCCTACAGGTTGCCACTGAAGGCTTTTAGGGATCTCTTTTATAAAAAACTAACCAGGGAACTTAAATCTGTATAACATCTCTATTGATTGCACCGTTGAGTAAGGACTAGTGATAACCCCTTCAGTGGCGTCCTTTTTAGGGTCCAGTAATTCTTGGTTGGTCACAAGTAGCTGTTATAAAAGACCCCACCTCTGACATCTAAGACTGGATGGTCTGGTTTGTTCCCTTATCTCTGGTTTCCTTTCATCTCCTACGTTTTGAATTTTGTGAGCCTGATCCTATGGCCCCGTGCCTGTCTCTCCCTGCCTAGCCCTGCCTACCCCTGCCTGTCCCTATTCATAACCAACTGCCCTTCACTTTAAGACATTGAGATTATTTATATTTTAACTGTGGGGTTGGAGGGAGTTGTATTCTTTTAAGACTGACCAAAGTAAATGCGTATAGAAAGAATTAATAAAACAATTTGAGTTCTTTAATTCTATCCAAATTAACCAGAATCAATGGTACAATTTAAAGAAGGCTCTTAAGCTAGCCAAAATTAATGAGTCCATTTATTCCCTTGATTCAAGTAGATTACTAGAGAGTAAGTACATTTTCCTAGCTGACATTTATTGATTGTAAATTTAGCCAAGGCATTTTGTATTTTACAACAAATTTCTAGAGAGATTCAGTCTTTTTCGTTAAAACCCAGAAATTATTTTGTTTTAGTTAAGGTGATGCTTTATTTCTGATAAACTTTTGAAATCCACAGAGACTGTTACTTTCTTATGGATGCAGAGTTCAGATTACAGAGAGTAGTTTTAGATGAACTCAGTATTATGTTCAGTTTCAAGTTCTCAGTTTTAAGAGAAACATTGATAAGTAGAATTTGACTTAGGAGAAGACAACCAAGAATATAAAATATCTAGGTACTAACTCAAGTGAAAAATAGCCAAAACAATGAGCATGGAAAAGAAAAAACTTGGAGGGGCTAGGGGTGTGTTTATAGGGGGTGGGGGAGCTACCCACCAAAATGATGTATATAATTTTTCTTGAATATTTAAAATAGCTGAGGAGGCACCAGTGGATTCATTTATCCGTTCATCCATCTATCTGTCCACACATTCATCCATCCAGCCTTAAAAATATACCCTTCTTTACTGCATTCGCCATGCATGTGCTTGAGATACAAAGATGCATTAGGTAAGCCCAACCTGAAGAAAGTCACAGACTAAAAGGGAGGCTCAGTTTTGTGGACACACTAACTAACTGGGTAAACTAATCAGACTTTGTTTTCTCCTCTTTAAATCTGGATAGTAATGATAACTAGCTCATAGGTTATGTTGGGAAAAAAGGAGGTTGTGAAAAGTACTTCAGAGTGTTATGGAAGGTTAGATGATCTCATGTTATATAGTCTGAGGGATATATTGACAAGGATTTACAAACTCCTATTTTCTAAATCTTGTGATTGAAAAATTTATATATAGCGACTCAGTTGTCTGTTGCTATATAAGAAAACACCCAAAATTTAGTGGCTTCAAAACCACCACACTTTATTATTTCTCATGATTCTGTCTGTTGGGTGGGCAACTTTTCTGCGGGCCTTGTCTGGTCTTATCCAGGGTTTCCTCACTCACATGTCTGGGAACCTGGGACTGGCTGTGGTCTGAGTTTTTTTTCTCCCTGTAGTTTCTTCATTAGTAGTTTCCCTGGTTTTGCTTTCAAGGCGGCGGAAACATTTCAAGATGGAGAAAATGCAGGGGCAAGCCCTCCTAGGACCTAGCCTTGGAGATTGCTGGTTTTTTCTTCCACATCCTCTCAGTCATAGCAGGTTCTAGGGAGAGGGCCAATCCGGATTGGTGGGAGGGGAAAGAGACTTCCCCTCTCAGTGGGCGGAGTGGTGAAGCATGTTGTATAAGGACGCGGGATGCCCAGGATTGTTGTGGCCATCTACCTAACACTGGGTTTTCATTTCGCATTTGATGAAATGTAAGTATTTTTCTATATACAAGGGCTAATGGTTTTATTTTTTCCCCTATACTTCAGTGATCATTACTAGCACATAATAATATGAAATAAGATATGGTTTAAGATCTATACAGCTCATAGCAATTGTTTATAATTAAAGAAAAATTGTAACCACTTTTAACTAATGCGTTGAATGAAAAATCTGTTTGTATCTCTGAGGAAATCTAGTAGTTTGAGAGTTTTAAAGTCTTTTTAGTTGATCATTACATTATCGTCAGTGGTTTAGCAATAGAATTTATTAGAATTTTTTTAGAATTTGTTAATTCTTAATAGCTGTCACTTTAATTCCTTGATGACAAAAAGAGAAATAGGTTTTAATTCAGTTTTTTTTTTCCTCTCTCAGTGTTTAACCAAGGCTTAAAAAGCATAGAATAGGGATGGGAAGTGATTTTAGCTTTTTGTTTGTTGTTTTAATCTTGTAGTTTCAATGTCATTTCAGTTGGTTAGAGTTTCCTTACTTTTTAAGTGACTTCACAACAAAATATGTTGTTGCATATATCTTTGTTGTTTTGTAGTCTCAGTAACTTTATGATTTATATCCTACAGTATCTTGTGGGTATGTATGACAAAATGGGAACACAGTCTTGCCCATTTTGCTGAAAACAAGGGATTTCAAACATTTGGGAGTAGCAGTTTTCCATAGAAAAATATTCACAGGATCTAGATTGAACAGTAGATTTCATACATAAGAGCAAACTTCATACATAAAATTAGGGAGGGCTCCTAACCACTTCTAGTTTGGCACTGCCCAATTTAAAAACAGACATAAAAGCAGTAATAACAAAGAAGAGATACTCCAGTTTATAGACAAGTATGTATGTTGAGTATAGTCCTAGTGTTAGGGAATGTCTTCATTTTCTTGAAAACATAACTCAGTTTCTTATCTTCTAGCCTTTAGACATGTGGCCCCCTCCATGTGCCACTATCCCATCCCCTTTTCACTTAAGGAATGTCTGCTTGCCCTGGAGGCCCTAGCTTCCGTGTTTCTTCCTTCAGGAAGTCTATTTTCAGGCTAGACACCTCTCTTGTGTGTTTTCAGAGTATCCTCCTCTAGTAATTCCCACTATTATGTAATAGCTGTGGGTTCGTCTTCCTCACTGGACAGTGAGCTCAATGAGGACAGGTATGACATTGACCTTGATCACCGTTTTGTCTTCACTTCATAGCCAGCACTTAGAGCATTGCAGTGGGTGATCCATATTTGTTGAATGGATTAAATTGAGGGTACACTGATAAAATTTCCTTCTTGCCTTTATGCATTTTTCATCCAATTACAAATTTAATAGAAGCCCTGTTTTCTGGATCAGGACCCATAGTTGTTTGGCATTGAAAAAAAAAAAAGCATACAATGATCCATCTTTTCGTTGTGTGCCAAAGAGCAGACATTGAGCTCTACTGTTCACATGGTCTCTCGTTAAATGGTAGCTTTATGTCACGCAGGATATGATTTTATTTGACTGCCTTTGTATTTTTGGCAATTCCCTTAGCACATTGCTCTGAGAATGATGGTACCTAAATCAAATACCTCAACTTTGCTTTATCTCCTCACCGTATTTCCTATGCTGGTGATGTTTCTTTGCTTCCTACAGCTTTCTACGGCTTCCTTGCCCTCTTCAGATGGATAATAACCTCCTGGCCCCACTGTCCTCAGAGCTCCCCACTATTAGATGGCGGTTCTTTGAACACATCAGCCTCTTATGACACATAAGAGGTAATGTGTTTATTTCCTTCCCACAGTGTGTTTCCACTCACATTCTGTAATTGGCTACCTTTCCCTAACTTCTGCCCATATTTGCCTAACATATAGAATATCCCGTCATCCTGACAATAGCCTCATGAATTCAGTCTCTTTTCAGTATTATTATATGGTTTCGCTCTCTCTCAGAGCAAACACTCTGGTTTCTTCTGCATTCCAAATATTCCAGCATAATTAATGACCTGCCTTTCTCTCTTAGCACACATTTGTACTTTGGTGACTACATATTACTCAGAGCAGTTCAACAAGTCAGCAAGTTGAACATTAACAAAGCACTTGATCTTTCTGTTTGGGTGCCAGAATTTAAACTGCTTGACTAAAGTTGATACTAGATTTGCAGGTTTCAGTTAATACTTCAGGTGCTCTTTATTGTAGCAGTGAGCCACAACTAGAGCCCTCGGGACCTTTGTTTACTGATGAGGATGTGAATCCTTTATGTTGTGGTTACTTTATGGTCAACTGAAGTGTGGCATGTATCGATGAACATACAAATTAACAAGACATACAAATAAACATACAAAACAAGTTAACAAGACTGGTTTTTACATGGGCTTTGTAGAATCATCTGAATATTTTATTGTGATATAAAACTTCATTTTGTTATTAACATATAATGTATTATTTGTTTCAGGGATACAGGTCTGTGATTGGTCAGTCTTACACAATTCACAGCACTCACCATAGCACACACCCTCCCCAGTGTCTGTCTCCCAGCCACCCATCTCTCTCACCTCCTCTCCCCTCCAGCAACCCTCAGTTTGCTTCCTGAGATTACGAGTTTCTTATGGTTTGTCTCTCTCTCTGGTTTCATCTTGTTTCATTCTTCCCTCCCTTCCTCAATGATTCTTTGTCTTGTTTCTCCAATTCCTCAAGTCAGTGAGATCCTATGATAATTGTCTTTGTCTGACTTATTTCACTTAGCATAATACCCATAAAACTTCATTTTAATCTCACAAACCTGTAAATCTGTTCAGTGTATAGGGGAACAAAGGCAGAAGTAGCACCCAAACAGGTTTGCAGAGGACCTCAGAAAGGTTGACTTCCAAAATGTGTCCGAAATCTCTGAAATATCATAAAATGAAGTATTTAAAGGTACGGTAATCGTGTCTTGAATTCTTTCTGCATGTGAAATACTGTACCAGGCACACGGTGTGCCTTCTCATGACAACCATTAGTGATTTGTTTTTTTATATTTTTTAGCAGTTCGGGAAGTTAAATAAATTCCCTCATATGTTAGTTTTCTATGCTGTGTAACAAATCTTTACAAACTTAGTGACTTAAAATAATTCCTGTTAACTATGGCACAGTTTCAGAGATCAAAAGTCAGACAGACTCAACTGTATTGTCTACCGAGGGTCTCAAGATAGAAATTGAGGTTTCTGCCAGGCTGGGCTGTTATCTGGAGGCTCTGGAAAGAATCCATGCCAAACTCATTCAGCTTGTTGGCAGAACTCAGTCCAAGATTTTATTTATTTATTGGACAGAGAGAGAGAGAGAGATCACAAGCAGGCAGACAGGCAAGCATAGAGAGAGAGGGAACCGGGCTCCTGCTGAGCAGAGAGCCCGATGTGGGGCTCAATTCCAGGACCCTGAGATCATAACCTGAACCAAAGGCAGAGGCTTAACCCACTGAGCCACCCAGGCGCCCCAGTCCTTTGTGGTAGGAGTAAGGTCCTTCCTTACTTCTTTGCTGGCTATCGGCAGGGGTCATGCGCCACTCCTAGAGGCCACTGGGATTGCTTCCTACAGCGGCTCTCTCGAAGGCATGTGTAGTCCTCCTTACGATTTGAGACTACCTGGCTTTCCCTTCTGCCACCAGGAAGATAAAATGCTCTGCTTTTAAAGCCTCGTGTGATTAGATTAGCCACCTCCTCCCTACCCCCTTCAATAATCTATTAAGATCAGCTGTACCCATATAACATAACACAACCCCAGGGGCTATCCTTCATCAGATGCACATTTAGGGTGGGATTTGGGGGGTTTGGGGGGGTGTATAATTCTACTTGCTACATCCTATTACTCAAAACAGTAACTGACAGATTTGGAGGTCAAGCCCGGGTTTTGGTTGAATGATAGACCTTTGTCCCCGTATCACATTGATCTGAGGGTCGGATGTCATCTGTGGGCATTATGGAGACCAGCCTTAGTGCTCTATAGTCAGACTGTGTTGGTGCCACATCGTGCTAGAAAAAGTACTGCCTTAGAGTGTTCTAGCACAAGCTTTCTGTGCACACTGGTCCTATAAAACAGGAGATCCAGATGGTCAAGAATCACATACATTAGGTTTTGTTAACTCTCCATATTTCTGTGATTTGTGCTAATGTTGGTTTGGCCTGCCCTGTTTTGATTTCAAGCTTTGGTTTCTCCTTGTACCCTGTCTCTCCCCTGCTTTAAAGAGTTGGTTAACTAAGAGTCATGCTCATTTCTGTTTCTTTTCGAAGTCTGAGGGCAATCATAATTTTTCTTTTTATTTATATACTTTTAAGAAGCAATTGAGTTGCTTCTTACTACAATTCCTATAGCAGTGTGCTAAAGATTGCTGCAAACTGCGGAAGATATAAAGGCAATTAAGAACAATCCCATTCTTAGTCTAAAAAAGCTGCCATTGACTGGATACCACATGGATTTTTATGAAGCAGAATACTTGAAGTGGTGGTGTACACTGTGAAAAAGGAAAACAGATAAGCATTATTTTGTTGATTTTAAATAACAGTTATATGGCATATATTTCTTAGGCTGTTGAGGGCAATTTTTTTTGAGAGAACCATTGATTTCTCTATTGGCCCCTTTGAATCTTCTTTTTTTCGTCATGGAGATGGTAATAGACATCTGCTTTTCCCCCCATGATTTAACCACGTCAGATGGAGCCTCACAGACTATAACCTGCTCAGTTGTATTAGCAACAGTATAGTTTGTGTGTGAAACAAAGTCCAGTCCTGGTTTTTCTTGATAACTACGTAATTTGGGATAAGTCACTAAACATCTCTGAACTTTATTGTCCCTTAAATGAGCTGTTCTAAGTTTCTTTTATTTTAAATACAGCAATGACATATTTTGGTCAGTGTCCAAGTTGCTGGAAATATTTATTTTGGTTTGACAGCTTAGAAATTTCTTTGCTGGATCTCATAAAGACATGTGAAAAAATTTTATAGTTGAATGTGCGTGATATTATAGTAAAATTCTTTGGAATGGCCATAGAATTATTTTTCTTTCTTCACACAAGAAAACTTTCTTGGGTTTCAACTTTTATGCACACTTTGCTCTTCTCAAAAAAGTGTTCCATTTTTTTTTTCTTCTTTCTCTTTATGTCACCAGAAATATCTTTTATTTGGCATGTCATTGGTCACGGTATATGCATGATTGCTCTTTAATGAGCAATCCCTGTTTCTGCTCTTGAGAATAAGGTACTGAATATTAAAACAGACATTGTGATGGCAGATGATGGCCAGAGCTGTTTTGCATTGTCTTAGCAAAGTTGATTTTGCGTTTCTTTGTGAAGTACGTGGTACAGAGCACTGGTATTGCCATTCTCATGGGTTCTCCTCCAAGTCAGTGGCCCAGTTGTGACAAGTCCAAGCAACCAGTTGAGTTTCTAAAGTGTTAAAGAAAATTAAATCAACACTTAAATTAGAAATGGGGTGTGAGCTATAACTTCTCTCCCTGGAAGGGAAGATATTATGGGCAACATGCACATAGGGAATGATTTTTCTGGTAATAAAGTTTGGAAAACAGCAACCAAGACAGAGCAAGACTATTCGTGCTGTCATTCAGTATGTAGAGAACAAAAAGAGTTTTCACTGTGTAAGAACCTCCACTACTCTATGTTTGCAGTGATGCCTTAGTTGCAAGGGGAAACAGCTGTTTGTCTGTTCCTTTCGGTTTTATTTTCTTTTTACACTGCCATTCCATCAGTACGTGGCTTCATAAAGCTGTAGGATTCTGATAGGAAAAGTACCGCGTCCATGTGCTTTGGAAGCCAATGTGTTGATTTTCTAGCTGGATAGCAATATTTTATTATAGCTGGAGGGTGAGTGTGACTCTGCGTGTTCAAGGCAGGAAGCCTGATGCCACCAATACCATGTCCAGAAGTGAGCTATCTCCTGTGTTTTATGTGCTTCATTCCACTAAATGAATATTGTGTTACTGCTTTTACTTTTTTGGCTGTTCTTTGAATATCAGAGAGTTGTCGGTTGGTTCTGTTTCTGTCGAACGAACACTTGATGGAAAGTTTTGCTGTAAAGCTTCCTCTATGGGGATGGCTTTATGTCTTGGCTATAAAGGGGTCTTATAAAATGTGGTCAGAAATTATCTTTATAAGTTGCTGCCCTGTGTACTATTAAAATCTCAGAACCTGAGTGGTTTTTTAATTTAATTTTATTTATTTATTTGACAGAGAGAGATCACATGTAGGCAGAGAGGCAGGCAGAGAGAGAGGAGGGGAAGCAGACTCCCTGCTGAGCAGAGAGTCTGATGTGGGGCTTGATCCCAGGACCCTGGGATCATGACCTGAGCCGAAGGCAGAGGCTTTAACCCACTGAGCCACCCAGGCACCCCAGAACATGAGTGTTTTAACTCAGAGTTCTGTTTGCCCAGTTTATTTGGACACATCCTTCATCGGATCACTCTTTTTCTCTCCCACCAGCCTTCCTTCAGGGGCTCTATATAGCCTTGTTGGACCTATCCGTGCTGGACATTAGACCCAAGCTTTCTGGGTGTCTTCCTTGGATAGTTACACTCTCAAAGACCAAATATCAATTAAGTTAATTCACCTCTTTTGCTACTCTAGGCATAGCTCCCAAGAGCTGCAATGCACCAGGATGTCCTCAGTGAGTATAAGTTGAACATTTTGGGGGAGATTTCCTAACTGAAATAAGCACTCTTTAATGCCAGTTCTTCTATATTCAGACTTCTCCACTTACATGTCACCCTGTCTTTGTATTCTTGTGGGCTGACATCTATGGTATTCAACTCAGCCAGCACATACCTCAATTCTCCCTGTAATTCTGCAATTTATTAGTTGTCCTATGTTGCCTTCCTCAAGCAGAGCCCAACAGACTGCCTGTTTTCCATTATTGTATAATTTTCTTCTTTCCCCAAAAAACCTTTTGATTTTTGCTCTGAACTCTTGCATGAGATGCATCATGAAACATGTTTTTTTTTTTTTCCTTCTCTCTCTCTCTCTCTCTCTCTTTTTTTTTTTTTTTTGGTATGAGTTGACATGTTTAATTAACCTAAGTAAAAAAGGAGAAGATGTGTTGTTTAAAGGGGAGTAGAGTCATAGTAATCTTTTGCTTTGCTTGGAAATAGGTTGCTCAGCAGCCAAAGGGAGTCTAAACCAGCTATTTCCTTACACTTTCCCCTTAAAAATAAATAAATAAAAGGGTACGTGGCAGGCCACGCAGGCAGTTTCGTTGTGCTTTAATGGCCCATGGTAGCCCAGATGTTGAAATGCCCTAAGTGGGAAAAGAATTTTCTGTCATCTTCTTGGTGTTTGTTTTATGGAAATATTAAGTTCTAGTATGATAATGGGTACCCAAGGGAATCAAAGTGAAATAACAGGATCCTTAACATATTTCTCATTCCTGTATAATTTATGTTTCCTATATTTCTACTGGAAAGTGAGAAAACTTTATTTTTTTCCCTAAGGCAATTACTCTGCATGGCCTTTTTACCCTATTATAGAGCTTTCTTTCTTTTCAGATAATAACCCATAAAATCTCTTTGGGTGCTTGAGTTAAGTCATTAATTGGCTTGATAAGGGGTTGTTTGTACAGAAAGGCAATTCTCTCCATTTGTTGTATGTAACTCCCAGACTTTAAGTGACCCATTTTGTTGTTCCTGAGGCCAAGACTCATTATTTTCCTTTGGCACCATAGAGACTGTGTTTCAATTTAAATCACAGACTTAGTGATTTTTCTAGACAGTTGTTTAAAATTTTTGATGAAGAGTCAACATTAGATACAATGTTTGAATGCATGTGCTCTGCTATGAGATTATTAATGCAAGGTTTTGTTCTTCCAGTGTACCTTTCCTCCTTCAAAAATAGTTCTCGCTGAACTGTGGAGTTTTTTTCTGAGCTTTTGTTCAGCTTTAATGGCAAAGGCAAGTTTAACTATTAGCTTCCCATATAAATTATTCATACATTAATATCCAGCTTTATTCACCCTCTTCTTAAATTAAGATCCGTATTTGTGGAAAGAAAATGTGAACACTAGGAAAATTTCACTTACTGATGATTAATTCTGAATTTTCTTTACTGAGGCCAATCTTGGAAAATATCGATAATTGAATTCCACAAATAAAATTAATTTTTTCAAGTTACAGATTTTTCCCCATCAAACTTCTGTAACTAAACCAAATGAGAGTTCATCCACTCAGTCACAGCAAGCCAATAAAAACTGACACTGAGCTCTTACTGCAAACAAGGATAGACTACTTTATTGGTGTGGTGGGAAAATGGGGAGGTTCAAAAATCCCAAATTCTCTGATGCCTTGCAAGTGAGGGTTTTTAAGGGCAAATTTGGGGCAGGGGTCTCCTGAGAAGGTGGCCACTGCTGATCGGAGGCCCTGAGGGTCGTGTCAGCAGATACTACTTACTAACTTCTGGCGCCGCTCCATCTGGTCCTTTGAAGATCTGTTTCGTCTCAAGAGTCTTGGAGTGTGAGAAATCTCTGTATGTGAGAGATTTCATCAGTGCTGATTAACTACTTGTCCTACAAGTTACTTTGAATGATGAGTAAGCGTTCCTATCCCTTGAGCCTCGGCCTCTGTGTGTCTTGGCTGGTCCGGTCATGCCTTGGGGCTGATACAACCTCTAGTTCATTCTTTCATCTGAACTGACAAGATGGATGCCAGCTTCCTAGGTAGAGTCCCACAGGGGGCTATACCCCAGTCATACTGTGAGGGGATTTGTAAAGAGGTTGAATACTGACGAGCTTTAGCAGCCTGGTCAAAATACAGAAATGGTATGAATACTTGATAAAACAAATTAAAAAAAAATACACTTAAGGAAGCAATAGTAACAAAGAGGGCCACAATCCAGAAGAGAGCTCCTATTAGGTATATGTGCTGAGAAGTTGGAAAATTTCATATATGATATGAACTAATTATGACCCAACCCTGTACTTATCCAGCTAATAATTAACACATGGGCTCAGCATTAAATCAATGACAGATTATCACTCTTAAAAAATCAAGTCTTTCCTAGGGTGCCTGGGTGGCTCAGTCATTAAGGGTCTTCCTTCAGCTCAGATCATGATCCCGGGGTCCTGGGATCGAGCCCCACGTCTGGTTCCCTGCTCAGCGGTAAGCCTGCTTCTCCGTCTCCCACTCCCCCTGCTTGTGCTCCCTCTCTCGCGGTTTCTCTCTCTGTCAAATAAATAAATAAAGTCTTTTGAAAAATTATAAAAAAAATCAAGTCTTTCCTTCCCTTTAAAGAGAATGGCTATTGATTACCAGGAATCACAAACTTATTTATTAAAGTAGAGGACTATTTATCAGATTAGGGTCATGGTTTGTGTAATAATAGATGAGTAACTGGTCTGAGTGTTTACACAAACTGATGTTAAAAAAATGATACATTTGACTTTTTTCTCTTCAGTTTGGCATTTAATTACCAATTTCTGTCACGGACAGCTGTTAGGTAACATCACTGTCTAAGAATCTAGAAAATCAAATCGGATTCCTCAGTTTCACTTTCTAGGTCGCATGTAATCCCACCCCAGCCTGACGAGTCAAATGTATTTTTTTGGTGAGAAACTTTCCTCTCCCCTTCAAAATGCATGTGGCTGGTCTAAGAATTAAATTGACATGAGACAGATCAACAGGAGAAAATCAAATTGAGTTATGTGTGTAGGAGGGCTCCATAAGAATATGAGGCCCACGAGTAGTCAGGCGGTTGAGGCTTACCTGCCATCCAGAGCTAAGGAGAAGGGGATTGGGTCTGGGACTTCAAAGGGAGGGAAGACAATTCATAGGAAGATAAAAAAGAGTAATTTCTTCGAGGGGGGGTATTACTGAACAGGTGGGGGGGATCCCTTTTATTTATTTTCTTCAAATTTTTATTTAGATTCTAGATAATTAATATATAGTGTAGTAATGGTTTCAGGAGTAGAATTTAGTGATTCATCACTTAGATATAATACCCAGTGCTCATCATAACAAGTGCCCTTTCGTTAAACAGATATTTACTGGGCCATGCAGAAGCCCTGATTTTATTAAGTTCCTGCCTGTCTGCTACCATATTATACTATTGTTATTATATTCATATAATATATTCATATTATTTCACATTATACTATTGTTCATATTATAATATTGTTGTATTATTCATATTATACTATTGTTATCTATGCTGATATCTCCCTTCCCAAGGAGAGGCCTCTAAATTCTTTTAGGCAGTTAGGAGGAAGGCCAAAGGTTTCTTAAAAAATAACCAACTTACAATAATCCAGTGCCAAAGAGACACATTTTTGGGGTGATAAGTTTTGCTTCCCTGCAGTGTCCTCTGACTCCCTTTAAATATTTTCTATTCAGTGGAAGCTCTTGGGTTTTCTCCTAATCAGATGGCATTATTTATGCTGGGTCTATATTAGCTGAAATATCCTCCTTCTTATTCAAATTTTATTCACTCTTTTAAGTTTTGATTTAAATTCCAGTTAATTAACATACAGTGTAGTATTAGTTTAAGGTGTACAGCATAGTGATTCAGTACTCCCGTACAATACTCAGTGCTCGTCACAACTCACTCAGTACCGACCACAGTTGCCACCCCATTCAAAAGCCCTCTCCATTTGCAGCAGCATTTATTCATTCTTTATTATTCATTCATTCATGTATTCACAATCACCCTACAGATACTTATTGAGTATTTTCTATGTTACAGGTGCTGTCCTCTCCTAAACATGAATTTTTATTGCACATATAGTCCTATTCAAGTGGTTACACGAAGTTTGAACTTGAATGTTTATTTTACCTCCACTGTAAAACTGAGCCCACGAGGGTAATGACTGTCTTTTTTTTTTTTTTTTTTTGAAGGTTTTATTTTTTTTTATTTGAGAGAGTTCGCATGAGTGAGGGAGTGGGCAGAGGGAGAGGGAGATGCAGGCTTACCGCTGAGCAGGGGGCCTTACATGGGGCTTGATCCCAGGACCCTGAAATCATGACCTGAGCCAAGGGCAGCCCTTTAACTGACTGAGCCATCCAGGCACATGCCCCCCCCCCAACTTTTTTTTTAAAGAGAAATCATGAAATAGTGTAAGACATGACCAAGCATAGTGATGAGGCTTATTCTGTGTCTTCAGTTGGCTGCAGCTTTCTTCTTGGGTAACTCAAATCAGTGGACATTTACTAAGCTTCTACCATATTTATTGCACTGTTTAGCACTATAGGAGTTACACAAATAAGTGTACTCTATGCATATATTATGGGTTGGTATAAGAAAAAATAATTTCATGAAGCCAACAATCTAGAAGAAAGATCCTTAACCTGGGATCTCAAGACCTCTAGAGGAATGAAATTTTAATCTTAAGATGATTTTATTTAAATCTATGGATATGTGCTTATGTGCATGTTTTCTGAGGAATGAGTCCATAGCTTTTAGATGTTAAAAGTGTCACTGATCATTTAAAAAAAAAAGAGTTAAAAAGCTCATGACCTCAATATACGTAAAACAAGTACCCAATCAAAGAACAAGAACCACAGAACAAAGCCTGTGCGGAGTTTAGAAAAAGGTAAAATGGTATGTGACTGTGGTCATTTAGGGAAAGGCTTCCTGAAAGGGAGGACTCCTGAAACATATGCCACAAATCCTTTTGGCCTCAGCTTCCTTGTTACAAAAGATGTTAGATTCCAGGATCTCTTTATTCTTTCCAGATCTGAAATTTTTTTCTCAGTGTGATCACCAAATACCTATCAAAATGCCAGTCACCTCATGGGCACTCAGAAGACATCTGTTAATTAGTCTTGAAATGAAACTTTAATAATGTGTTATCCCAAATATATCCACTATCTTGAGTTGAAATTTTAAAATATTGTAACATTAGCTCCCCAATGTTCCATGAATAAAAGGAAGACTTAGCCTGTGTTTATACACCTTTGCTCACACTCTTCCACTGGGGAGATGAAAATTTAATTCATTATTCCTCCTTTATTTATTTGTGGCACTTTTTAATACCTTTGATTTTATTATGTTTTCTTTCGCAGCATTTTGGGTCTTCTTATTAGTCTGTATAGTTTGTGGGGATAGGAGCTTTATAGCATCTGCCTGATATTGTCCAGCACCTAGCACATTCCCTTAGCCAAAAAAGGGACTTAGTAAGTGTTGAATGATACATGAAAGGCTG
Source organism: Lontra canadensis (assembly GCF_010015895.1). Classification (NCBI taxonomy): domain Eukaryota; kingdom Metazoa; phylum Chordata; class Mammalia; order Carnivora; family Mustelidae; genus Lontra; species Lontra canadensis. The sequence continues at coordinate 69,070,075 of NW_022630995.1, read as the reverse complement.
CATATCAAAGTGCATCAAAAGAATCTGCAGGGGCACCTGGGTGGCTCAGTGGGTTAAAGCCTCTGCCTTCAGCTCAGGTCGTGATCCCGGGGTCCTGGGATCGAGCCCCACATAGGGCTCTCTTCTCGGCAGGGAGCCTGCTTCCTCCTCTCTCTCTGCCTGCCTCTCTGCCTCCTTGTTATCTCTGTCTGTCAAATAAATAAACATTAAAAAAAAAAAAAAAGAATCTGCAAACCGCGTATTTCGGTATAGCCCAGAGTTGAAAGAATATGAGCTCAGGAAAGATGTGTTCAAATCTTGACACTGCCTTGTCCTCCATGAGTCACTTAATGGCAGGTTCCTTAAAGTCTTTGTCCTCAGCCTTCTTCCTAATGAAAGCATCTGCCTCATACATTTATCTGATTAAATCAATGGAGCGCTTGGAAGAAGTGTCTAGCGTATCACAAATAAGAGAGAATCCAGGTTCTTAGGGCCTCAAGCATTTACAGTGTCTGGGCCCTCTTTGGGAAAAAGAGTACTAGATATGAATGAAAAATTATTTGACTAGCACATTTTGGGGGATATTTACTTAGAGGGGGAAAAGCAATCACAAATTACAGATATTAAAAGCACTGAAAAATACCACAAACATCACAAAATGTTATCATCATCAGTAATAAACTTACTAACTCATCTTTATATACTTTTATTTCCTTCAAATCTCTGTGTAGACTCAGAGTCCTCTTTTAGATGATCGTGACTTTTAGTATTTTCTTATAGAGTAAATAGTACCTTTTTTGGCTGAAGGAATGTGCTAGGTGTTAGACAAAGTTTATTTTTTTTTCTGTAGCAAAGTAGGTTGGAATTTGTTTCTTCTTATTGATGGTTTAGGAAGGATTCATTGACCTTGATAACACATTACTGGAAATAGGGCATTTCTGATGACCCCACAGCTTCCTGCTCAGGCAGTCCTCCTTGTTTGGAGGGAAGCCTCGGAGAAATCCAGCTTCTGGGTTTCACTTGGCCAGATCTCAGGTCAGTGTCTCCACAGCTTGGCCAGGTCCTTAGTGCTTCCTCTTGACCTCCCATCCTAACCCCGTGGGCAGGTCTTGCTGTGAGAGATGCGGGGAGGGAATGTAAAGTGGCTGAGAACCTGGGACATCGTGGCCCTGCTGCATCATATTCATATCCGTAGAGTCACAGATGAGGTCCAGGTTCTTGACAAGGTCTGCTGGGGCTAGATTGTCCCTGGAGTCCAGATAGATCGAAGGAAGTGTTGGTGCCTGCCTGCAGTTACTACCTGTTTGCAAATCCAGTACGACCTCTAGGAGGTAGAAGGTAGACCAGAGACTGGGGCCACCCACCCTCGGTGCCCCCTCGACAGGGTTGGGACTGTTGCTTCTTCGCCATTGACAGGGCAAGACAGAGGTGTTGGAGCACTACTGACTTTATGTTAAATCTGCCTCTCCTCCTAAGTGCTCAGTAACTTAGCACTTACCATTATTATTTTATTCTTCCACTGCCAAATAATTTTTCAGGAAATCCCTAGGAGTTTTGTAGTGAATGTCTTTTTCGATCTTAACATAATTTTTTTAATTTTCAGAAATAATCCTCTTTCTCTGCTTTATCCCCAATAGGGTAGGATTTCAGATGACCTATACTTTACTAAAAATGGATCTTAAAATGGGTTGTGCAGAGAAGATTTATGTTTAATACTTCATGATCGTGGTAAGACCAAATGATATTGAAATAAAAATGCTGCACTGCCTTCATTCATAAATGTCACTTGTAATGGATGCCATGCTCTAGCCATTTTCTCCTTAAGGGATGAAGAGTTGGTTACCACAGCTGCCAGGAGTGCTGCTTGCTAGAGTCTCAGGGGACAGTCCTCTCTGGGAGAAACTGTCTTTATCCAGGGTCATACCCACGCCCCAGAGGAAGCCTTCCGGTGTTTTGGTAGGAGGGGACCGTTTTAAGGGCTTTTCCCAACTGGTACAACTCCAGAGGGCCATCCCAACTTTAGAGCTCTTCAAAGCCCCGTTGGTGATGGCACAAATGGCCTTATTTCTCCTTCTGTACAAGTGAGCACTCTTCCCCTCCCTCACAGATACTGATCCTAAAGACATTTCTCAACATACCTCCTCCCCATAAATCTGTCCAAGTCTCTTTCCCAGAGAAACTGCATGGTGAAACACCATCAATTCTTTAAGAAGCACAATCTTTTTAATAACAGCTCTTCTGAGGATGAGGACAGAGATCATTTATAAGACACGACCCTATTTCAGAAATGTTCTCATTGAAAGAACATGCTGCTTACATTCAAGGAGATGCGCCATCACAGTCCATGAGAGTGCTGTAATTGCTTGCTGTATGATCACGTTAGCTGTGACCAATAACCTGAAGCAATTAGAATCCTTTCACTGAAGCCATTATCTGAAGAAAGGTTAAAGATGGCCATTCTCTCTTTTCTCACTGCGGTTTTCTCTTTACACGCTCTCCGAGCTTGATCTCCTCTGAACTCATGGTTTGAAGCCAATGCATTCTATCTCCAGCCCTGACGTCTCTTAAGCTTTAATTTGCATATTCATCTGTGTGCCTGAATGTTTTCCTTGGTATCCCAACCAGCATTCCAAATTAGCATTTGCAACTCGGAGTGAGTCATCTTCCCCTCCGATGAGTCTTGCCTGTGTCCAGTCTCAATGAGTGACCTCACGATGCTGACATCAAAGCATACAACTGGTTTGGCATTCTAGACTCTTCCTCCTCCCTCACCAACATTCCCAGGTGGCCACCAAGCCCTGCTGATTTTGCTGGGCAGTAGTACTACGATAACTAATACTGTGGCTACTTTCCAATTCCTGTTACTTCTCCCTCAGGTTAGGTCCTTCTGTTGATGACCGTGATAATAATTGACCTATTTTCCTACCTGCCGTCTTGCTTCCTTCACATACGCCCTGCATACAGTGGTCAGGATGATTTATATGTAGTGCAGATTTTATCGTGCCGAGGTACTCACAGATAGTGAACAAACAGCCCATACTCCTGTCAGGCGGGGCTCCCCATGACAACCCGTTCATCCTTCACTCTACCACTAGCACTCTCTTTCTCTAACTCGCGCTAGAAAAATTGCAGTGTTGGACTTTTCCTGCATGTTTCCTATTGTTTCATGCCTCTCTGCCTTAGCCCATTATTTTCCCTCTGCCTGGAAAGTCCTTTTCCCCTTCCCTGGATTGACCCATTTTATTCATCCTCTTGGGTAATCTATTTTTGTCGTATCCTCGAGGATGTTTTCTCTCAGCCTAAAAAGCTGAACTCCCAAACTGTCTTAGTATTTACAATATTATAACGAAAGTATGTGTGGGTTTCTATAATTTCCTGAAGAACGGGGGCTATGTTTATTCCCTTTGTAACCTAGTGCATGATACACAGGGGATACCCAGAAAATGCTGTACCAAACTGAAAAGTGAAGACCAACAGGCCTTTGCCTTCACTGATTCATTGCTTCTTTGGTATATTATCAATATTCCCATAATTCTTTCTGGGATCTCTGTGCTGAGATCCACCTCTCCTCCCCACAACTTGATAAAATTCAATATCTGATAATCCTGAAACTTGATCTTTTCAAAAAACTGAGTCCTGACTTTTTTCTCAACCTGTTCCTTTCAGACCCTCCTTTGTTTTAATCAGTGGCAACTTTGCTCTTCCTGTCTCAGGCCAAAGCCTTCAGAGTCGTCCTTGACACTTCTCTCTCTTTCGTACCTAACACCTAGTTCATCGGGGTATACACCTCTCTCTCCATCTCTGTTACGAGTACTGTGGATTATTGCAGCAGCCCCTAGCTTGTCTCCCTGTGCCCACCCAGAATCTCACCCAATATGGCAGCCAGTGTGTGGCTTTGAAAGTCTAAGCCAATTCCCATCTTCCTTGTGCTCACCATGCTTCAAACAATCTTTTTAGTTAAACCCAAGTCCTTACCTCATGGCACACTTCCCCGCCACTCTGCCTTACTTAACCCTCTCCCCTTACCTCCTGAATTTCTGTCTGAATGAGCCTCCTTGCTCTTCCTAGCACACTTCTTCTGCAGCATCTTTGTATTTCTTTCTCTTTTTTCATTTTTGTATTTCTTGTTGCCTCTGCCCAGAAAACTATTTCCTCAGATACTGTTTGCTGACTATAGGTCTCTACGTAAATATAATGTCACATTTTTAGTCAGGTCTTTCTTGCCATCCTGTGTACAATTTCACACATGCTGTATTTACCATTCTTAGTGGTACTTAAAAAAAAAAAAGTGAAAGGTGGAAATGAGTAATTCTTTTCAGTGCTGTGTCCTTAGAAGAAGAGTAATTGACACACAGGAGGGGCTCAGAAAATATTTGATAAATGTGTACGTGAATGAAGGAACCAAGACTTAACTCTGATGTGTTCATTCTTAGCACATGTGATGTTGGGCAAATTACTTAACTTCTGAGTTTTACTTTTCTTTATTTGTAATTTGAGGCTGATAATAATGATGCCTGCCATATTTTCTCAAAGCTTCTTGATGAGTTGCCAAGGTAATGTTGACAGATGGTGTTCGGAATCGTTCCCATCTCACAGAAGATCTAAAGTGCTTTCTGTGTAAAATTTCACTTAATCTTCACAATAGTCATAGGAGGTATGTTCCATGTTCATCTCCATTTTCCTGACTTAGAAAAAAAATGACTAAGGTATATACATGTCTTAAGATAAGTGATAGAGCAGGATTTGAACCAATGTAGCTGTGCCTGTGTGTCAGTGTTCACAAGAAATCACCATATAATTTTTCTTTTGGGGGGTTATCATTACACAGTACTGATATCAGATTTTGGTGCCCCCAATTTTTTTAAAATAAAGCATAATTTTCATTCTGACTTTCTCTTTTATACCAGTGGAGGCAGGAGCGGAAAACATTCAGTAAAGGAAGCACAGTAAAAAATACAAAGTAAAGTGGCGGTAGTAAGTCTAAACATACAAGCAGATCCCTCTGCACATGCAAAGATGTGATAAAAACTCTGCTTGCTAAAAGAGCAGACACTTAGACTGAGTTTAAAAAGTAGAGAGGCAGAAAGACAAATTTTAAAATAGGCTATTTATAACATGTAACAAAAATAAAATACAATGATACAAAAAGCATCAAAATGAAAGAACAGAAAATGATATGCTAAGCCAATATAAGTGTAGTAATGATAATCTCAGGAAAATTAGGTTTCAAGTGACAAGTACTAAGCAATACAAGGATAATGCACATGGGTAAAAGTTACAAACTACAGAAAGATAGGATAATCACAAAACTTCATGCACCTAAGAATTTAGTGATAAATTGTATAAAGGAAAAACTAATAGAAAATCAAGGAGTTATTAAAGATTTTAGAATATTTTGGGGAAATTTAAATACAAAAAGTGAGTAAGGCTATGGTCCGTGGTAGGCAAGGAAGCTGGTTTTTATTAAAAAAAAAAAGAAAAAAGAAAAAAAAAAGCAGTGGTATGTAGCATTTGCCAGTTTTGGTTGTGTAAATACCCATGCTGTATACCTAAAATGGGTATGTTTTATTAATGCTGAAATTTTACCTCAATAAGCGGACTTTAAAAGTGGGGAGAATGTCAGAGAGCAAGAGATTATTAGCAAGATGTAGAGATGGCCTATTGGAGGCTGTGTCTCAAGAAGTTATAATGGTACATTTTTTCCAGAAGTACTTTGTAGCTTGTAATTTGAATTTAGCAAAATCAAAGTAGCAGAAAGATGAAATGAGGAGGGAATTTAGGGCGCTACCTAGGGTAGTTTTACAGGGACTAACTGCGACACCTGCTGGATGGGGAAGCAAGTGCAGCTAAGGGATTGATGGTTGTGAGAAGGGGAACAATGTAATTGCAAACAAATGAAAAACCAAATCCAAGGAATATAGAATATGTCCTTATTACATTAAGATAGTATGCTTTTATGTGTCGGAGGCGCAGTAGTGGACAAGATAAACAGGGTTTCTAATCACAAGGATCTCACATTTTACAAAATAAATGAATGAATGAACCAGGTAAAAAACATGGACTTGAGAAGAATGGTTCCTTTATTTAGACCCAAATATAAATGTTACTTGTTTTACGCTTCATATTTTAATATCCCACATCTTTTTCTATTTTGCTGGGGGGCATTTTTATTTTTCCAAAATGCACTTTCACACTATTATTTCACATTCTGTGGATCTTACATTTTAGAAAGTCTTATGAAAGAATATTTTTTGCCCTCTTTCTTAAATACTAATATCTTTCTAGGTTCAAATTCATTTTCCCTTAAACTTTGAAGATGAGTTCTATGGTCTTGTAAGTACCACGATCAGATTCATTCTGATTCTTGTTTTTAAGTAACTTGTTTTTTACTCCATGAATGCTATTAGCCTTGTTTTCTTTATTCTGGAATTAGAGAATTTAAGTTAAAAAAATACCACGTTTTTCATCAGTTCTTTTTACATTCCTTCGTTGTGAAAGCTAGTGTCTTTTTTCAACTCTACAGAGTTCTTAAAAATCATTTTGTAATGATTTCCTCTTCTCCATTTTCTTTCCTCTTTCTGGAGTTCCATTTCGATTCTATGTTGGAATTTCTAGATCTCTCATAATTTCCAACTTGTCCTTTCGCATTGTGTTTTGGGAGAATTTCTTCACCTTTCTCAAGTGTTCTGAATGCAGTACTTTTGGAAAGTGAGCTGGAGGAACAGATCTCATTATTCCTAGACAGTAGGTTAAGTATTAAAACTGTGCTATTCTGGGCAAGCTGTCCATTGTACTTGCCCTAGAGAAATATATTAGCTACCATTTTTTAAAAACACTTACACAACACATTTTTCAAGAACTTTGCACCAAATGATTTAAAAACACACAGACGTATTGCTACATGGAACTATGATCAGTGTATATATGCCTCCCAGCTACATGTATGCATCATTGTCTTTCTTAGATGATAAGCTACCTTAGATGATAATGTTTCTATATTCATTTTTTATAATACCATCTATTTAATTAATGCCTTTTGAGCAGTCATCATAACTAAGGTCTCCAGATTTTATCACTGCCTTTGTCTTTGGTAGTATAGACATTTTTTTAAAAGTATTTATTTTAGAAAGAGAGTTTGTGCTCACACGTGCACACAAAAGCAGGGGGAGAGGCGGAGGGAGAAGGAGAGAGAGAGACTCTTAAGCTGGCTCCATGCCCAGCGTGGAACCAAATGTGGGGCTTGATCTGGCAACCCTGAGATCAGGACCTGAGCTGAAATCAAGACTTGGCTTCTTAATGGACTGACCCAGCCAGGTGCCCCCTTAATAGCATAGACATCTCAATGGTTATGATTTGCTTTAGAAGCATTTCAATGTAACTAAGCAATTTGTCTTCACTATTCTCCAAAACTTAAACAATGTTTTTATTTAAAAAATATATATATATAAAACAAGTACTTTGTAAACTTTATATGAAATAGTGTTTTTAAAAGGAGAAACAACTTACTTAATCGTTTATTTTTGTTGCCTTGATAAATTATGGGATTTATAGGCCCTGTTAACATATTGGGTGGCCTTATGAGAGAATTAAATACCAACTTCAGATCTTATAGGAATTAATTTTTAAAAATCAAAGTAGTACCCATGGTAACATAGTCCATATTGGTTTTTCTTTTTCTTTTTAGCTTTAATACTGAACACAGATTGTGTTTGATGCAATTTTGTATTTGAAAATTTTGTAATATTAGTGTCAATTGAAAACAGCTTAAACGCGATTGCCGAACAAAATGCTGGCACCCTTAGTACTAAGACAATTTGAGACATTTAAACGTATCACTTTCTTTTTTTTTTTAATTTTTTATTTTTTTTTAATTTTTTAATTTTTTTAATTTTTTCATAAACACATAATGTATTATTAGCCCCAGGGGTACAGGTCTGTGAATCACCAGGTTTACACACTTCACAGCACTCACCATTGCACATACCCTCCCCAATGTCCATAAGCCCACCCCCCCTCTCCGGACCCCCCTCCCGCCAGCAATCCTCAGTTTGTTTTGTGAGATTAAGAGTCTCTTATGGTTTGTCTTAAACGTATCACTTTCTCAACTATTTTCGAGTTGGGGCTGATTAGGAGATCCCCAGGAGTCAGAGGTCTGTAAACTATATATATAGCCCGTGGGTCTAATTCACCAACGGACTGTGCTGAATGCATTTGTTCATTCATCGTCTTCGGCTGTTTCCCACTCTCATAGCAGGGTTGAGTAGTGTGATTGGGAACACGGGACAGGCTGACTTTCTCGCTCTCTGGCCCTGAAGAGACTATGTTTGCCGGTCCCTGCTTCATATACCCATGATTGTTTTGTCCACTCGTACCTACCCCTGCTTCCACACCGTTAGCCAGTGACACACTTTCTTCTGAGTACACACTGCACGTGTTTGCATATGTCCTTGGCTCTTCCCTTCCCCTAGAATGTTGTCTCTCTCTCTTCACTTATATCTAACATCTATTCATTCTTTACGATATGATTCCAGGAACACTTTCTCCTTGAAGTTTTGTCATAAAAACAGCAAATTAGATTTCCTGGGCGTATCTCCATTACACTCCCTCACGGGTACTCTGAAGTCCCGTGCCTCTCTCTTGCTCGAGCTTGCTGGAATACATGACCCCGATTAAACACGGTTCTCCACCTCTGCTGGGCATGCTGCTTCCTTGTAGTTAAATGTGGCTGGAGAAAACACACACGTGGCGACTAATCTTCCTTTCCGACCCTTCACGACCCCGGATTTCCAATGGGCACAGCTCTCATATTGTACTTACATTTGTTGTTCTCCTCCTTACCTCAATGGCTGTTTTATAGATTTTCCTCTGTTCTCAACCCCCAACACTCCCTCCCTGTCCTCACTCTCTGCCGATGACTCTTTGTCCCAATTCACCGAGAAAATGGAAGCAACAGATGAGAACATACACCACCACAGATCCTACCACCCAGACACCGCATCTACCCTGACCTTCAGCCTTCCTTCCATGACAGTGGATGACCCAGCCACCAGCCCACTTGTGCATGAAGTCCCATCTCCTCCTCACTTGCCTATTCAAGAACGTCACTCTGGCAATGGTCCTTTCTCCCTCAGTGTCTCCCTCAGCATACAGACATGCTGTTATCTCCCCCCACCTTCTATTACCTATTATCACTCTCTTTCTCCCTTTTGGAGCAGTATTTGGCAAAATATTGCCTGCACTAACCTTTTATAAATTCTTTCCTCCCACTTTCTCCTCAACCCATTTTGGGCAGGCTTCTGTCTCCATCACTCCTTGAAAATGCTCTTGTCAGAGTCACCCAGCACCCCCATGTTACTAAGCCCACTTCAGGACCCAATCCGTGTCCTCTTCGACCTGTCAGCACCTTTGATGTGATCATTTCTTTTCCTGGATATAATTTTCATTGATTTCTAGAACATCACACTCTTCACTTCCCACCTTTTTGCTGGTCTTTCCTTTGAGTTTTTCTTTGCTGGGCCTTTTTTTTTTTTTTTTTTAAGATTTTAGTTTTTTATTTGACAGACAGAAATCACAAGTAGGCAGAGAGGCAGGCGAGAGAGAGGAGGAAGCAGGTTCCCTGCTGAGCAGAGAGCCCGATGTGGGGCTTGATCCCAGGACCCTGGGATCATGACCTGAGCCGAAGGCAGAGGCTTAACCCACTGAGCCACCCAGTGGGTTGGTCCTTTTTTGTGTTTCTGACTAGTTCGTATTGAAATACCTGGGCTCAGGTTTGGTCCTTTTCTCTACCTTTTCCTTGGTGATCTCGACCTTTGTCAGGAATCCCATGTGGATTTCAGGCTCAAACCACTTTCCTGAACTCAAGATTCTTACATCTCACTGCCTCTTTGACATTTCCATGTGGATATGTACCAGATGTCTCAAACTGCACACGTCCAAAATAAAACCTCCTGATCTGCCCCCTCCCTTCAAAGTCTCTGCTCTGCCCATAGCCCATAGCCTGTCTTGTTGCCACGTGTCTCCTGCTCTGCTGTCATCACGGGACCGCTGCTTCCAGCCTTGCTCTGCCCAGCCCAGCCTGTCCTTAACGCGGGAGCCAAGACAGATTCTTAACAAGCTCGTTCAGATGGTACCAGCTATCTGCTTATCAGCTACCTGCTTTGACAAAGTGCTACAGTGATTTCCCGCCTTAGATGTTTACAGTGATGGAAAGGTCCCAGTCTGACCCACGCCTCCCTCTCTATGTTTCTGATCTCCTCTCCGACTGCTTTCTCTTGCTTGCGCCTTCGGCCTCCTTTCCAAGCCTCAAACTCAGAGGCTGCCGCTGCGTCTGTGCCTTTGCTCTGGCTCTTCCCTCTGCTTCAGATGCTCTTTACTACGGTATCCTTGGGGCGCATTCCCTTGCTGCCTGTATGTCTTTGATCTCATTTTGTTCTCACTGAACTTGACCCTGACAGCCTACTCCAAATCAGAGTCATATTGTTCACGATTATTCTGTGTTTCCTTTTACTAAATCACTTATCTCTCTCTAATAAAACATATAATTAGCTAGTTTATGTATACTGGACGTGGTCTGTCTTTCTCACTAAAGTCAAGGTGGTTTGTCCTCTGCATTCACTGATGTATCCCCAGGTCAGGGAGAAATACCTAGCACGCAGTAAGTACTCAGTAAATATTTGCTAAATGAGTAAAGGGCAGCAAAGCTGTCTTCCATTCCATTATTTTTTTTTTTTTTAAGATTTCTTTTTATTGGAGGGAGAGAGAGAAAGAGAGAAACATCACAAGTAGGTGGAGGGAGAAGCAGACTCCCGGCTGAGCAGGGAGCCCATGGGGCTCCATCCTAGGACCCTGGGATCATGACCTGAGCTGAAGGCAGACGCTTAATTGACTGAGCCACCCAGGCAACCTTCTGTCTTTCATTCTTTATAGTCACATAAGCTTGCGACATTGGTTTGCCCTCACTTTTCGTGTGTGTGTGTGTGTGTGTGTGTGTGGTGCTTGAATAGATGAATGTGTTTACCAAATTAACCAATACTTAAAACTCTTCTTCTCTGCTAAACCTTTTAAAATTTACTTTGAGCATGTGACTAGGCAAGTAAATAATCAAGCAGAATAAAACAAGATAAAACAGCGGTGTGTTAGATTATATTTCCTCACCAGGAAGGACTACAATGTTGATATGGAACGCAAGATGTGTACAATTATTTTCACAAGTCGCTCCAGAATTAAAGCTCTTAGAACTGCCCAGCTGTGTTGATTAGTCAGCTCTTCCCGACATCTTACCCCTGGGTATCGATGTCCTGCTAGCATAGCAGTGTTGCCATAAGGTCAACAGCCATCCTGCAGTGTCACCCCATCACAAACACACACACAAAAATCTTGCTTCAGATTTGTGAGCCACTTGCGTGGGGATTCAGTCTTTTTGTTGTTGTTGTTCCTGGATCCAGGCCCCCAGATGAACGAGGGACAAACCAAAGGTGCCTGATGGCGAGTGCGTGTCATGATCATGTGCAATTAGTATGTCAGGATTAAACACTGCTCTCCTGGTTCTCCAAAAATATGACGTGGAAGGAAGTGGGTAATTTACTTCATCCCTACATTTGCCTTCTCAGAAAGTAATCAACCTGGTTTCAGCCACTTCTCTCTAACAGGTATTTTGTGAAAAGTCAAATGAGATCACGGTTGCGAGAGAGCTGAAGTTCTGTTTCACACAAGGAATCAGAAAGACCGGTTTTTAAAGTGTCTGTGGAGCAGTGGCTTTTTCTTACTCCTGAGGGGTGGGTTGGCTGCTTCCTAGAGGAAGGGGCCACGCATCTCTGTTTCTAGCATCCCTCCTCCCTCCGCCCGCCTTGGGCTGTGAGGTCAGTTTTCATGGCGAGCGTATGACATTCACCGGAAGCAGGTCGCTTGACCTCTCAGAGCCTCAGTTTCTTCGCGGTAAAATAAGAGTAGTATCTTTCACAGGAACAGATTGCCGGGATTGGATGGGGTGATGCATAGGAAGTACTTTGGTAAACCTGAAAGCATCAGATACAAACACTTATAATGTTACCGTCACTAATATTAATTAGTTATATTAATTGTTCACCTTGAGTCCTGGCTATAGAGAAAGGATTATTTTACCTTCTCAGGTTTCTTTAACCCATGCTGCATTTTGACCCACACACGTGCACGCGTGCGCATACACCCATATTTCTGGTAAAATTACTGGTCCGCAGAACTAGCAAGGGCCAGGTTGAATGCTTCCGAAGCTGCGGTAAAAATCGGATTCTTCGCTATTCGCCCAGGGCACAGTGTCAGTCCTTTCGTCAGTGGCAAAGCTGTGAATTTCCCTTTTCGGCGACACTGGCCTCCACGGTCATTATTTTGCTTGCTGCTTTGGAGGCGGGTTCCTGCTGCGTTCCACCATGCTTGGCAGGAAGGTTCTGGGTACAGGCTTAGTCTTGCTTCACGGGAGCCCGCCGGGGGTGATTGGGCATGGCGGTGGATGTCCATTGCGTCCCCGGTGAGACTCGAACCCCTTGCACGCATGGAGACGCGCTGTGAAAACTTCACCGCTCGCTCAAGTAGCTTCAGAAAGGCCTTATTATCACCTTAGCACACTTAGTTTTGCTCAGGCTCCAGTCAATAAGTACTTTTATTGGAAAAATGTGGAGTTTGGGATACAACTCAAAAGGATGCAGGGAATTGAAGAGACTTTGGATAATTAGGATAAGAAAATTACGAAGTTTTGTGAAAATCTGAAGCTCTGAGATAATATAGACAAAGAAGATGATTCTAAGATAGGAGTAATAAGGAGGGTTTGCTGTAATTAAACTCGTGCATAAGAGTCAGATCATATGTAATAGGAGGATTCAATTTCCTATGTTATTGTTGAAAAACAAAGGCATTCCTGCTGAATGTACTCTCATAGTATCTCGTTTAACACCTAGATAGATGCTAGTTTTTTTCTTTTAAAGATTTACACATCATATATCAAAAATAAATAAAGTAGTTTAAATAATTGAATTTATAGATCTTAATTGCAATGAATATTTATGTCAAGGCCATGGCAGATCTTTGTGGGGAGGTCAGTAAATACATACTATTTTAAAGGAATGGCACAAATAGCTTTACATTGTATGTATCTCGCTTTTAATTTTTGCTTTAATAAAATGGAATTGAAATTGGGAGTGTGTAATCTTCACATACTTCCTTGCCTCGAATTAGAAAAAATAGAATTTGTTACTTCTGAGATTCTTAAATAATGTTTTAATTCATTTCAAAGACTGCAGACAGCTAGCTGTTCAGGGTCTGTAGAAGTAGCTATTTGTGTCGTAAATTAAGTGAACAGTCAGTAGTTTATATGATGGCAGGTGTCTGGTCGCTTCTGCTGTTGACTGATACGGAATTTTGGAATTTGCCAATTCAGGGACATACTCTAGTGGAAAGTGTTTGACTTGTTCATCAGACAGACCTGGTCTCAAAGGCTTGCTGTTTCGTCCTTGCTGTGGGCCTGGGCAGCTTCCCCATGTGCTGCTAGCCCTACCCCATACGATTGTTGTGAGGATGTGATGAGATACATGTCTTAAGTAACTAATAACCCCTGAAAGAGTAAGTGCGTAATGACTGTTTTCTTCCTCCCTTTCTTCCCCCTGCTAGACCACTTGTGTTTTTAATGCCTCACTCCTTGCCCTGGGTTGTATTGTAGGAAGTCTTCTGGATGGATGGCTGCTGGAAACCCATTGCCGTAGCCAGCTCTTCTTCTGTACCCAAGGAGTTACCCTGGCATTGAGTAATGAGAATTTCGGTAAGAAAAATTAGAAAAAGAGAGTAGATGGACTTTTCATAAAAGATCACTTGTATCTCAGATCAGATCGTTCATAGTAAGTTATAGGACTCTTCTCCAAAGACCTTGAGATGTCCCAGATCTCTGGATTATTCTTATTTTGAAAAAAATGAAATAGGTCTTTTAACTCTAGTAACACCCTGATTAGCTCTTCATGTCATTGTAAATGTAGTAGTTCACTTATTTTACCTTATTTTGTGCTTTTAATTTCCATCTAATCAATGAATTGTCTAGTCTTTGATGACAGTGTCTGGATATTATTTGTCTCTTTGGTGTAGACTAAATGAGGCACAGATTCTTAGTGGTTAGGGTATTGTCTGAAACTGTAAAGGTTTTGACAGTGTGAGAGAGGCAGGCAAAAGTGTGAAAAGTAAGAAATTCTACAGTAAACATATTCCTAAATCACCAAGAAAAATTATTATATATCGCTTGTTAGAATGGCATAGAGTATCTTTACTCGGGTCTATTTTTATCCATTTTTTCCTCCAAATGATATCAATATATAATGAGTTTTCATATAGTTACATAAAGTTAATATGTATCTAGTACACCTATATTAGTAACTTATGTTATTAACCCGTGCTGTATAAAATATGTTGAACTACTGTCAACCACACCCAAATTTAAAAAAAAATGAATGTGCCATGGAGAATTAAGGGCAATCAAACAAATATGTGCTGAACTATTAAAAAGGGAAAAAAAGATGAGAGCGAAGATAAGGATAATAGAAACAAAGTAAGTGGTGATATTAGTATATATGTAAGTTAGTAAATATGTGAATTATCTTAAAATTATCGTCACTGAAATGTACCTGGAGAAATACATATTAAAGAATTTTGCACATAAGAGACAGAGCTGGAGGTGGGGAGAAAGCAAGAAGGATAAATTCTAGCCTCATTAATTCTAACAAAGAGCATTAATTCTGAAATTGTGATAAAATTACCTTTTGGCATCTAAAAATATGATAAAATATGATTTTAAGTATCATTTTTTAACTAAAAGAGTTTTAACCACTTTGCCTGTGATTATATTTTTCAGAAAACATATTTGAGAAGTACTTCCATCCAATGCTACTTGTGTTTACTTTTAAATTGTCATTTTCTAACCGAGGCTGGCATTCATGTCTTCATTTTGGGGTGAGTTTATTTTTCAGCATAAATGGCACCATGTTAATGGCCATGATCATTGTTCTTTAGTATCTTCTCTATTAAACTGGTTTGTGTTCAGTTTGCTTAAATCCTTAAGAACTAAGTATTCGGGTACAATAGAGGGCAGATTACGGAGATTCTGAGTAGGTGTGATAAATACCCAAATGGACATTTCTGCATTTGGTAATATTCCAAATGAGTGCTCTGTGCTTCCAAAAAACTAGACTTCTTGGTATTTAACTAAACTTGGAAGCCTATTCCTTATTAATAGCTTACATGATTTTCACAGCAGTAAAATACAGATATTTAGGGCTTGTCCATGTTACTTTTTTATCTATCTCTGACACAGACATCTCCCATCCTCTGAGCCCTATCTTACTTCAGTTTGAAATGTTTCTTTCTTTATTTAGGCCTTTGGTTTTTCTTCCTACTATACATTCATATACTTCCATGCTTATTAACTTTTTTCTTCTCTCTCAGATGTAGCTAATTCTCTGCACATAGTTGACCCAAAGCACCCAGCTTGTAGTTATGTAATATGACCCTCAGCTCAGTTTTCCTTACTAATGCCTTCTTGGTGCAGGGAAACATAGATGGTAAAGAATACTTACTATCAAAACCTGTATGTGAAAATGATTATTGCTTATTTTAAGAATTTTGCCTATTTATTGGACTTAAAAGTCCAATGGAACCTCTGCTAGAAAACTAGCAATTCATTCAAAAACAGTTATTGAGCACTATGGCACATCAGGTGCTATGTTTATTCCATTGTGATAAATTACATGAGGTTATTTATAAGTTATCTTTCCAAATTAGGTTTTTCCCTAATCCCGGTAGGTCAGTCCTTAAGTTAGCCTCAGATACCAAGAGTTATATATATATATATATTTGGTGTTTATATTCATCTACAAGTCTGTTGAATGCACAAAGGCAAGGATAACACTTATCTTTTCACTGATCAAAATAAAAAAAAATCTTGATTGCTCTTTTGCCTGTAATATTCATCAAGTATAATTCATCAAGTAATATTCATCAGTATTATTATATCCATTCAAAATGTTTTGCTCTTTGGTTTTGCTTTCAGCTCTGTCAGTGCAGGTCTTCCTAAAACAGAAGCAAACTGGGGGTTTGTAATAAAGGATTTGGAAAAAATTGACAATATTATTCAAGTGAGTACTCCTTTTTCCATAAACTCTCTGGTATGATTGCTATGGAGTATGCCTCTCCCTGTGTTCTGCTGTTGGTCTTCATGAAATCTCACTTGAAACAATATTTTTGTAGCAATTCATGAGCCTGGCAAATCCTTAAGTGAAATCTTTTACTTACACTTTTCAGATCCTAATTATCTTTAAAACTCAATTTGTAAGTGGCCTGGTATGAAAAGCTCTCTGTCACCACAGTCCAGGGACTCGAGTCTCCAGCAAAGAAACAGGGCAGCTTTGGCAGCTCTTGTAGGGAGCATGGCGTGACCCAGGGATGAGCTGTCTGTCCTGTGGCTAGGAAACCCCCCCTCACCTGGAGCCACCAGCTGGCCTGGCAGAACCTGCATGGTGAAAGAGAGCAGGAGCCCCATTGAGGACCACTACAGCCAGGGAATTGCTTTCCACCACCATGGGTGACACAGCAGGGACCAGTGGGCGTCCTGGGGGCACCAAGTGAACCAAGCATTTCAAATTAGCACCACAAAGATTCTGAAAGCTATACTGTCATTGGAACCACAGCTTATAAACAGAAGTCCAAACCTAAACCTAAACAGGGTGGCTGATATAGAAAATTTAAATGGAACCAGGGTCTCCTAACATAAAGTTCAATACCAGAATACAGCTGAAACTCACTCATTACACCAAGAAGCAAGAACATCCCAACTTGACTCAGAAATGACTGAAATAGACTTTGAAACTGAGATGGATTGGATGTTGGAATTGCTTGACAAGGATTTTAAAGCAGCCATCATAAAAATGTGCCAACAAGCAATTACAGATACCTTTGAAACAATTGGATAAAATAAAGTCTTAGCAAAGAAATGCAATATGTAAAAGGAACCAAGTGGAAATGACGGAACTGAAAAATACAACAACTGAAATATAAAACAAACTGGAGAGATTCACTAGCAGAAAGAATATGACAGAGGAAAAACAGTGAACTTGAAGATAGAATAATATAAAACACACTGAAAAAAAAAGCCTCAGGGATCTTTGGTATAATAAAATATCTAGCACTCTTAAATTTTTTTTTTAATTTATTTATTAGAGAGAGAGGGAGAGAGGGAGGGAGAGTTGGGGGAGGACCAGAGGTAGAGGGACAAGCAGACTCTGTGTTGAGCATGGAGCCCAATGCTGGGTTTGATTTCATGACCCTGAGATCATGATCTGAGCCAAAATCAAGTCTGAAGTCTAACTAACTGAGCCACCCAGGCACCCAAGATCCAGAATTCTTAGCATTAGCATCTCAGAAGGAGAGAGGAAGGAGAATACAAGTAAAAGACAGAGATTGGCCAAATTGGTAACAAAAATAAACCAATATTTTGCTGTCTACAAGGAATTCACTTTAAACACAATGATATAAGTGGGTAGAAATTTAAAGGAGAGAATATACCATATTGTAATGGGTTGTTGAGTATTGCCCACCATTCCTGCAAAAAAAAATTCATGTCTACTTGGAATCTCCAAATGTGACCTTCTTTGGAAATAGGGTCTTTGCAAATATAATTAGTTAAGGTGAGGTCCTACTGGAGTGGGTTGGACCCCAACTCCATGACTCACTGTCCTTCTAAGGAGAGGACAGACCACAGAGAGAGTGACAGGGAAGAAAGCCACCTGAACTTGGAGGCAGCTTCAAGGCAAAGGAAAATAGAATGATGAAGCTAGAAGCCACAGAAGGCCCAGGATTGCCTGAATCACTAGAGACTTGGGAAAGGTAAAGAAGGATTGTCCTAGAGCCTTCAGAGGGATCCTGGCCCTACTGACATCTTGATTTTGGACCTCCAACTTCCAGAGCTATAAGAGAATAAAATTGTTGTTGTTTTAAGGCCTCATTTTGATATTTTGTTACTGCAGCTCTAGGAAGCCAATACACATAATGCACAATAATTGTAAAAATCAGACGTAGCTCTCTTAATATCAGCAAGTAAAATCGCTAGACTTTATAGTAAGTAAAACTACTAGGATCAAGAGATACATTACAAAATGGTGAGAGATTAATCCACCAGGAAAATGTGATCTTAAATGTGTACACACCAAATAGCAAAGTCTCAAAATACAAGATGCTAAAACTAATCAAACTGAGAGGAGAAAGAGGCAATTTCACAATTATAGTTGAGGACTTCACCACCTCCTAAGGAACAAACTGAATGACAAGACAGAAAATCAGAAAGAATATAGAAGAACTGGACTACACAGTCAGCCAACAATATTTAATTTACATCGATAAAACACTTCACCCACCGATGAGGAATTGGTATTTTTTTCAGGCACTGTTCACCAAGACTAATGGTATCATGGGCCATAAAACACACTTTAACAAATTTATCAGAATTGAAATCATGCAGAGTGTGTTCTTTGACCACAGTGGAATCATGTAGAAGTCAATCACACAAATAGAGCAGGAAGATCTCCAAACACTTGGAAATTAAAAAATATATTTCTAAATATTCCGTGGGTCAAAGATTAAATCTCACAGGATATAAAACAGTACATAGACTTGAATGAAAATGAAAATACAACACATCAAGATCTGTGGGATTCAGAGAAAGCATTACAGAGAGGGAAATTTATAAAACTAAATAATTATATTAAGAAAGAGGAAAGATCTCAGATCAACAATTGAGGTTCCCACCTCAAAAAACTGGAAAGAGAAGAGCAAAATAAACTTAACACAAGCAGAAGGAAGGAAAAAAGTAAAGATAAGAGCAGAAATTAATGAAATTGAAATCCGAAAAATAATAGGGAAACTTAATGAAACATAACACTCATTATTTGGGGGAAAATCAATAAAATTGATAAACCTTTAGAAAAACTGACAAAGATTAAAAAAGAAATGACATAAACCATTAATATCAGAACTGAAATTAGAGGCTATCACTACAGAATCTGCAGATATTCAGAGGATAATAAAGAAAAGCTATAATCAACTTTATCCTCTAAATTTGACAACTTGAAGGAAATGGACCAATTTCTCAAAAACCACAAACTACCAAAATGTAATGAAGATGAAATAAACAATCACCAAACTACTATAACCATTAAAGGCACTGAATTCACCAGAAATAATCTCCCCAGAAAGAATCCCTAGGCCCACCTGGTTTCACTGGAGCATTCTACCAAACAAAGAAACATTAACACAGATTTTACAATCTCTTCCAAAATAGATCTATTACAATCTATTCCAAAAATAGAAGAAGAAAAACTTTCTAACTCCCTTAGGCAAGTGTTACCCTGATGCTAAAACCAGGCAAAGATGATTCCAAAAGAGAAAGCGACAGACACCTCTAATAAACTTGGATGCAGAAATTCTCAATAAAATAGCGAATAAAATCCAGCAGTGTATTAAAAGAATTATATACCATGACAAATGGGATTTATTCCAGGTATGCAAGACATGCTTACTATTTGGGAAGTCAGTCTCTGTAATCCACCTTATCAACAGGCTAAAGTAGGTTATCATATGATTGGATCAATTGATGGAGGAGAAGCATTTTAAGAATATACCGATTCCTAGTAAAATTCCTCAGCAAACAAGGAAAGAGAAGTAACTTTCTCAACTTGATTTAGAGCATGTACAAAAACCTAGAGCTACCATCATACTTAGTGGAGAAAGACTGAATGTTTTCCCCCTAAGATTAGAAACCAGACAAATATGTCATCTCTCACCACTCTTATTCAACACAGTCTTGGAATTTGAGCTAAATTGGCAAGGCAAGAAAAAGAACAAAAGTATGCAGATTAGAAATGAAGAAATTATAAATATGAATATCTTTTTCTGGGAGAAAATGTTAATAAATGGCTATCCATTATTTAGAGAATGCAAAGTAAAACCACAGTGACATCACCATGCACTTATAAGTAATTTAAATTAATTTAAATTAATTTAAACTTATTTTTTAAATAAGTTAAAATTAAATTAATTAAATAAATTAATTAAATTTAATTTAAACTTAATTTAAATTAAAAAGTAGTAATAATGCTGAATGCTGGCAAGGAATGTGGAGAAACTGGGTCACACATATTTTTGATGAGGATATAAGAATTTACAGCTCCTCTAAAATAGCTTGACTGTTTTTTATAAAATAAAACATGCATTCGCCATATGATGCAACAGTTGCACTCCTCAACATTTCTATCAGAGAAATGCAAACTCATGTCCACACAAAAACAGGCACATGAATGTTCATAGACCTTTATTTGTAATACCTAAGAACTGAAAAAGACGAAATTCCCTTGAATGGATGAATAAATTGTCGTACGTTATATCGAGGAACAATACTGAGCGAATATAAGGAAAGAATTACTGATACAACAAGTTGGACAGATCTCCAGAGTATTCTTATGCTGGGTGAAAAAAAGCTGATCTGAACAGGCTAACTGTGGTACATCCATCCGTACAATAGAATATTATCCGGCAATAAAAAGAAATGAGCTTCTAGACGTGAAAAGACACAGAGAAACCTCAAAAGCGTATCCGCGAAGTGAAAGAAGCCAATCTAAAAAGGCTACATACTGTGGTTCCAACTATATATCTTTCTGGAAAAGGTAAAACTATGGATACAGCAAAAACATCAGTGGGAAATTTCCAGAGGTCAGGGGAAAAGGAGAGATGAATAGATGGAACACAGGTGATCTTTGTGGTAAAGCAACTATTGCAAATGATACTGTAATGGTGGGTATATGTCATTATATACTTGTTAAAACTCAGGACCTACAGCACCAAGGCTGAATCCCAATGCAATCTCTGGACGTTTGTTACAAATGTATCAATACCAACTCCTCAGTTGTAATAGATGTACCGTGAAAATGCAAGATATTAATAACAGGAGAAACTGGGGCCGGGGGCAGGGGATATATGGGAACTTTCTGTTCATGTTCTACAAAGCTAGAACTGCTCAAAAAATAGTGTATTCAAAAGGCCAATCTCAAACAGTTATATACTATATGAGTCCACTAATACAACATTTTTGAAACGATACAGCAATGCAGAGGAGAGAAATGGTTGCCAGGGATTAGAAAGGTGGGGGTTGGAATGTGTGTTAAGAAAGGTGGTTTGCCCTAAAGATACAAATGTAGTGATCCGAAGGGGCATGTGCACCTGAATGTTTATAGCAGCAATGTCCACAATAGCCAAACTATGGAAAGAGCCCAGGTGTCCGTCAACAGATGAATGGATAAAGAAGATGTGATATATAGACATAGATATATATCTATATACATACATACACACACACATACATATATACACACACATGCACACACACACACAGTGGAATACTATGCAGCCATCAAAAGAAGCGAAATGTTGCCATTTGCAACAAGGTGGTTGGAACTAGAGGGTATTATGCTAAGCGAAATAAGTCCATCAGACAAAGAGAATTATATGATCTCACTGATATGAGGGATTTGAGAAATAAGACAGAAGATAATAGGGGAAAGCAGGGAAAAATGAAACAAGATGAAACCAGAGAGGGAGACATACCATAAGAGACTCTTCATCTCAGGAAACAAACTGAGGGTTGCTGGAGGGGAGGGGGGTGGAAGAGATGGGGTGGCTGGGGGATGGACATTGGGGAGGGTATGTGCTATGGTGAGTGCTGTGAATTGTGTAGGATTGATGATTCACAGACCTGTACTCCTGAAACAAATAATACATTATATGTTAATTAAAAAAAAAAAGAAAGAAAGGTGGTTTGAGCTATAAAATAGTAGGAGGAGGATTTTAATGGTGAGGTAACTATAATTGTGGAGGTGATTACATGAATTTACACATCTGATAAAATTGAGTAGAACTGCACACACACATTTAGTGCACCTCGAACTGGTGAGATCTGAACAAGGCGTGTGGATTGTATCAATGTTAGTTTCCTGGTGGTGATATCATGCTATGGTTATGCATGGTATTATTGCTGGGGGAATGGCGAAGGGGACACAGGATCTCTGTTTGCTCTTAGAGTTGCATATGAATCTGAAATTGTCTCAAAATAAAAAAATAATTTAAAAAGCTTACTTTAATGTTTTCAGTAGTTTGTTCTCACTATATCTAAAGCAGGGCATAGTTTTTCATATTGTCTAATTTTGTTTCCTTTCAGTCTATACATATTGATACCACTTTATATACTGAAAGTGATGCTCATGTGAGTATAGTTTATTTTTTTGAAAATTGCTATTTTTTCCAGTTTTCAAAAGTTGAAGAAGTATATTTTCATAAATTTACTGAAGGGTGTATAGTTTTTAAATCTGACTTTTGGTGTGTTCTGACAACATATGATCAATGAATTTTGTAAGTAATTGTTGAGGTTGTGGGACTTGGGGACAAAGAGCTACCGTGTTGCTATTTTCATGATGGTACCAAATCAAAATATAAAACAGCCTTTTCCATCAATGTCAAACAAAATATATTATACGTTTTGTGATGCAATTAGATCATGATGCAATTAAATACAAAATCGGGTTAACTGATTGAATTTAAAACTATCCACTCTATCCGTCCTTTCCAATGCTGTAGTGTATTACAACCCTTAATCAAATTTTTTACAAATTGCTTAAATGCATCCACATTCTAGATTTTGAATGAATCTCCACAATTGTCAGAAAAGGATTCTGGCTGCTTACCCTCTATGTGAGAAAAGAAATAAACACAACTCATAAAACCTATCAGAATTCATAAATGATCTTGAACTTGTCTCAATACCTTGACATTGCCAAAGGCGTGTCACCTCATCGGAAACAAACTCTACATGTGTGTGTGTGGAGAACCATGAGTCCGCTCTCAATTAGTGCTCAGTTAGGACCTCTCTGAAATAGATATTGCTCCTGTGAAGACTTTCTTAGCTTTGGGAGGAAGCCTTCACCGCAAACTAGAAAAAAAACAGACTTTCATCAACCACTTGGCTAGTGCTACTACACATAAAAATTGGCTGCCTCTTTGGCTTCAGCATGCCTTCCATTTTCCCAAAGTAGAGAGAAGTCAGTTAACCACCCAAACTCCCGAGATTGCTTTTTTTTTATTGCAAGAAGAAAACCTTGTAACTCATGGGTTATAGAAAGAAGCTGTGTTTGAAATTTAGATTTAAACTCTGATTCAGCCTCTTCCTAGCTGTGTTAACTTAGAAGTCACTAAACATTTCTGAACCTGTTTTATCTATCTATCTATGTATCTATTATTTTATCTATCTCTCTCTCTGTCTGTCTATCTATCTATATGGGGCAGCATTTACCCTTCAATCCTGGGCAGCTGCTGTGGGGTGCCTGCTGGGTCCCAGGCACTGTGTGAGGCAGTGAGAACAGAAGGTCAAACAAGCCATGGTCAAACCTCCAAACAGTCATCAATGTTTCTTTGAAATTTAGGCTTTCGTCCAAGTAAGCGTTGTGGGAAACATACTCCTGTGGTATCCCAAGGTGCCTTTCTGATTTGGCCAGCCCATGAGAGGGCTGTGCTCAGACGCTGATTTTTCTAATCCATTTCTTGGAGTCGCTTCTGCTTCTGGAACTTCAGAACTTGCAGAAATAGCAAGATCAGCAGCTATCACTGTTTAAAATGTTAACAACACAATCTGATTCTAAAAATTCTTTCCGTGCACTAGACATACTAATGTTTGGAGAGTCTCAGGCTGGTATTATCACCCTTTTACAAAGAGGAAATGTTCTCAGTGAGAAAAAGTAGCCTATTCTTTCTGTGTTTTCTAGACTTATGTTCGCTCTTCCATATAATATCACCATCCTCGTAGATTGTTTTGTTGTCAGTTTGCTTGGGATTTGATTTCAAAGCCAAAAAAGAAAAAAAAAAAAACTGTCTCCTATGCAAAACTTCTTAGGGAGATTGGGTTTCTTTATAAAGTATTTGGACTGACTTTTTTAAAAAATCAAAATTACATCTATGTAAACATGAATAACAGAAAGATCGTTGTTTTTTTCACAATGATTCTCTGTAACTCTATTTTTAGCCCGGCTGCAAAGTCACAGCGATGAAGTGCTTTCTTCTGGAGTTACGTGTTATTTTGCTTGAGTTCAGTCATCCTGACCTTAATGAAACAATACCTAACATTATCATCCTAGCAAACAGTAGTTTATCTTCTAATGCGGTGAGTTTTCCACTAGTCCGTTGGAGCTTTGTCTGATGATTATGGCTTGGTTGGGTGAGGTCATTGGCTGGATGTAAGGGACAAGCAGATCCTCTGGGGACACTCTTGGGAAAGGGAGATCACGCCGGTGGAATGGCCACCATCACTACCATGGGCACAGCCCTGACGTAGCTCACCAGTTTACTCAATGGACATTTACTGCATGACACTAGGCGGTGCACTTTGGGGCAAGAGGGACACTGGTGAACCAGGGAGGTCATTGCCCTCAAGGTGTTCGTCCCCAGGTGCAGTGCAGAGACATGAATCTAATTACGTAGTTAAGTGTTTTGCATCATGACTGGCAATTTGCATTCGTTCCGTTATTACTCTATGCCGGACAACACTGCTCTTCAGCGGCAATGGGGTAATTCCTTGCGTCCTCACAATAAATCTGTGAGATAGTTATCCTTGTGTCTGTTTTAAGGTTGAAGAAATTGGAGTGCTTAGGGCTTGAAATCACTTACTCCAGTTAGCACAGTTGGTGGAATGGGGAGCCAGGATTCATACCCAAGCAGTTTCACTTCGGGGGATGTCTTCTTCTTACCCACTGGCAGAACAAGAGCTGCAATAAGATAGTCAATAAAAATGTTAATAATTCAAGGAGAATTGGGGCCATGCCCAAATCGGTCTCTGCTCTTAAGGGATCCACCATAAAGTAAAGCATAAATAAAGCAATCAGAAAGGAATGAGTAATAGCTCAGTTATTTATTAATTCCAGTGGCCAAAAGGAAGGCAGATAAGAGGGCTGGGATTCCGCCTTAGATGTTTCTCTACCAAACCAGGACGAGAGGGAATGAGCCTTATCTCCCGGGAAGGGTGTTTAGGCAGAGGCGACTGAAAACTATGGAGCTCCTCAGCTAGGATGGCTGGACACTGTGGACTTGCCTGAAACATGCCAGGTTGCTCTAGGTCTTTGCTGAAATGTCACCTTCTCAGTGCTGTCAGCTCCTCACGTGGCAAGCCATTCCCACGCCTCATCCCCTTGTCTGCATGCCCCACTAGTTGACATTTTCCTTAATGGCTTTTGTCTGCTTTTCCCTATTTGAATGCCAGTTTCAAAGGGGCAGTTATTTTTGTGTTGTATTTTTTTTCTTCAGTGCTGTATCCCAACTCCCCAAGCATTGCCTGGCATATTCTAGACACTTGATGTATTTATGAAATGAACATACTGATCTTTAAAATACTCTTGTGATATGTTATTCCTGTGTTATTGGTAGAAAGGCTGAACCAGGCAACAGATAACTCCTAACAACATCCCTGGTGAGCTCTTGATGACCATGGTCACGGTCACTGTGACCATGATGTGGTGTGTTCTGCACATCTAGCGGAAGGAGCGGGCAGGCTGTACAGTCTGAGAATTTCATTGATTATGTCAACTGAGATGCATGATGTGAATATCTCTGCTTTGTCGGCTGACATGATGATTTTCCAGGAGGACAGTGCTTATGGAATATGACAGTGCCTGGCATAGAGTATGTGCTTGATAAATGTTGGTGAATCTGAATTTCAAATGCTTAATGGATGTAAAATCTAATTTTTGTTTTTTGCTGGTACGGCTTTCATGGTTCAGACGATCTCTAAATAGTTTATTTGTGATGACTGCATTTGGAAGATTCTAGTTGGCCATGAAACTGTTTGAATTACAACTTCTGATCTTTACCTAAATAGTTCAATGCAGCTGGTAATGACTAGGTGACCACCATGTGCTAGGCCCTATGCTAAATGCTAGGGAAACAAAACTGTGTGGCTTTGCGCTCTTAGAAAAGCCTAGAGAATAGTAGCATAAAAAGCATGAAACTCCCTAATGTCAATATAATAAATGATGTGAGAGGAGGGAAGTCTGAGAATGTAGGGATGGAACATTTAGCCCAGCCTGGGGAACTCCTCAGTTCAGGAATGCCTTCCCGGTGGAGACAGCACCTGAGTGATCTCCACCTGGGTAGTGGTAGCTAAAATAGCGATGAGGGACATACAGATAGAAAAGCCAACACGGCAGCGTAGCTAATAGCATGATGTGTGTGCGTGGGGCGAAAGGCATGAGCTCTGTGTACTTAGGCTATGTCCTTTGAGGTGATGGGGATAGGTGAGAGAAACAAGCGAGGGACACTTCAAGGCTCCTGCGTGCTGTGTGGGGAGGCATGGATGTGATGCTGGGGTAGATGACCAGAAAAGTAAATGACCACTCAAGGGCACTCAGCAGGAAGTCCATGGTCAGAAAACCATGGCTTATTTTTACAATGTCTTTAACCTATTATAGGAAAAATAAACCTCAATCAAATCTCCCAGTACCCTTTTCCAGTGGTTCCTCCTACCATGATATTAATTTGCCAAAGTGTTCATGTCTTAAGACCTCAGAATGTGGTTCAAATGATGTGATATTCCCAGGAAGGAGATACAGTAGACTTTCCCATCTAATCCTTTCTTTTTATTTGGCAGAACATAACTGAAACGGGATGCAAAGAATGTGAGGAACTCGAGGAGAAAAATATTAAAGAATTTTTTCGGAGTTTTTTACATATTGTACAAATGTTCTATAATTCTTGATTGTAACTGATCCTCTTCAACATGTCTGCTATTAACAAACATCTTCCCACGACGTAAAGCAGTGAAACCCTCTGCAGTTCACATGGGCTGCCCAAACCAGTTTTTCTAACAAGAGGATAATCCAGAATCTTGAATTGGATGAACTCTTGGAAATGAAGGCAGAAAAATGACATTGAATTACATGGTGTCTATGAACTGTCCTCATACTTATTTTGTTCCCTTATTCTTAATTTATTATTGAAGTTGTACATATTTGTGGCATAATATAAAGTATTGAATAAAACTGTGTACCTACTTTATCCTTTGCACTGATATTTACCCCTTGTAAGGACATAGGGGACATTCCTTCAAGGGCAAGAGTGGAATTACACAGCTGGTGGGCCTGAGCACCACTGGGGAAGGTCAGCTGTGTGCTCCAGCCAGTTAGGAACCCCTAACCACCAGCCTTCACTCACCTCTCCAGTGGGTGTCCCACAAGGAGGAAGAATTGACTCCCAATGAGGAAGGAGAAATAGGTGCTTTACTCTGCAACATAGTTATTGATATCAAAAGCACCTGTTACTAAAGACAGTGCACGAACCTGGTATGTATGATGCATCAGTAAATCTTGGGTGGGAATGGTAATAATGAACTTTCACTGGTAGGTAGAATCGTGTATAGAGAACTCATGGTTGTAATGATGTTAATATTTCATGCTTTCCTGAGTGCAAGTGTTTTATTTTCACTTTTTTTTGCCTTGTTTGTATAATAAAAAAAAAAACTGTTGATTTGTTAGAGCCAACATTATCTGACATAATTGTTTATATATTTTTGCACTATACTGTCTGAAATTTATAACTTTTTTTAAATAAAACTATGACTAAAATGAAATATTTTTGTCTCCTCTCACAATTTCTTTCACCTGATTCACTTGTGGCGTTTTTCACTGAGGGGCTAAAGGGTAGGAATTGATGTCCTACGAGTTTGATTTTGCTTCATTTCACAATATGAACTAATTCTCTATCGAAACATTTTTATCCTCCAGTACCCTGTCCATGGTCATGTATATCATTGCTCTAGTCAACGTATGCTTAAACATTTCTTTTGAGATAGATTTGGAGAAATCTACATCCTATTTGACTTTTGAAGAGTCTTGTGTCAGCTATCAGTTTGTTCCTGACTTCGGTCCGGACAAATAGTATTTGACAGCCACACTTGAAAGTTTAGGGATTGTGATTGTGGCAAGGTGTTTTGTTTGCTTGTTTTAATTTCATCCAAAATGGATTTTTAAAAATCTACCTTTCATTTTTTTTCTTCGTAGCTTCTCTATTGATGGAGAATAGGAAAAATGCACCATTTTTAACTGTAAGTTGACAATCTAATCCTTAAACAAAAGTTAGCCTCCTTCCAGTGTCTGCTGGGATGGGAAAGGAAATCATAATGGCAGCCATATCACCAAAAGTATCTTTTAGTAACCAATGATCCATTCTGGTTATATAGGCAAACACAGGTGGGTTTAAAATTTGGCATTTTCCAGTGTTCAAAATTGGAATTCCTTCCACATTAGTTAATTAGTCTGGGTCACTTCAGTTAATCTTAAGGAACTTAAGGCATAGAGGTACAGCTAGCTCCTTATACATTCTTAGCTAACTTAAGAAAAGAATTATGTAAAACAACCTAAATTTTATTGTTCAGGCCTGAACTCTTAACAAGATGAGCTTCTCATTTGTGTTCAGTTTTTCCTTCTTGAACTGTCCTCCTTAATTAGTCAGCCTAATGTTATTTGTGCAGACTAGAATATATTGTTTTTATCTCACCTATTGCCCTAAATGCTGAAAGCATTTGCCTTATGTTACATATAATGAAGAAAGGCAAATCCATAGATTTAGAAGCTCAAATAGCAAAGGCAAGCCTAATAAAAATTAGGTTTACAGTCTGGAGTCAGTTTGATGGATTATATTGTTACCTCTTTAAAATTTCAAATGAAGAAAAAGATATATGAGAGAATATCATTTCTACACTCTCCCTGGCAATAAGCAAAAAACGGGTTAGAAGGCAGAAGACATGGAAATGTAAACTGAACCAACACAAAATCTGTGAGTCCAGAGATTGTTAAAACCCAGTCACAAGCCTAGTTTTACATACTTTCAGTTTTTACCTTAGAACAGAGAATCGATGGAATTCTTTTCTTTTGCTGCTATTACTCCTGTGAGAGGAGCTTCTATGTGTTTTGATGTGTTACTCTTTCTGTCCATCAAATTCAGAGGCTCGTAAAGTCAAACCAACATATATGATATGAAAACCAAGTCTGTGATCGATCCATTCCCCCTTCCCCCCAGAAATACGAGAGAAATCATTTTTATTCCTTCATCTGTGTTATCTCAGCCAAGTTTTCTGCATTCATATGTGAGTCACAGTTAACATATGCATGTCATGTATAAATATTTTGCCCAGAGGAAATCCCATTTCCATAGAGATTTAGTTCAGTGCTTCTGAACGTGTCTGATGATTGAATTTTATTTTCACTAAGAAATTTATTATGCAAGGCAAACTTTAGCTTCATTGAAAAGTCCCCTAATTGTATAATCTATCTGATGGAACATAGAAGAAAAATTAATGAATCATTAATAGCAGTGACTTTGTCCTTGTTAAAAAGCAAATGGAGACCAGCCTTGAAAATTGCCTGAGCAGAAAAAACCACTTCATTCACACAAACAAACCCTGATTTAGCTTATTTGGCAAGACTAACCTGATTGGATCATTTCCTATTTATGCATCTGAAAATCATAAGCAAAACCTAAGCTGTTTCCCGAGATTGATATGAGGTAACCATTGACCAATTCCCTTTCATTTAAGAAAATTCTAATATAACCAATCACTGTGAAGAACAAATTGTCACTGCTCTCTCACCTTTAAAGCCACTACTCTAACCATATACCCCTGAGCTGCCTTCTGTAGTTTGATACAGATGCTTCTGGTTTACAGGCTGCTGTTGTGGTGTGTGCTCAATAAACTTTCATGAATTACCACTTAAAGGATTGACTGGTTTTATTTCCGGTATTTCTGAACTTTGGACAGTCCTATATTTTACCTCTTTCATCCTAGATTTCAAAATCAGTTGACCGCTAGAGGAACTGGAGAGGAGATTGTTGCCCAGATGTCAAACGGAAGATTGTACATTGAGTTTCTACAAGCTGTGTCAACACTTGCGGAAATTACCAGAGGGTCCAGCGTCACCCTAAAAGTGATTTTTCCTCATCATCTTCACTCTCATGAAGGAAGTCTCACTCCTTCAGCCGGATCGTAACCTGGTTTGTTGAAAACCTACCATGTGCGAACATGATGGTGGATGCTGCCCTTACACGCATGAGGGAGGCAGCCTTACGTTCGGCCCTCACGGAATTGACATTCCCGGAGGAGAATCCTGTTACCCCATTAACCGCTCGCATGCTTATTTGGTTACCAGTTCTGTGAAGGGCACCAGGTGAGCACAGAAAGGAAGCGGCAGATCCTTTCAAGCTGTCAGGGCTTCTTTCAAACAGTAGTGTCTGAGCTCTGCTATGCAGTATAAAGACAGATTGCGGGGCGGGGGACGGGGTGCTGGGGGGTATCCACCTGAGAAACATTCTGCCAAAAAAGAAGATTTTCTTCAGTAAGGCAGGATGAGAGCACGTTCAAAGAGAGGAAAGAAGGCCAGAGCGGCTAGGGTCAGAAAAAGCAATGAAAGAAGCTGGTAAGATAAATACCAGATGGTCTCATAGGCCAGGTAAGGATATTGGTGGCAAAGATTTCGCTTTATATTCCAAAAAGAAAGAGGCTTTTTTTCTGGCATGTGTGAAAAATACAGCAGGCTTTGTTTCTAGTTGAGAAAAGAGTCAACGTCAAAATCTCCTTACCTCTTAATCCCAGGGTAATAAAAGTATTTCTAATAACATCATCTTACATGGACCTCATTACTGGAGTCCTTTAATGAACACCTTGCAACACTTAATGGAGACCAACTTTGGTAAGTAATTATTCATTTGCTGTCAAATCCAACAAACCTGTTTGCAGTATATATGCCTCTGTCATCAGGATTAATGTGTAAATCCAGTTTTGGGTTCTGAGGCCAGCTGGAATGGATCTGTGGTCTGAATCTTTACACCAGGAAGCCCTTTTGAAAAAAGGATTTTTCAGTCATTTCTTAATGAGAACTCTTTGAGGTGAGGGAGACCAGTATTCTTCATCAAGAAAGCTGGGGTAGAGGAAGGCCCCAGGATATAATGATGGTAGTCTGCTGTCTGGTGGCAAGGCATAGTTAAAACAGGGGATGGAAAGGTGCAAGATGGGTGTGGCTTGGTGTGTGGGTGGCGGGCCAGGAGATAGCTTTGAAATCACAGTTAAACACATAGCCTTCAGGGACTCATGAGGTTCAGCTGCACAGTGGTGGAGAAAAGACAGATCTGAGATGTTTATGGAGAGAAAAGGAAAGAAGCAGCATTTCTGAATAAGCAGCTAAGAGCCTATAGGTGAGACTTGAATGTTAGGGCAGTGATGGTTCCCCATGGCAAGTGCCATCTTTTCAAGGCTTTTCAAGATCATGGGCCATTAACGGAATTCACTTTCCTGAGTTGATTTAATAAAGTCAAAGCCCCCAGTATATATATGAGTTCTGCTAAGGACACACCAGGCTGATGGAAATAATATTAATTCTCTTACACTTTTATGGTTCTTTAAAGTTCACAAAGCACTTTTATCTAGATGATTTTATTTGAGAAGAGCTTCTGTCCCTCAGGGGTGTAGACGAGAAGAGATGCAGACCTATGAAACATTTTGCTTATGTTGCTCATGTGTAAAAAATAAAGACAGAAAGAAATCACCTGAAATTGTTGTCTACGTTCAGCTATGTATTTTTAAATGCCCTATTGCCTTTCAAATAAGCATGAGCACAATACTTGGGGTGGAAAGTTATTTGTTGTTAAAGAAATCAAAACAGAGCTTAAGCATGTATTTTTATTCCATATTTTGATTATTTTTTTCTTCATACAATTCTATTCTGGTGCTTTGTTTGCTTTGCCCAGATGGCAAATGCACCATTAAGTTTGTTCAGCCTGAATTAATTATCTTTTTATAGTAAAAGAAAATCCTCTCCTTGTGACAAGTAAGATGTTTGTGCTGTATTTATGAATAAATAAAGGCAGCTGTTATACACAGCATTATTAATAACATCGCTTTAAACATCTCATGTGACAAGAAATCCACTTTTTTCAGTATAACAAAAGCTCTTGGTGCCCCAGAGTTTATGAAAACCATTGACCTGTTATCCACACCGCAGCGTAAGAAAAACATCACACTTTCTGTAGCAGAAGGATTTAATTCAAATTGTGGGCATAAAGCAGTACTCTTTTAAATGGTTATTGTCTTTGCTGGTCATTTGGCTCCGAGTCTTGAGTGTTTCACAGGTGTAGCGTCTGGAGATCAGCAAAGCCCCTCTCCTTGCCAACAGAAAGTTAACAGTCAGCCACAGGCTTCGACTAAATGGCCACGATGATGCTATTTCCTGCTTTTCAGTCGAATGTCTTTTTGAAGAGTAATATGGCCAATGCAGAGGTCCCCCCCCCCACACACTTTGGTAGGTTTGCAAAGCAGAGGAACTCTTTCCCCTTACAGAGAAGTCTGCTGAACTCTGAGCCAAAAGAGATAAGAGGAAGTATAAGCCCTTGTCAACACAATGAGATCATAACTCTGCAAGGCACCTGATTGGGCTGAGACTTCCCCTGTTTGAAGGAACTTGGTTTCCCATGAGGCCATGTTATTTCTCAGCCAAGCTGACATGTCCCTAAAGATTTGTTTCATTCTTAGTCATCTTTGTCTTATTTCAAACAACGAACGTAAAATGCGCTCAGAGGAATAAATATTTGCAAGCACAGGCATACCTAAGGCTGACCGTGGAAGTACGAGGTGTAGGCTTCAAGTAGGTGCATTGTCTGCAGAGAATAATAAAACTGACTGAAAGTCTGTCTGCTTTTGTGATCACTGTGTGTCAGTGACTCTAAATTGACACCAATGGTAAAATACACTTCCCTGAAAAATATTTTTGGAAGTCTAAGGTTTAAACACGTTGTCTGGGTTACATTGTTTTTAATAATATACATGTGATCTGCAAGTTGGGACATATTTATTACTTACCCTTAATAAACATTATATTCCTTTTTTAAAAGATTTTATTTATTTATCAGAGAGAGAGAGAGAGAGCACAAACAGGGGGAGTGGCAAGCAGAGGGAGAAGGACAAGCAGACTCCCCACTGAATAGGGAGGAGCCTTGATGCGGGACTCGATCCCAGGACCCTGGGATCATGACCTGAACCGAAGGCAGACACTTAACTGACTGAGCCAACCAGGTGCCCAGCAAATATTATATTCCACGTGGAAGTTCACTTGGAGACCTCAGTTACGTGGCTGGCCATCAGCTCCAGTGGATTCAGTTGACAGTCACTTCTGAAGTGTTCAGCTTTGTTCAAACCAGCCTCAAGCACCGTTGGTATTTTCACTGCTCTGGCCTTGCACATTCTTTAAGCAGATTGAAATAAACAAGGATAACACAGTGATTGTGAAGAGTAAGAAATTGAAATTTACCTCAATTTTGATTTGTGTTTAGCTTTTAAAACTGGGGAAGAGAGAAAGCCATGCAATGTAATAGTTTAATAAATTCAGATTTAATTCGCTCATGAAATAGTTTCCTTGGGGCACCTGGGTTGCTCAGTCAGTTAACCATCTGCCATCTTCTCAGGTCATGATCCTAGGGTCCTGGGACTGAGCCCCAAGTTAGGCTCTCTGCTCAGTGGGGGAGTCTACTTCTCCTTCTCCATCTGCCCCTCCCCATGCTTGTTCTGGCTTTTTCTCTCTCAAACAAATAAATAAAATCTTAAAAAAAAAAAGTTTCCAGAATATGACTAATTTATCTTTAATCTTGAAATTTGATCTTTTTAAAGTGTCAAATGTTTGATTTAAAACTAAAATAAAAATGAAGAAATGGAAATGGAATGTTTCAGTGGTGGTATGATTATGTAGGTGCCTAATTGTGTCTTTTGCAAATGTCTCAGTTTCATTAAAATGTACTTATTACTGGTCACTTGCACAAAATATTACTCCATCAGACTGTCACTGCAGAATCAAAGTCTGAGCTGTTATGAAGATTTAAATAAATTAAATATTTGTGGTTTATTTTCTTTAGAAACTTAAAGGAACTTACAATTATTTGTAGTCTTTTTGTAAAATCAACA
Source organism: Lontra canadensis (assembly GCF_010015895.1). Taxonomy (NCBI): domain Eukaryota; kingdom Metazoa; phylum Chordata; class Mammalia; order Carnivora; family Mustelidae; genus Lontra; species Lontra canadensis. Next base: position 69,036,012 of record NW_022630995.1, on the reverse strand, counting down.
ACCAATTCAGAATAATTCTGAATTTTGTAAAGAAACGTATGTGAAGGAATTATACCAAGATGAGATTACATTCTCTTCCAGCATGGACAGTGAGGAAGAGAGAAATAATGTAAGCAAAATTCAGAACCAAGAGTCCTTGAATTTTTTGTTTTTAAATGGAGAAGAGAAAGACACTGGTAAAAGGCCAAGTAAGACTAAACCAAGACACTAGTAAAGATTTGGACAAGATCACAACTTTATTAAGGAAGACGGGGTGGATGAGAATCTGTTTTCATATCCCTGTGTGTCCAGAATCAGTTCCAGATGACCCGAAAGTTCATCTTACTGGGAAAGAACTGGACTCTTCAGGATAAAAAAAGAAAAAGCATTCTCTAAATTCCAAGGAAAGGGAGAAAAGGATGAAGAATGCAGGCAACACTTGATGACTTTATGGTTTTAGGTATATTTACAAAATGGTGAAAAAGAGTTGAGAATCTGGAGAGTCTTATCAGCATAAATAAATAAATAAATAAATAAATAAATATATATATATATATATATATATTTGTTTTTGTCTTTTTTTGCTGCAGATTTGCAGTTAATAATACAAAATCTGGAATATCCAGCTTTATAAATAACTGCAGTTATAAAATTATTGAAACCAAGTCTTAAAATCATAGTTGAAACTATATCGGAAAGTCCCCAAGAGTGATGTAACACCCAAACATCATCTTTGAAAAACACCTTTTATCACATGTGAAAGATCTTCACATTGGGAGTGAAATTCCAAATAACTATTGATCAAGTCCCCTGAGAAGAAATGAATAAATAAAGAAATGGAGATAAAATTGCTAGGAAAATGTAAGTGAATTAAAGAAAATGTTTTGCCGATTTCTAGGAATATGTATGTGGTTCAACTTATATAATCATACTGCTGATGATTGAAAGAGTGGACATTGGGACGACACCAGGGTGCCTGGGTGGCTCAGTCAGTTGAACATCTGACTCTTGATTTCGGCCCAGGTCATGATCTCTGGATTGTGGGATTGAGGCCAGTATTGGGCTTTTTCTTTTGGCTATGGTTTTTCACTTTCCAAACTCTTTTTATACTGTATTGATTTCCCTGTTACCTTGATCACCTCTCAAAGGCATTTTTAACCTAGAGTCTACAGGCATGTGGGTTGTACATGCATGGGTTTCGGGGAGTCCCTAACCCTAAGGAAGAAAGGATGAGTGTGTTTATCAGTGTGGATACATTGTTTTTCTAGAATAATTCCAGTTTTCATCAGGTTCTTAGAGTATTCCATGAATCAAAAGGAATCCCTTTCCTTCCCCGTTAAGTCAGAGGGTCAGGCAGTGCCATGTCTTGTAAAGTTTTCAGTAGACTTTAATGCCATCTGAGGATCTCGTTATGATGCAGGTTAAAATTCATTAGCTCTGAGGAAGTGCCACGTTGGTGTCCAAGGACCACACTTTGGATAACAAAGGTACAGTACTCATAAAGTTAGACACAGGAGAGCTTTTGCCTCTGAGGTCTTCAAGAGGCCACCATTCCAGGAACCATTACTGAGTGGATACCGGGAGAGCCAAGGAATGAAATGTGGCCTCCATCACCTGATGCTGGGCAAGTTGCCTAACTACTCTAGGCCTATTTTCTTGTCTCAAAAAAGGCACAAACAATATCATCTAACAGGATCATTGTGAATTCAGTTAGATGCTGACTACAGGTCTTGGTACAGAGTAAATACTAGATAACTTTGTTCCCTATCTCCTCGCCTGAGCACTGCATGGTTTCCTCTTACTCTCATTAGGCAATTACTCAGGAGTTATAACCAGCACCACTGAAGATAGCCTCCGGATAAAAACAAGTACAGTATTGCATATGTCCAGCATTTCCTCGAAGGAGTTCTATTTTAATACCTCCTGGACTCGAGCAGAATTAGAGTTCCAGTCTTTTTCACCCAGCAAAGTTCATCAGTGAAGTATCAAAACATATTGCCTATTTGTGAGGCTTTTAGGCTTAGCAACTTGTTGCCCTGGGGAATGCTGCCTTTAAGCTAATTTGACCAATGTCCTCTCTTACCTCTATTTCAACTTCAACACTTATTTGAGCAAATTGTATCTGTTAATTGCCACCTACTACAGCGAATACTGTGATATTCCAAAATTCTTTTCCTCTCTCCCGACTCATTTTCAAGCTATTCTATCTGCTAGCTCTCACCTATCTCCCTACCATAAAACCTACACTGTTGACCCGATTACTGCTGCTGAATATAATTGCTTACATTATTGATATTCATTTTCGATCTGATATATTACCTTGGTTACTCATCTTACTTTTTTGTCCTTAGATTGTCAAGAAGCAAGTATGTCTAGGTTGCATTGCATCAAAACTCCCAACTGTCAGGTGAAATGGGGGCTTAAACACTTTTGAAAAGGTCATACTTACTCTTTCTTGGACTTTAGTTCACTGCCCTTGCTAATGAATGATTTCATGCTCTCATTAAGATACAAAGGCCAGACAATTTGGTCAGTACTTTTCTTCTTCTTATTATTATTACCAAGGTATCAAGGTCATGATCAACATGGAACTTACACTAATTTGACCTACTATCAAGTTCTCATTATTGATGAAGTTTCTGAGCAGTGGTAGTCAACAAACGTGACAGAAAACAGTGGTACTAATCTATAATTTTTTAATCCTTGAAGTTGCCACTTGTAAAGAGAGATCACAGTATAAAAAATGGAGAGAAAGAAATACTCTGCGTTATTCTTGAAGACCATTAGTCTCAAGGTTACCAGCCAAGCGTAATTCTTGTTTAATTCTCCCATTACCACCTAATTCTGTTTATGTCAGGAACACCTTTAATAGAATGTCACTTCAAATCACTGAAATACAAAGACAGGCACTGTAATTTACATTAGCTACAAAATGAACATCCTTCCCATGGGGACCCCTGAGCTAGCAAGTACATCGGTGACAATTCATGTTGTTTCTGAGATCTTTCTGGAAGCTGTAGCCATTAACTTGATTGATAACATCCCCCCCAAAAGAGGGGGTGGGGAATAAAGGTTATTTCCTTTTGTCTAGAACATAGGTGTGAGTGTTCTCTTCCCTCTTCCTGAAGGAAGTTCTGGGTGCTTATCCAGAGGGGAAGAAAAAGATTGTTTTTTTATAGTATTATTGTTTGATTTTAGCAATTAGTCTAAAGGGAGAGGATTTGACTTATCTACCCAATTCTGGGTGTTAGTTCTGCTGTCCAGGGTGTTCTGATGTTCCCAAGTGACTTTGGGTATCTTCAATGAGTAGTGTGACCCCATGAGAGGAACTCCCCAAATGTCTGACCACTCAGATATATTGAAGAGGTCTGCACCAGCATCTTTAACTTCTCTTTGGTCCTGATATATATATATATATATATATATATATATGGAGGCCATGTACATGGCTGGCCATTGGTAGCTAGAGACAAGGAAATACAACACAGTAGTATTCACTGATAGAACCTCAACAAAAGACAATTTTAAGAACAAATCTCTAGGAATAAAACCCCTTCTAGAAGTACCATATAATTTTTCAGTAACTCAATTCTCACATTGTTAAGGCAATGATATAAGTTGTTGACTATGCCAACTGATGACACGAATGAACCTGATGATTGCTTTTAGCAATGAATTGGGGAAGCAGAATATTTTTTGATTCTAGAAGTAATTAAAGGTTATGGACACCATTGTTAGGATGGATAATAGAATTTGTTGCATGGCCAACAAATGGGTAACTTACCATTGGACATACTTTGCAAGTGCAAAACCACATAGCATTTTACCTTTGTCTCTATCATATGTACTATAGAATTTTGGGTGTCATAACTGAGTTTTCTACCTTTCCCAGTTAAATCGTCCAGACCTCAAAGAGGATGAGGTAGGGCAAAAGGAGGCAGAGTCACAGTTCTGTCTATCTCTATCTCAATAGAGTACTAAATGGAAGCACATTCTTGGGAGTGTTATGGGAACTCAAGAGTCCTGAAAGGAGCCTGATGAGTGAAAGTGTGTCTCTTGAAAGAGGTAAATAAAACATTTTAAAAGTGAGTAGAAACTGACCAAAAATGATGTGTGAAGAAGGGCATCCCAATACCACGAGCCTGACTTCAGGATTATTGACCTTGTCACTGGGCCCTCATCTCTTTCACCTCCTGGATGCTCTTTCTCTGCCTCTGTAACCATCTTGATCTTCCTCCTTCTTCCAGAAAAGTGGATAAGGCAAGTGCCTTGTCCAGAGCATGCATCTCTCACTCCAGGTTCATATTAAAATTTTTGTGATTTCTTTGTCCTTCTATGCTGCACAGATTATTTTCTGTTAGATCAAAGACAAAATTATTTTTCATTTTCTCTTCACATCATTTCCCCTGAAGACTAATTTAACCTTTTCTGTACAGCTGTTTCCCCAAATAACTTAAGAACAAAATTGTTAGTCTGGAAGATCTTGCTTTAATGTCCTAGCAACCACCTACAGGAAAATTAATCAAACTGAAATGATGATCGGTATTTGAAAAAAAGAAGTCAGGGTCTCCAGAGAGATTGGTCCTAAACAGTCACCAGGGAATTCCAGTGGCTCACCCGACACAGGGCCTGTAAAATTTTGCAAAGAATGACCAAGACTGCCTGATCCCTGGCTTTTCTGGTCACTTCTGAGAATGGCTTAGGTTCTTTTGTATCCTTGACATTCCAGACGTTTCTGAGAGATTTCGGTGGCTTATTTGAAGTCCATTTATAGTTTTACAAAATACTCAGCTCAGTCCAATGTTCCTTACATCACCGGGATGGGCTGTCTTTAGTCATAGGCCCCATATACTTGCCTATCATTTTTATCATTTTTACATCTGTGTATCTACCCGGTGTCTGCAGCTATTTGGTGATATATACAACCATTGGAAAATCCTGGGTTTTATATTTTATATTATGGGGTTAGCTTAGAAACCATGGTGTCAGAACACAAATCCTGGCCTCCAGATCCATCTTTTCCTGAGAGATTTCTGAGACAGACGTAGGTACTGAAGAGGAAGGCAGAAACTTGTATTAGCGACTATCACTAGCTTGGGCTCTGACAACTCCAAGTTTGTTGAGCTGTGCTACATGCTGGCAGTGTTGGTGCTGCTGGCTTTTGACACTTTAAGCCCATCCCCTGAATTTCAACACTTGGCACCAAGGCCAAGGGTGTAAAAATAAACCATCAGGAAAAACCCAATAAAGGATAGAACACTTTCTTAATCCTTAAATAGAAGAGAGTCCATCTGGCTACTCCTAGGCATAGAATTCTGGCTCACATTACCAATTCTATGAGAAGAGAGCCCCTAGAGGAAAAAGAAAGCCAAAAACACACCCCATCCCCACCACCAACATGTATGCTGACTCAGATCTTTAACCGTTCCCCCATGACTAGTCCTGTTCAGCAGGGTGGTCTAACATAACATGTTTGAGCTTAATTCTGCTATGTCTCAGGGATTACAGGGTGTTTCTGTGTGTCTGGAGAAAAGTGCTTAGCATTCAGCTTGTGCAGTGATCCTGGACCAGATCTTGTTGGTTGGGGAGGATATTGCCTGGAAGTGGCTCTGTAGAAAAATTCGGAGAGAATTTAAGTAACTGAATTATGGAGATCAGTTTTCTTGTTTTTTAATTTCTTAATTTTTGAAAGCAAGCAAAAATTCCTCAATCTGGGTTCTGGAACTTTCCATCAAATGAGCCTGCTTTAATTTTCCAACCCCATATCTCTCGTTCCCTAAAACTTCCTCTTTCCCTAACCTCATCAGTTATGACATCCTAGAATAATGAAATCCTCCTTTCTGCAAATTCAAATCCCCTATACTTTGTAAGGTTCAAGGTTAGCTGATTCTTCCTCAAGAATCTTTTACCATGGCACCCAGGACGTCTGGATCTGTCCCACTCTTCAGAGTCCTCAGTAAAAATCTCTGCATCGTGCCATGTTACCAATATTATCTTGTGAGTGTAATCAAGTAATTTCAAGCAGGTATGATTTGTTTCCCAGAATAGGCATCAAGTTTGCAGCAAGTTTCACTTGGGAGAAATTATTATCTTTTTTGCATCTCCAGAGTACTGGTAAATCATGCATTCATTCCATTTGCAAATGTGTGTGACTAGATGGATAGATGAATGAGCCTGCAGATCTCCACATTGGTTCATCTGCAGGTGAGAGTGAATAATGTCAGGTCAGATAGGTGAGACAAAACCAGGTAACATGGAAGAGACCCATAGCAATTCCAATAGGTAACCCAAAATGAGTGTTTTGAATCAATTCTTCCTTTTTGGGGAAGTGTTTCCTATATAGACCAGATGTTGATATTCTTCCCCAATTCCCAACACCACTGTCTGTTTTATTGTGATTGACCCAGTCAACTCTTCTTCATTCATTAATTTTTGTCTTACATGTTCTTTATGGGAAGATCAGACAGACAATTCGGGTTTTAATCAAGAGAAAAGTAAAATCACACATAGTACCACCACTTAGAGATAATCACTATGAACAACTGGCCATTCTTATGTATGTACACTTCTTAAATATAAAGATCAAATTATATTATACATCATAGCTTATCAGTTATTTTCACCTAATTTATTGTTAACCTGATTTCAATGGCCATACGGCAGTCTACTGTATAAATGAAATATATTTCCTTAATGAAAGCCTTTTCTTCTATTTTTAGACATTGTGTACTTTTATACTCTCTTTTTGTTATAAACTATCTCAGCACATATCTTTGAGACAAATCTTTTTTGCATACCTTTAATCATTCTGTTAAGATACATGCTTCCCTGTCAAAGGATCTAAGAGAATTTAAGGATGCAATGATATTGAATGGGACCCTTGTCCCCTTCTCACATTTTTGTTCCTGCTTATAAGAGAGACTGAACATGCCCCCAGCTTCTTCAGTTAGGGACATGTGAGAGAAGATACAGCTGACCTTTCTGCATCCCACTCTCCATCCTCTCCCAGGAAGAATGCTAGCTAATTTAATTGACCAGAGGGCTCCTTCCTTTAGTAGTTAAGATTTATACATTTTTTAAAAATTGTATTTATTGACTTTAGAGAGAGAGAGAGAGATAGCTCACGCAAGCAGTGGGAGCAAGAGGCAGAGGGAGAAGCAGGCTCCCTGCTGAACAAGGAGCCTGATGTGGGACTCAACCCCAGGATCCTGGGATCAGGACCTGGGCCAAAGGCACAGGTTTAATCTATAGAGCCATGCAGGCACCCCAAAATTTTTAAATTAAAAGTCAGCTTTGTGTGCCTTGTGCCTCCTGTCTTGTCTATACCTCCAGCATCTTGTACTTTGGTCTGGGCCTGAATGTCCATCTAGCTCTTTCTGGGCCTGCCATACTCTCTCTTTGTTCTGTGACTGAGTGGTGGGTGAATTGAAACCATAAGTCTCTCTCTTGGTTCCAGGTTCTTGTGGTTGGGTGGATAAACAGAGTCATGTTCAAAGGTTAGGGATTGAGAAATAGGAAGTCTTACTTAAGACTCCTGATGTAAACCATGTTCCGTGTGTTGGTATGTATGTGAAAGAGGTGTAGGGGTGGTATTAAGTACTGGCTGATATTAAGTATACCAGCACCTTATTTCTCTATCATTTATTTTGTGCATCATCTCTCATCAGTAAAACCTAGAACAGAGAGTAGGTAAGTGCTGAAATAAAAACAAAAATAAAAACAAACAAACCAAAAACCAACCCCCGCCAAAACCCCCTATGCCTAGTTCCTTAAGAAAGGCTGTGGGCATGAGAAAGACTCAGAGCATATTATCAAGTACATTTGTCATGTTTTGGACAGGAAGTTTTCAAGGCCCCTGTACTCATGGTTAAATCGATCAAATACTTTCTTTATGGTTTTGGTCCCTGGAATCCGGTTTGGAACGGCTTGCCTTAGCCCAAATGAAAGTCTATGAATCTTTCCTCCAGGTGGCTTTTGGGTTCATTTTGGTTTTGAAATAATTTGACCCTTCATTTTGGTTCAAGGTATGAAGCCGGTGGGGGGCGTGTCTCAGTTCATTATGTCCCCCAAAAGTCAATCAATCGCATTTTATTAAATGATTATTCATCTACATATATACTTAGATCCCTTTCTAGACTCTCTCTAGGCTTTTTTCTTCCTCTGTCTGTTATTCTTGTTGTCTGAGCTGGCCATGAAACATTCTGCTGGTCTTTGTGATATTAACTAGTAAATATATGAAAAAAATAATAAATTTAAGGAAATAAAATAAAAATCAAAGGGAAAGTTTTATCCTGGGCAGAATGGTGAATTCAGAGTTTTGCAAAGTCTTTTTTAAAAGAGGAAATGAGTGGCATGTAACTCTATGGATAGAGATAATATAACAGAAAAAGGTGTGTATGTGTCCATGATAAGGAGCTTTGGCCATAAATGGACTAAAGATAAAGGAAGGCCACAAAGACAAGCAAATGGTAGGGAAGTTTTTGCTCCCTGGAAAAAGGGTTCTGTAGCTCCAGACTTGACTTATAAAATGCCAGAGATAACTCTTCTCCTCTCAGTGACACGTGGACCAGCCTCAGAGCCCAAATGTCACTAAATATTTGAATTTTACTTTCTGTCTTTCTCCTTGCTCTGACTTCCTGTTGAATGAGAGAATCTCTGAATTAATGCTGGCTTCCTATTGATTTGCTGCCAGAGAGAAGAGGTCCTGGCCTGGGGCTCTGTGCCTCTGGTCGCTTGGCAATGACACCTCTCCTGATGCATTTTTTACCTGCCCTCCTCTAGTGAGCTCCTTTGTGTTGGTGTCATTGAGACAGGGGGCTGCACATATAAATGACCCCACATAGAAGTTACTCAGGAGTTTTCTCTGAGCAGAGCTAATAGAATTCACGTAATAGTAAATAGATATGCAAACCTGGTCTCAACTGAACCAAATAATCCACATTTCCAAAAATGCACTTTCTGTATTTCCATCAATTAGAGTTCATTCCCTACCTTTTTGTGTTTTAAATGGCTAGAGGACAGGATCACTGAGAGGCCCGTTTAATAATACCAAATGATTTTAAGGCAGAGTTAAAAGAAAACACATATTAATTATTTACCCCCAAGAAAGCATTCTCAATTTAAAATGTGTTAACTCCTCTTAGAAAAAAAAAAAAAACAAAAAAACAAACTCAAGAAAATCGTATGTTGTTATGACTGTTTGCATTTCATCAGCTTCAAGAGGTCCTCAAGTTTAAGTAAAAATTGGGGAACACATCAATAGAAAGAAAAGGTATGTAGAGGAATCCTATTTAATTTGTTCTTTAAATCATGAAAAACAAACAAGTGGATCTAATTCTTTAACAAGTCTCCATCCATCATAGGAAGAGATGAGGAAAAATAAAAAAGAAATTTCATTGCAAGTCTGTTTTTTTTTTTTTTTCCTAAGACAGTGTCATTAGAGGTTATGGCTCAAAAAGTAGTTGTCTTCTCTCAAATTCTTTTCTCTGTGATCCAATAAAAGTGGAAATTATTTTTAAAGATTTGTTATGAGGGTAAAGAGATATGGTGTATTTCCTGTGGTCTTGAATTTTGAGGAGGGTGGGGGGCGCTTTATTACAAATTAGCAGCTTCAGAAGACACTAAAATGTTTCTCACTAGATAATGAACTATCCCACCTTCTCCTTTCTTTTCTCATTCTCTCCATTCTGTTTATTTTCCTTCCTCACTAAGTCAGAGAGGATTGGACTACCCCCTTCTTTCTTGGGTGCCTTTCCAGCTAACATCATGACTTATTTTCCCCTCCAGTGTTGCCCTTAATGTGCTTTTACCTCACAAAAATATTCAAAAGAGAGGATCATTTGTTTGGGGTGATAATGTTATTTGTGATTATCTGTACTTGGGAGTTGGTATTACAAAATTAAGTACATTTCAGCCTGCTCAGGAAATTGATTTTCCTACGGGTAGTTTTTTTTCTCCTTACTTAAAAATAAAAGTACCAAAATCTCATTAATATTCAAATTTGATAAATTATGTTTTGGTACAAAAAGTATCAGGGAGAAAAGGTAACTTTGTACTGATTTGTCTACAAGATCTATGTCTGAAGGTTCTGCTCTATTAAATTTGGCTTCTCTCTCTCTCTCTCTAACAAAAATAATTTACAGACATATTTTTCCACGAGCCAGCAAAAGCTGTTCCATGCCTCATGCCTGAGTCTTGCTCAGGTCACATCCGCTGTCAATAACTGTAACATCTCCATGTATCTCCTCGTATTTCTTTTCTTTTTTTGTATGTGTTCAGTTAGCCACTGTATAGTACATAATTAGTCCTTGATGCAAGTGTTCAATGATTCAATAGCTCAGTATAATACCCAGTGCTCATCACAGCATGTGCCCTCAGATTTCTAAATGTTAAGCTTATACTTTATATCTAAATAGAATAGAAATTATTTTGAAAGATTTTATTTATTTATTTGACAGAGAGAGAGAGAGAGAGAGGTCACAAGTAGGCAGAGAGGCAGGCAGAGAGAGAGAGAGAGAGAGAGAGAGAAGCAGACTCCCCACTGAGCAGGAAGCCTGATGCGAGGCTGGACCCCAGGACCCTTGGATCATGACCTGAGCCGAAGGCAGAGGCTTAACCCACTGAGCCACCCAGGTGCCCTAGAATAGAAATTATAACTCTACATATTATCTAGTGACTCTTTCCTTTGGCAGATGGGATTCCTTTTTTTTTTTTTTAAGATTTTATTTATTTATTTGACACAGAGAGAGAAAACACAAGTCAGCAGAGAGGCAGGCAGGGGGTAGGGTGTGGAATGTAGGCTCCCCACTGAGCAGGGAGCCTGATGCGGGGCTCGATTCCAGGATTCCGAGATCACGACCTAAGCCGAAGGCAGAGGCTTAACCCATTGAGCTACCTCGGCACCCCAGGATTCTTTCACTCTCATTTTCCCCTAGTCCCACTATATGCTTCCCCTCATACCAATACAGCAATACCAACATTTTTGCTTTAATTAATAGTAAGTGTTTAATTATTATGAATATATAGACACTATTCACTGTCGAGCCACTAGTGTGATCTGTTTTGCTAAAGAGCATGTTTTGGTTGTTTGTTTTTAAAGAGAATTCACTCAAATAGTGCTGGTAACAGGGGAATGATGTCAGTATAGCTCAAACGTCACACTGGTTCTTATATTTGTCACAGAATGTTAACATTTTGAGGCCTTTAGGAGGAAAAAGTGATCTCACAGTTAAAACCTCAGGGCACCTGGTGGCTCAGTTGGTTAAGCATCTGCCTTTGGCTCAGGTCATGATCTCAGGATCCTAGGATAAGGGCCCCACATTGGGCTCCCTGCTCAGCGGGGAGTCTGCTTCTGCTTCTCCCTCTGTTGCTCCCCCTATTTGTGTGCTCTCTCTCTCTCTCTGTCAAATAAATAAATAAATAAATAAAAATCTAAAATAAAACCTCAGTATTATATAAGTATTTTACAAAACTGCTAAAAGACTTTAAATAAGTTAAAGAAGTTGCTGGTTTAACGGGTGCAAGAACTAATAAACTTTCAACAATTTTTAAGCAAAATTATGTTAAGTGTTTTGGGAAGCTAAGTGCAGATGACATTCCCTCTGGTATTAAAAAAACTATCAATGGAGAAGTCTATCCTTGTATCATATTTTTAATTTTGATGAAATTGATCACTGATAAAATGAGAATAAGCTATAATCCAGAAAAACCAAAACCAAAACCAAAAGCCAAAAATCCCAAACAAACGAACAAACAAAAGAACTTTCTTTTTTTAAACCATCAAAGACCTGAGGTCTGAAGGTAACATAATCAATTAAAATATGAGACAAGCCAAGTTCTCTTAGGGGAGTTGGAATCCATGGATATTTTCATCTTCAGCAGAGTAGAAGAGAAAACTGTCATAAAAATGGTATGAAGAAAACAGACGAACTTACATGGATTTTTAAATGTTGAGTATAGGTGGGTGTAAGAGTTTGGAGACCTCTAGGGTCCTATGCATGGGTGACTCCAAACTACCCTCCTAACCCCTTAACACAGGCCTTTACTGGATGCTCAGCAAGACATTGGTGACAAGGCAGGAGAATGGAGAGACCCTTCTGTGGCACAAGTGCCCCAGCCTGCTGTTGTCTGAGGACAAAACAAAAGAACAAAGAGAAACTCTCTCACACTCCTGGATATGAGATGGTAGCAGTCTTTTTCAGGGGTAGGGAGGGATAGCTGAAAAAGACCCTTCTGAGGTACACATATATGGAGCCTCCCTAACTATGGCAGGGAGAGGAAACTTCACAGGAACTCCAAACCTTACACCAAGTGCTAAGGAATGGCAGTCAGCCACTGGAGGGAGACCCAAGGGCTGAGGTTTTGAAACCTGTGAAAGTCACGGTGTTGAAGGAGGAAACTGAGGGGAGCCCCAGCATCCCAGGTCAGACCGTGGAGAGTGAACAGTGGTTTCTTCCACAGATGAGGTTGGAAACAGACTTGCTTGTAAGTCAAATGGTTTCAGACAAAGAGACTGAAACAATTCAATGCAGAAATTGGAATTTTTCAGCATGGTGCTTGAGGAACCAGATATCCATGTAGAAGAAAAGAGCATCTCACATCATAAAGGAAAAATAACTTGCGATGGATTATACACTTAGACCTAAAGCTAAAATTATAAAATTTCTAGAGGATAACATAAGAGGACCTCCACTACTTCGATTTAAGCAAAGCTTTCTTAGAGCAGATTCACTAAGCATTAGCCACAAAAGAAAAGTATCATTAAGCTTCATGTCATCAAAAATAAAACCTATGCTCATGAAAACTGATCATTAAGAAAATAAATAAGCAAGTCACAGATTGGGAAAAGTATTCTTACCTGAGCTGAGATTAAGAGTCGGACACTTAGCCAGCTGGGCCACCTAGGCATCCCTGCAGAAAGTATTCTTAATGCAAATATCTGATGAAGTATTTTTCCCCAGAATAGATAAAGAACTTTTACAACTTTATAATAAAAAGACACAAAATCCAATGTGTAAAACATTTGACAGATACTTCACTAGAGAAGATACACAAATGGCCAATAAGCATGTGAAAAGTTACTCAATACCATTAGTCACTGAGAAACACAATTTAAAACCACAATGAGAATCTTCTACCTACCATCTTGAACGGTTACACTGAAAAAGATCGATCACACCGAATGTTAGAAGGGATACAGAGAAACTAGAACTCTTGTTTATCTCTCTGTGTTAAGTAGCATAACAACTTTGAAGAATGGTTTGGCAGTTTCTTATGAAGCCTAGAATATACTTTTCAAACAATTCAGCAATTGTACTCTTAAATACAATAATTTTTATAGAATTTTTATTCATAATAGCTCCAACTGGAAACAAACCATTTGTCTACCAATATGAGAATAGTTCAACAAGGCTTGGTATAGACATTAAATACTACTCAGTAATAAAAAAGAACAAATTGTTGGAACAAGAAACAATATGGGTAAATCTAGAGAGTCATCATTATAAAATTCACCAAAACCATTATGATAAAATGAAAGACCAGAGACCCAACACAGTATTTATTACAAGAATCTAGTTATAGAAGCTTCTAGGACAGGGAAAACAAATCGAAGGTATTTGTTTCAGGTGGGGTTCAACTGAGAAAGGTCATGACAGGAACTTCTGTGGTGATAAAAATATTCTGTGCCCTGTTAGAGGCGTGGATTATAGTAATTTATGCATTTGTCAAAATCTGACATGTACACTTAAGATTTCTATATTTCTCTGTATATAAATTATATTCAACAACAACATTTTTTTTTAAAGTCTTCCAATCTTATATTTTTTCACGTAGACATGACCTGATACATTTTCCCCTCTATGGAGTTAACTTAATGTAGCCAGATTTGAGTTACCTTTTAAAGAACTTTAAAGAATGTCTTTTCCACCCCCAAAGACTTTGGGGATTTAAATAATTCATGTTAACAGATATGAACCAACTTTAAATTGAACTAAGCCCACTTAGTGAGTGAAGTTCATTCACAAGCAGGTGTAAGGCAGCTGTCCAGTGGGAAAGTGTCTGAGCATTACAAGACGCCTGACTAATGCATTCATTATCTCATGAAGCATGATTTCACAGTGCTGCGGATGTGTTAAACTTTTTAAGCCAGAGCACTTAAAATTCTATTTTGCTGTGATGGCTTAAACAATGGAATATTCCAGAATATTTACTCAACATATGTTTACTGAGAACTCTCAGAGGACATAACCCTACCCAGGGTTGCTTTGCAAACACCAATAGAGTGCTGAGACTAATTTGTTAACAGACATATCAATGTCATTTATCTAAGTCAGCATTGTCCTTGCAAGTCCTTGGATCTAAGTTTCCATTTAAAATTGTATGTTTTTTGCTTAAAAACTTTGAGTGCTAATTTAAAAAATCACATTAAGAAAAAAAGAAAATCTGGTAAACACGGGCTTGCATTAAAAAAAAAAAAACATAGACATGCCTTGAAAAAAACATGTGACAGAATACTGTGGATTTTTAAAAACAGTCTTAACTATATTCTTTATACAAATATAATTCCAAATTACACTTGATTATTCTTTTTAAAAATAAAACCCTTCAAAGATGATGATTTGCTACCATTGAGAGCATTTAAGAGCTCCCTTTGTAGGTCCTGGGGTTATTTCTAAGAACTACATCTTTAATTTAGTTGAAAATATTAAATAAGTATTTTCAAGGTAATTGACACTATAATGGGAACTAGGGAAATAAGATAAAAAATATACACTACCTACAGCTGCTCCAACCCTCAGGAGACTTAGAAACACCCCATGATAATATAACTTTATAAGTCCATGCTAGAATTATGTAGGAGTTGCTATGTGGTCGGTAAAGGAGTAAATAACTTCATCTGGATAGCTTCATAGAGACAGTAACAAAGAAGGAATTTGCGTTTGGTAGGCAAATAAGGCAAGGGGAATTATCTCTAATAGAAAGAACAGCATATCTAATGGCATGAAGGCAAAGCGCCAAGAAAGGTATTGCTATATATATATATATACATATATATGTATATGTGTGTGTATATATATATATATATATATATAGAGAGAGAGAGAGAGAGAGAGATTTAGAGATTTGCAAAGACTCCAATGTCTGAAGCCAAGAGGCACAGAAAGGTAGTTAGGGTGTCAGATGATGACAAGGGTCTTACAAGACAAGTTAGGTGTTTCAGTTTTATTCTATATGAGAACAAGAAACAAAGACTCTTAAGCAGGGGGCTGTTGTGTCCACATTAATATTCTAGAAACATCTCTCTACTGCCAGAGTCCAAGATAGACTTAAAGTTCCCTTCAGCCTGACTAAACTTTAGATGGGTTTCTTTCTGTCTATAGGCCCCTGACCTCTCTTTTCTTAGAGAATTTACTTTAGAAAAACCTGTAATTGCCATTTCTTTCTCTGTCCCCTTGAAATATATGCAAATCTCCTTAAAAGCCTCTTGCCAGTTTTACAATCCAGAGAATGTCTTTCTCAAGGACCTGGGAGCCATCCCTTTGAGATGTAATCATCAAGGAAGATTGCTCCCCTATCTCCCAGTCTCTGTGGGAAGTAGGAGCCTAACTTCCATGGGCTACTTGTTCAGAGTTCAGTTGTAAAACTACCTCCTATCATGAAGATAAGAAAAAGTTTACTTACTGGGGGGTGAGGGCAATTGGCAAAAAGAGGTGACAAGGTGACAAGGTGACATATACTTCCTCCCATCCCAGTTCTTCAAAAATCTCCAGCCTGCTGTTTTAGCAGAGTTGAGTTCATTCTTTCTTCCTTCTTGAAATAGTCTTGAATAAAGTCTTCCTTTCCTGTTAACTTCGTCTAGGGCAGTTTTTTACTTTGACACCAGCTTTGATAATGGTTTTATAAATAATGGATGAGGGGGAGGGGACACTGGGTGGTGGTAATTCATTATGAATCCATTAAGATAATTCAGGAAGAGCTACTGAGATTCCACTAAGAAATAAGCAGAGGAAGATACAGAATTAAATATTTCGAGGGTAGAGTCTATAGGATTTGGGAACCATGGATTTGTAAAGATGTGATTGGAGACTGATTCTCTGAAAATATGGAGTGGAGAATCACTTCTGACTGGGGGAATGGTACTAAAACTGCCTGATGGCGGAAAAAAGAACCCCACCTCATTTATGAAAATGGATATGGGGAACTACGTTTTTTCTCCTTGTGACTCTGCACTGATATTTGGAGGCTTGCACAAACTACACATCTCAAAGTTCCCCTTTCCCCTTTCCCCTTTTCCACAGAAGGAAGAATGTGGTTGTAGGTAATGTGGGCCAACCTCATCTTGAGAAAAATGGAAGTTCTCTCATATAGTTCTCTCTTTTGGAGGTGCCCGGAAGTTCTTGTAAACATGTTGCCCGCTGCTGAGAAGTATTAGGGGATAAGCAACTTGCATCTCATCTCTGCATCGATCAAGGCAAATCCCATCACTTCCACCATTGGATTAGATTTAATGCTGGAACCAAAAGTCCATCTGAGAGATATTGGCAAATAATAGCATTGAACAGATTCAGATTTCGGCATATTTCCAGCCAGAACTAAAACTCTGTCTCCGGGGCCATTCTCTACATTTTACCAACAGACGGTGTCACAGTTGATTGCTATGCTCGCGTACCAGCATATAAAATCGAAAGCAGCTATCCAAGGGTGCATTAAATATAAAACGCCTGAGTCATTCTGTCTTACACGGAAACATATGGGAATCTTTGCTTCCTAATAAAGAAAACAATGGGGGTGGAAGCAGTCACCACGGGATTAATCTGAATCACAAAGCTTCCAGACTCAGCAAACAGCTTGAAATGTGCAACAGTTTTAGGCTGTTAACTTTCAAGTATAATGGAAATTTGGAGGGGCAGTATTTATTTCCCCCAAATTTCCAATCAACTCAATTCCTCTTTGGCCCAAGAAGCCCAGGGGAGCTGCTCAGCTTAATACGAAGCTTCTTTAGACAATACCTTAGTAATCCCTTCCAGCCCGTGCTGTATTTCTCTGAATCCCAACCCCAGTTTATGCTCACATTTGAGCCATCCTCCCACCACAGAAAATCCAGAATGAATACGTTTGGTCTCATCTTCCCATCTGAAACTTTTGAGTCAACTTGATGGGGGTAAGGCCTTCACGTTTAATCAACTGAAACTGTACTTGAATGGGGATCAGGAGTTCAAGAACAGAGAGCAAGTGCTCTGAAACTAGGGTGATACTTAAATTCCAGAAGTTCTCTCTTTGTCTTAGAACGAGTTGAACTGTTGGCATCCTATTCATGGAATTGGATTGGAGGAGATACACAATGAGGTAAGCTGCTCCCACTTGGAAAAGTGCAGAGAAGAGAAAGAATGCTTTTGCCTTTCCAAACGTAAATTTATGGAAGCTTATTCTCTATGAATGTATGCAAGTTCAATATTAATCCTATAGGTCAGAGAATGGAGCTGCTTTGTACATGTTGGCCTTCTTCCCTCCCTCCCTCCCTCCCTCCCTCCCTCCCTCCCTCCCTTCCTTCCTTCCTTCCATCTTTCCTTCCTTCCTTCTTTCCTTCTTTCTATCCTTCCTTCCTTCTTTCCTTCCAGAGTGGTAAGAGACCACTATGGTCTTCTACTGCTGCTTGATACTGTTGGCAAATTTCTGAGGCCTTGAAAATATTTCCAAGCTAATTGTCTAAAAATTTCTTTGTCTAAATTTTCTAAAATTTGTCTAAAAAATTCACTTCTTACTAAAATCTAGATAAAACTTGAAGGCTTCTAGTAGAAATAGTCTACCTTTGAAGGACTAGACATAAACTACATTGAGGGTATTATTTACTATGTTCTAGTTCTAAAGTATTGAGGAGTAGTTTATTTTCATGTCAGTAGTCATATAACCAGGGCCCTCTAGTGAAATAGAAAATTCTTATTCCTTTCTTTGCTGTTCAGGATCATAACTCAAAATAATAGAACTCCAAGCAATTGAGTCTCAGGAACATAGTTACATAGAAAGAATGTGCAGTTCTAAGTTAGAGTATGGAAATGTTGGCTAAAGTTGAAATAGTCACAACATTCCATTTAATTATCACTTAGGACCTGAAGGACAGCAGACAGTTTTACTTTCCCCAAAGGACTATCCCTCTCATTCTACACAAACTACCTGCATTTCCCAGGTCACCCATGCCAGTCCTTGATAGTTCCATTAATGGGAATTCAATGGATGGTAGCACCAGAAATTCAAACTAAAAACAATGGAAGGAAAGAACAAAACCCTAGAGATAATGGGCTTTTATGGCCTGGGTCTGATGCATCTTGCTGACTTAAAAATAGTTTTCTTATATGCATCTGAGGCTTACTATCCAGTCACCAAAAGCTTGTTTCTGTCTCCATTTCAGGTAGGTAATTGACAAGGCATCTTCTTGAAGTAGCATATATAAACTCTCAGTCTCTTTTGAATGACTTTGAGGGAGTGAAATGATTTTACAGTCTTTTTGGGCCCGTTAACCACGAGGGGAGCAAATTAATTGAATAGTTAGTGGACTTCAGCAAAGTACCAAGTCTATCTGCTTGACAGTCATACATGTTGGCTCTGGAGTGCAGAGTAAAATGACTTATACCAAAATTAATGTTTTAAAAATGTATAAATTACCCACAAGCCAATCTTTAATAAGGACCTGTGCATCTCCATTAGTATAAGAAGCTTAAACATTGCCAAAGCACATTCTTTCAGAGATTTTTGTTTTTTAAAGGTATAGATAATTCCAATAACCTGTGAATCCCAAGAAGAAAATTAATATTCATAATTATCCAGTCCCATGTGTGTAAGTCATATTTTTCTGGGAAGGAGATTGAAATTAAGAGAGACAATATGCTAATCACCATTTCTAAGACAATAGGTAGTACTTGTGTGTTTGAACCCCCACAAAACAATGGAAGTTGTTTTTGTATGAAAAAGAAGCCATGTTAAAAATTGTTTTTGACTTCCAAATGGAGGTAGCCCAATCATTGCTGAAAGTTTCAAAGGACTTTTATGACACTCTAAGACTATCAACGCAGATTTCACAATTACTACTCTGAATAGAGAAAGTAATATTTTCTGTTTAAAAATGTATCTTTTATTTAAGTGCATATTTTAAAGTCATGCTCTAATATTTCTGAGATTTTGTAATTCCAAAGTCTTGAAGAAAATAGGCTAGGTCAAAAAGGAGATTATAAATGTTTCAAGGCACAAGCAATAATGTTCTCAAGGAAACAGGTGAATGTGTAAAAGTGAGCATATTATTCAAACTATGGCAATAATTTTAAGTACAAGATAGAAAAAAGACTTTAGGAATAAACTGTACGGTGGCTAGTCTGTGGGAAGGATAAAATAGGAAACTATGCCAATGTAACTAGAAAAGTAATCGTGGTTTTTAATACTGCAGAAATGTAGATGTATTACATGGTAAAGACCTTTTTCTGTTTCTTGCTGTGGATTAAAAAAAAAAAAACAAAACAAAGCAAGGGAAGGTATTAGGAGAGCATATGCTATGAAAAATGTTCCTTCTTTGTACTGTTTAAAAGGACTAAAACAGGCATAATAGGAAGTCTCTAATTTTTCCTGTGTCTCCTTTCCTCTCCAGCCCTTCTTTCCTTCCTTCCTCTCTCCCTTTCTCTCTCCCTTTCTTGTTTGCTTGCTTTTTGCTCCCGCCATACACCTCCCCTCATACTGCTTAACCACCATGCTGAAAGGCTTTGCAAAAACAGGTCTTGGAAAGTCCTCTTAGGACAGACATTGGAATGGCATTGAACTAATAGTCTTGAGCTAGAGCCACAAAACCTGGAAAATTTCCAGTTGCAAGTTTCATAGCCTTTAATGGGGAAACTGTGACCCCAGCCAGACTGCAAGGACCCACGTCCTTCTCTTCTCACCTTCTGAAACCACAACCTGCTTCTACTCCGGAGTTACCTGTCCTCAGCTCTCCCTGATGCTTACCAGCTGAATAAAGCCTTCAACCTTGGCTTGGGTCATCATTTTTTTTTCCCCCTGCAAGAGTCTATTTGTGTCTCTAAGAAATGGAAGTCAAGGAACAACTATAAAATTGCTGCCTGAAAGAAATTTGATACCAAACTGCTCTGAACAATCAAAAAAGAATGCAAGATATGGATGTCTTAAAAATGTTTTAAATAGGGGCGCCTGGGTGGCTCAGTGGGTTAAGCCACTGCCTTTGGCTCAGGTCATGATCTCAGGGTCCTGGGATGGAGTCCCACATGGGGCTCTCTGTTCATTGGAGAGCCTGCTTCCCCCTCCCTCTCTGCTTGCCTCTCTGCCTACTTGTGATTTCTCTCTCTCTGTGTCAAATAAATAAATAAAACCTTAAAAAAATGTTTTAAATAGGGGCACCTAGGTGGCATAGTCTGTTAAGCCTCTAAGTCTTGGTTTTAGCTCAGGCTGTGATGTAAGGATCGTGAGATTGAGCCCCATACTGGGCTCCAGGCTCAGCACAGAGTCTGCTTGGGATTCTTTCTTCCTCTCCCTCTGCATCCCCCTTCCATGATTACTGTCTCTCTAATATAAATAAATAAATCTTTAAAAAATTGTTTTGAATATAAACTAAAAGATTCAAGGAGTGTGGTTTTTCTTAAGCCTGGGGACAGAAATTAAATAATCTCCCTAATTATAAATAAACACACCCTAGCAATTATGTTTGACCTACTACAAGTAGTATCAAAGACTTTTATTTGTTTAAAAGAAAACATTAGTGAGTAGAAAGACACAGTATACTCTCTTACTCTGTTAAACATACCCAGAAGCACTAACTCACTTTTCAACACCTGCCAGATAATTCTATTTAAAGGCAACAAACCAAGAGATAGAGATAGAGAGATAGAGACTGTTATCAAACTATCCAAATATTTTCTTCACTCTTGCTTGATTAGAACATTCTCTAGATCTCTTCTTATAAAAACATTAAAGGTCTTTTAAAAATACATATGATTATTTAGAATCATAGCACCATAGCATTGGCCCATTTATACCCTTCTGGATCCTCATTCCAAGCTTTCAAGAGTTTGTGAGGGCTTAGACACTTCTAGAGTAAATATTTTGTTAGAAATAACAAATCTCTACTCCTCATAAGAAAACATGTATGTATAGCTTAGGTACTTAGATCTACTTCTAATCAGTCTAATTGACATTATCTAGAGAAATCAGAGGAAAATTACATGATACACCAAGACATATATACTTAGGAATTCATTTGGAAAGTAGCTATGATAATAAAGTTTGTCTGTGCATTCAGTTGTAAGTCACCATTGATTAAGCAATTCCAAATGGCTACTTATAATTAAGGATTCCAATTTGGCTGTGCTCTAAGAGGCCCTGGAGAATAAATAGGAAATGAAAGAACATCCAAATGAAATATGCTTTATTAAGATATGGATTTTTTTTCCATTTGTAGGTTTACACTTCATTTATTTTAGAAAATTAAAGTTATAACCTAATTTAGCTAAAATGGTGAACTACAAAGAACTAATAGAGATAGATTTGTGATTTGTGATTCACTACAAATTTTGGAAAAACACTGGAGGCATTGATTCCATATCAAACCACACCAGGGCATCATGAATGAAGAAATATTTTTGTCCCTTTTTTACTGTGGTATTTTTGGTCTTGGCTGATTTTATAGCAATAACCAAAGCTGTAAGAGGGAGGGAACATACATTGAAGGCCTATTCTATGCCAGGCACTGCTAAAAAGGACCTTTTTCTATAATCCTTAAATAGCATTAAGAAATAGGCATTATAATCTTGAAAACATGATGCTCAGATCGGCTAAATAACTCATCTCAGGTTTAAAAAAAATGATATAAAAATCAACATTGGAAACCAGGCTTTTTTTAGTTAGGCACTTGTTAGATAATGGAAAGACTAGATATTTTGGCATATGTATTTGAGATCTCCTGAGATTTTTTTATATAGCTGCCAATTATTTGTATGTGTGTGTATGTAAGTATGTGTATATATACATACATGTATGAAAAATCATAACATTTGTAATTATACTTATACCATATAATTATATGTATTAAGATTATAATTATAATTTCCCCCAAATGATAAAGAATTATTTCTTATGTCAAATCTGTAATAACTAGTCCTAATCGTTGGGTGGTTCTCCTAACCATGATTCAGTCAAGCTTCTTCATCTTCTTGCTCTACCATCTTCCACACTTAACATCTGTTAGCTGTTCCAAGATAGCAGAGGGAGAAAGAGCACGAAAGGTGTTGCTTTTTTTTTTTTTTTTAAGTTGATCCAGTTTTTATTTTATTTTATTTATTTTATTTTATTTTATTTTATTTTTTAAAAGATTTTACTTATTTATTTGACAGAGATCACAAACAGGCAGAGAGGCAGGCAGAGAGAGAGGGGGAAGCAGGCTCCCTGCCAAGCAGAGAGCCCGATGTGAGACTCGATCCCAGGACCCTGAGACCATGACCTGAGCCAAAGGCAGAGGCTTAACCCCCTGAGCCACCCAGGCGCCTGGTCCAGTTTTTATTAACCATTTTTAAGTGTGCAATTTATGGGCATTAATTATACTCAAAATGTTTTGCAATCATCACTGCTATTTCCAAAAGGTTGTTAAATTTTTAAAAGAGCTGTACACACACACACACACACACACACACACACACACACAGATTATGCAATAGACTACATGTTGCTTTCAAAACTTGAAATATTTACTGCCAGCACTTTACATAAAAAGTTTGTTGTTACTTGCTCTAGGCACAAGAAGCTGTCAAAAGCAAAAGCTCCTACGACAAAAAGACTCCAAGTGTCAGGATCAGCTCTCTGTTCTAACTTGCTAGTTTCCTTCCTTCCTTCCTTCTTTCCTTTTTCCTTCCTTTCTTCCTCTCTTTCTTTCTTTTTAAATATTTTTTTTAAGAGAAGTATTATGGTCACAGCAAAACTGAAAGGAAAATATAACGATTTCCCTTACACCTTCTCCCTCCACACATGCATAACCATTATCAACATGTCTCACCAGAGCAGTACATTTGTTACAACTGATGAACCTACACCAACACTTCAAAAATCCCTCATATACATAGTTTACGATTCCATGGGTTTGCACAAACGTATAATGACAAGTATCTATAACCACAGTGATACACTGTATTTCACAGTATTAGTGTATATAAAAACATACATACTATTTTCATTGCCCTTAAAATTGTCTGTGGTATTCATACCTCCATGCACCCTCGTCCCTGTCAAACAATTATCCTTTTCCAGAATGTTACATAGTTAAAATTATAAAGCGTGTAACCTTTTCAGATGGGCTTCTTTCACTTAATAATATGCATTTAAGTTTCCTCTGTGTCTCTTCATGGCTTAATAGCCCATATCTTTTTTTCTTTGCTTGATGGATAATATTCTATTGTCTGGGTTCACCTCACCTATGGAAGAACATCTTGGTTGCTTCCTAGTTTAGGTAATTATGAATCAAGCTACAATAAACATGTGCAGGTTTTTCTATGGACATAAATTTCAACTCCTTGGGTAGGAGCACCAAGGAGAACAAATGCTAGATTATATGGTAAAGGCATATACAGTATTGTAAGAAACTAACAAACTATCTTCCGAAGTGACTGAGCCATTTTGCATTTCCACCATCAATGAATAAGAGTTCCCGTTGTCCCATGTCCTGGCCAACATTTGGTTTTGTCAGTGTTTCGAATTTTGGCCACCCTAAAAGATGTGTAGTGCTATGTAGTGTTGTTTTCATTTGAATTTCCCTGATGACATATGATGTGGAACATCTTTTCATATGCCATTTGTCATTTGTATATCTTCTTTGGCCAGGTGTCTATTAAGGTCTTTGGCTAATTTTTAACCAGCTTGTTTGATTTCAATTGCTGATGCTTTTTCTATTAAGTTTTTGTTTTAATTCCAGTATAATTAATATAACAGCTGTTATATCAGTTTCAGGGGTACAATATAGTGATTCAATACTTCTAGAGTAGGGCTCATCGTGGTAAGTGCACTCTTTCCTCATCTTTCCCCATCAACTATTTCCTCATCCCTCTACCCACCTCCCCTCTGATAACCATCAGTTTGTTCTCTATAGTTAAGAGGCTGTTTCTTGGTTTGTCTCTTTCTCTTTTTTCCCCGCTTTGTTCATTTAAAAAAAAAAAAAATCCCAGGGATGAGTGAAATCGTACGATATTTGTCTTCCTTTGACTGATTTATTTTGCTTAACATTCTACTCTCTAGCTCCATCTATGTCAATTGCAAATGGCAAAATTCTATCCTTTTATGCCTGAATAATATTCCATTTTGTGTGTCTATATCTATCTACCTATTATCTATCCATCTATCTATCTATCTATCTATCCATCTATCTAGACCACATTTTCTTTATCCATTCATCTGTTGATGGATACTTGGGCTACTTTTATAATTTGGCTATTGTAGACAATGTTGTTCTAAATATTATCAATAGTGGGCTTTTTAAAATTTTTAATTTAATTTTATTTTCAGTGTTCCAAAATTCATTGTTTATGCACCACACCCAGTGCTCCAAGTAATATGTGCCCTCCATAATACCCACCACCAGGCGATAGTGGGGTTTTAAGAGTTCTTTCAGTATTTTGGATAAGAACCTTTATGAGATGTATCTTTTGAAAATATTTTCCCCTAGTCTGTGACTTGCTTTCTCATTCTTTTGACATTGTCTTTTGTAGAGCAAAAGTCTTAAATTTTAACAAAGTTCCAGCTTATCAATTATTTCTCTCGTGGATTGTGCCTTTGGTGTTGTATCTAGTAAGTCATCACCACACCCAAGATCATCTAGGTTTTCCTCTATGTTATCTTCTAGGAATTTTATAATTTTGTATTTTATGCATTTTATATATAGGTCTATGACCCATTTTGAGTTCATTTTTGTGACAGGTATTTTCACCTAGTATGTAAGTTCTGTGTCTAGATTCATCTTTTTGGCATGTGCCAGCATCATTTGCTGAAAAGATTATCTTTACTCCACTTTATTGCCTTTGCTCCTTTGCCAAAGATCAGCTGACTATTTTCATGTGGGTCTATTTCTGAGCCCTCTATTCTGTTCCACTGATCTATTTGCTTTTTCTTTTGCCAATAATAAACTGTCTTGACTACTGTAGCTTTATAGTAAATCTTGAAGTCAGGTAGAGTTAGTTCTCCAACTTCGATCTTTAATGCTGTGTTGGCTACTCTGGGCCTTTCAACTTTCCATATAAACTTTAGAATTGCTTTGTCAATATTCACAAAATAATTCATTTCCATTTTGATTGGAATTCCACTGAATTTATAGATCAAGTTGGGAAGAACTGTCATCTTGACAATACTGAGACTTTGTACCCAGGGACATAGAATATCTCCATTTATTTAGTTCTTTGACTTCATTCATCAGAGTTTTATAGTTTTTCTCATAAATATGCTGTCCATATGTTGTTAGATTTATGCCTCAGTATTTCATTCTTGGGGTGCTAATGTAAAATGCATTTTGTTTTTAATGTCAAATTCTGGTTGTTCATTGCTGGTGTATAGGAAAGCAATTCACTTTTGTATATTTTATATTTTGTTTATTTATATATTTTATATATTGACCTTGTGTCTTGCAACCTTATTCTACTTGTTTATTAGACCCAGGAGTTTTTGTTAATTCTTTCAGATTTTCTCTGTAGATAATCATGTCATCTGCAAATAAGGAGAGTTTTATTTCTTTCTTCCCCATATGTGTATCTTTATCTCCTTTTCCTCTCTTATTGCATTAGTTAGAACTTCCGGTATGATGTTGAAAAAGAATGGTGAAGGAACATCCTTGCTTTGAACATCCTTGCTTTGTACCTGATCTTAGTCGAAAAGTTTTAGGTTTCTCACAATTACGTATGCCAACTTTTTCTATATCACATGAGTTTTCGTTATCATGTGAGTTTTTAAGCACTAGGATCAAAAGAGGTTCACACAACTTCCCCTCAGATTCCACTGGCTAGAAATTAGTTCATGGCAACATCAAACTGGGATCTGGAAAATGTCATCTATCTAGGTATAGGAGATGTCATCTATTTAGGTATAGGAGAAATAGATTTATTAAATAACACTCAGTTATTGAATAATATGTCCTTAGATAATTCAAAGAAACATTTTCCATTTGAATTGCAGACTTAAGTTTATTGCCAAAATGGTTCCAAATACATAGGAAATGTCAACAAAGGAAACAAAAAAAATAACCATGAGGAAAAAGAATGTTATGTTGATGTCAAGAAAAAAAAAAGAGGTTTAGTCTCTGAACTGGCATATACGGTCTACAGCACCTCAGTCAGAATTGTCCAATGGGAATAGTAACAACTCGCCCTCATTACAATTACAAAGAAAATATAGATGAAGAGATTTAGTAAAATGGAAGCTTTTTCTTAACTTGCCTATTATCCACATTGCTGATAGGAAATCATTTCCTAAAAGAAAAACATTGATTACATTACTCACATGCTTAAAACCTTCTACTGGTTCTCTAGTGCCTATAGACCATAGTATATATATATATATATATATGTGAGTAACATAATATATACATATATATACATGTACATGTGTATATATATATCTATATATATATACACACACACACAGTATATAGTATACACTATACATATACACTATATATGTATAGTGTAGCCTATAGGTATAGACTTTACTTTCCTTAATTCTATAGAATTAATTCTAAATTCTTTAGTATTTAGCATAAGGCCTTAAAACATGGCTCAATTAATGTGTTTAAGAAAATTTTCTTCTGGGGCGCCTGGGTGGCTCAGTGGGTTAAAGCCTCTGCCTTCAGCTCAGGTCATGATCCCAGGGTCCTGGGATCGAGCCCCGCATCGGGCTCTCTGCTCAGCGGAAAGTCTGCTTCCTCTTCTCTCTCTCTGACTGCTTCTCTGCCTACTTGTGATCTCTGTCTGTCAAATAAATAAATAAAATCTTTTAAAAAAAAAAAGAAAATTTTCTTCTGTTATTCTTTGATAAAATTATTTCCTCCATTTTTTTTGTTTTTTCTTCTAGAATACTAATTGGATATTGGCATAACATGTTGTCTCTGTCCCTAATGTTCTTTCTCAGATGTTGTGTATTTAAAGTTTCCTTCTAATTTTCTATGATATCTTTGCCTTTATCTTCCAGCTAATGTAATATCTTCCAGCTGTTCTATTTTAGCAATTTTATTTTTAACTTTTGTGTGTGTTGCAATATCACCTCAAATTTCTCTCAGGGTAATAATTAGAAGATTTAAGTTGTCTTATCTTTCCTGTATTATGTGTGGATCTTTCTTTATCTTTCTTTATCTTTATCTTTATCTTTTCTTTCATGACACTGTTTTTCTTATATATCTGGTTATCCTTGGTTGTCCTTTCCTATTTGAGAATTGTGGGCTAGACTTATTTCTCTTCATAGCTACTTCACTGTTGTAGGAGTAGTATGGTTTTCCCATTTTTCTTCCCTTTAAATAGGAAGAATTACTTGGAACATTTGTATATTTGGCCTTATTGGCTGATCCACTTCATTCTTGGGTACTTAGACAAGAATCTAAATGTTAGACTTCAATTAAAATAGCTTAATGCTGGAGGGGATTATATTAATACCAGAAATCTTAGCTCCCCCCAAGCCATTTCTTTAATTTCTTATTTAATTTTCTTTAAATATTCTGAGAACTAGTACAATATCACACAAATATTTTGTAGCTAGATTTTCAATTAGTTCTTATTTTATAGATTTTATTTATTTATTTGACAGAAAGAGATAGTGAGCATAAGCAGGGGGAGTGCCAGGCAGAGAGAAAAGCAGATTCCGCAAGGAGCCTGAAGCAGGACTTGATCCCAGAACCCTGGGATCATTGACCTGAGCCAGAGACAGTTGCTTAACTGACTGAGCCCGCCAGCCATCCCAATTCCTATTTTTAATAAAATATATGTAAGTTTACAAAGTCTGATGATAGTAGACATCTTAAAAACATCTTTTAATATCTCTGAGAAATTGAGAACAGCCAAAAATGTTAAGGAATGGAGGATTTGAATGACATAACTGATAAGCCATATCTAGTAACATTTTTCTTCTTCTGGAATGTTCTTCCTCAAGATCTCCACAAGGTCAGTCATTAACTGCATACAAATCTCTTCTCCATGTCTGATTTGAAGAAAACTTTCCCCTAGACTCTGTTGAAATGAGCACCTTTGCCATTCTCCATTACCTTACACCGCTTTATTTTGTTTTCATAGGCATTGCCACTAAAAATAACTTTATTTATTTATTGGTTGATTCCTCCACCGAAGTGTCAGCTATATTGAGGACACCGATTTGTCAGTTTTGTTGACTCTTTTGTCCTCATAGTCTCTGATAGAGGTTAGCACATAATAGTAGTCAATGAATATCTGTTGGATAAACTAATATAAAGAAACATAAACTTACTCCCAACTCCAGAAGAGGAAAAATTTTCAGCACATATAGTCATTTTAAATACAGGTGACAGTTATAAAAATTGTTCAGGTATTAGGTAAAGAGTGATATTAATAGCTCATAAAAACCATGTCACATGGTTCATGAATTATAGCATAAAATTACATAAATAAGGAATTAATAAGTTGGAGGAGGGCCAAAAAAATTAACAGATGATGCCTTAAAAAATAAAACCCTTTTTAATAACTGCTAGTTATTAAATAAATGCTAATAACTTCAAACAGTTATTAAATTACTATTTAAAATTAACTACATATCAGATCCAGTAGATGCAGCCCAACATGTACTCAGAGAAAGAATCATACTTCTAAATACGTTCACTAGGTACAAAAACCTGAGAATAAATACATTTTAGTCTCAAAAAGCTCGAAAAAGAGCAGAAAAATCACCACCTTTCCCCAAATAGAATGAATGGTAAGATTAAAAAGGGTAAGAGCAGAGTACTTTAAGTTAAGGAAATAGAAAACTAAGTTATTCTGACAAACTTTATGCTGCTTACAAGTAAAAGTGCTGAATAAACTATTTTAAGAATCTCTTGAAAAGTATCGAAGAACTGACAAAACCTAGTAAGAAATTAGCAGAACAAAGTGGGAGGGAAAGCAAAGCAGGGATTCCAGAAAGATAAACAGAATCCAGAAGTCATTTTGCCTTAACGATGTTTGCCCTTCCAAAAAAACTGAACTTTTTTTTTTTAGTTTTACGAAGGATAACGGAGGCTGAATAGACATCACAGACAAGGGTCTGCTCAAGACTGGGAGTGTGAGGTACATTCTAGTGGAGATTTTTCTCACAGAAAACTGTTATTACAGAAAAAAACCAAAACAGACCTCAAAAGTAAGCCAATGATCCTATTCTTTAAAGTACACTGAGCAGGACAAAGTCAGAGATATCTCAGCACTACAGAGTGTAAGACAGCATGACCAAGACCCAACAGACAAATAAAATGGAAAATATATGTAGCATAAAGAACAGATAAGAAGTTAAGGCTTAGAATAGAAACAAACCAACAAGGAAAATATGATTTTAAAAGAAGAGGAAGAAAAATAAAGGCTATAATTAAGTCATTCATAAAGAAAAGATACCAAACTCTAATATAAGTATGTGAAAAATATTCAGTATCAATTGTAATTATGAAAATGCAAATTAAAACACAATATTTTTTCTTCATGAGCTTGGGAAAACTCTTAAAATGTTGAAGATGAATTGGTAAAAGCATTGGGGAGATTAGTATTTCAGACACTATTTGTGGTAATGAATATTATCTTAAAAGTACAGCCAATACCTATCAATATTTAAAAGTGTATGTATGTACATGTCATTTGATGACAATTTCATTTCTAAAAATGTTTTCTCTATATACTTACACCAAAGTATGCCAAGGTAATTACATAAATGTACTTTTTACTATTTTAAATTAAAAACAAAACTAGAAAAACCCAGATGTCCATCAATTAGAAAAGAGTCAAATATTTCATCAAAAATCTGTTCAATTCTGGGGGCACCTGGGTGGCTCAGTCAGGTAAGTGTCTGCCTTTGGCTCAGGTCATGATCTCAGGGTCCTGGGATCAAGCCCCTCATTGGGCTCCATGCTCAGTGGGGAGTCTGCTTTTCCCACTCTCTGCCCTGGTTGTGTTCTCTCCCTCTCTTTCTCTTTCTCTCCCTGTCAAATAAATAAATAAATAAAATCTTTTTAAAAAATCTGTTCCCTTATGTTTTAAGCAGCCATAAGAATGAGGTAGATCTGAATGTCTTGATATGCAAGGAAATCAAAATTCTTTTAATATGAAGAAAAAGTGATAAGCAAAAAAGAGATTGATTATAGTGTGATATAAAAATTTGCCTAAAGTTTCAAGCTATAGTATATATTGTTTTCTGGATGAATACATGAAAAATGCTATGGTCATCTTTGAGAAGAAGAACCAGGATTCTGAGTGGGAAGAAAGACTTTTACTTATTGTTTTATACTATTCTGTTTGGTTTTAATTAAAACAATTTATTCTAAATAATTGTTTAAAATTTATTTCTTAAATTACTAGTTCAATAATTTAGCACATAATTTTAAATAAAACTTAAAATAATTTTATTTATTTAACCAATTTTTTAAAAGAATTAAACTTTAATAAAATAATGGTTGAGGATTTTTTCTTTCACACCTGACCTTTTTGCACCCCCCCCCCCCGCCCCCCACGACTTATAAGCACCCTCCAGTATCTCAATGGCCACTTTCTCTCTCAGCACTTCCCAGTAAGGGGGTCTGGCTCGAACCTAAGTAGGCCTGTGAAGATACACCAGTGTTTATCTTCAAAGATACTCCAACCCAGTGTCACTTCATCCTTCAGAGTCTTTGTGCTCCTTAGGGAGGTGATACAAGAACTCAGAGTCTGTGATGGTTCTTGAGCTTCCTTTTTCCACAGACTTATGGGCATTCCATTTATAAAAATTCTAGGTTAGCATCTTGCTTGTTTTTGCTCAGGAAACAATAGCAGAGTTTTTCCGTTGTTCAGCCAATGGAAAGTACACAGTCTGCTTATTCAAAATTTTTGTATTGTCTCCAATGACTATGTTTTCAGTCTGTTCTCTATTAATTATTACTGGCTCCTCATTTAAATTTTATCCTAGTTTTTTTGAAGTCATATTTTACTTTCCTTAATCAAGAAAACCATACAAATGTTCCTAAACTGAACTAGATACTAATTTTTGTAATTTATGAAAAATTACTAAGATATTATCTCCCTTTAGATTTTTTTTTTTAATGCGAGGGTTTTGTTTTGTTTTGTTTTGTTTTTCCCCTCTAAAATCTACTGTTGCAAATTCAGGGTTTATCTTCGTTCTGACTGAGCGAAGTCATATGGTGACTATAATTTGAGTTAATTCCAGTAAGCAAGAAAAAGATTACCATATACCCAAATCAGCAATCTGGTCCTGTCTTATAGCCCATCCCCACCAAATAACTCCCTTTTCAGCCTTATGCCTCTGGGTGTGGGATTCTGATTTCACTGTTACCACTTACAGCATTGAGCTCCAGTGGTGCAAAAACATTTTCCCAAATGATTTCCAAACTCAATCCATCCTTCAGTAATTACATTTGTAGATAATGGAAAAGAAACCATTAACGCAGACTGCTTTTAAATCATAATTAATTGCACATGCAAATGCACTGCTAAATTTGGATGCTCAATTAGACAGCTAATTACATTGAAAATGAAAGTGTGCCCTTAAATTACCGACCATGGGCCGTGGCCCACCTGTGTGCATACTTGCACTTAAGCAAGTTTCCTTTCTTGATACAATTGTAGGTATGGAAAGGGGGAAAAAAAAAAAAAGACACCACCTGCAGAGTGGGAGATGTGGCCAATCATAATTGTCACACAATTTACATCTGTAATAAAGATGGTCTATTTTAAATCAGACCTTCTGAAGATGAGGCACCCTGGGGAGCCCTTGGGTTTTAGGGCTCTTGAAAAACATTTTACTCATAAAGGAAATGCTGTGCTTATACAATAGTTCATTCTTTGAAAATGCAGGAGACATTCTCCCACAGGCCTTTAGCCAATTCTTGTTAACATTTATTATCTTGAAGCTCTGAGATAAGGAACTGGTAGTGGAATTGGAACATGTAAATGATCATAACCCAAATTATTACTAATAGATATATTGTCTCATATTTGTATGGCAAATTTGTATAGTGGAAGAGGGTGATTGAAGAAGAGTCAGAGGGCCATTGACTAGGGGGAAAAGGCTCAGATGGATGCAACATTGTTGGTTTTGAAGGTGGAGAAAGGAAGCTATGAGCCCAGGAATGTGGACAACCTCTAGGAGCTGGGAAAGGCAAGGATGTCAATTCTCCCCTAGACAGAATTAGCTAGGGAGGAACATAGCCCAGCTGACCCCCTGATGCTAGCCCACTGAGATCTGTGTCAGACTTCTGACCCCAGAATTATAAGATGTATACTTGTGTTGTTTTATGCCACTGAGCTTGTGGCAATTAGCTATGGCAACAAACCAGAAACTAATAGGAGTTATGTCTAAAATGTACACAGCTGAACTAGAAACAAATGTTCGTAGTAAAAAAATGAGAGATGTCTCCTGAGTGTTGTGACTATATCAGGATGATATAACTCCACATGGCATTTGCCTCTCAACCTGTCTCACTCCATTAGTTCTCAGAAACCATTCCTGACCCTTTCTGGAGAATTTACTCACGTTTATTGAAATTGCTGGTTAGAGTAGATTCACAAGTTCTCTCTTTGCAAAGGCAATTGTTTCTGTTTTTCATTTTACCCAAATAAGGCTTGCCAGGCTCTGTCAGTGGAGGTCCCCTGCATGTTGATATAAACTGCTTTGAAGGATGACTCTCTCTCTTTTGGACACTGGACTTAGTGTTTTGAATTGATTTCTCACTTGTTCCTGAGAGATCCTAAATATAACATGAAAGTTGCTGGAGGGAATAATAAGTGAGGTTAAAGGGGCCCGGTTTGGTTTTAACTAGTTGACTTGCACCTTGAAATTAACCAGGTTGTATCCCACAACCATTTTTGGAGTAAAACTTGGACCAAAGTAGATGTACACAGATTCAAAGACAGGCTCTTATATATATATATATTTTTAAAGATTTTATTTATTTATTTGACAGACAGAGATCACGATAGGCAGAGAGGCAAGCAGAGAGAGGAGGAAGCAGGCTCCCTGCTGAGCAGAGAGCCCGATGTGGGGCTTAATGTGGGGCTTAATGTGGGGCTCAATGCAGGGCTCGATCCCAGGATCCTGGGATCATGATCTGAGCTGAAGGCAGAGGCTTTAACCCACTCAGCCACCCAGGCGCCCCAGGCTTTTGTATTTTAACAGAGTAGAAATCAACCTTTATCATAGAACCAGTGGATTTTACCATCCTTCCCAGCCACGTGGGTGTGCACAACTTGTTCACAATTGCTCTTATTTGTCATCATCTCCATGCACTTACTGACATCTGTATTGTTCCTACTGCAGGTAAAAATCTAATTGGCATCAAAGGAAAAGTTTGTAGGTAAGCAAAAAAGGCACAAAAACAGTGCAGCAGGGCATAAATTTTCTCTTATCAAATAGTTATTGCTGATGGAATAACTAAAATTATACATTTCTTTTCTTTCTTTCTTTTTTTTTTTCTTTTTTTTTTTAAGAGTGAGAGCGAGAGCACATAAGCAGGGAGAGCGGCAGGCAGAGGCGAAGAGAGAAGCAGGCTCCCTGACGAGCAAGAAGCCCAGTGCGGGGGCTAGATTCCAGGGTCCTGGGAACATGACCTGAGCCAAAGGCAGCGGCTTAACTGACTGAGCCACCCAGGTGTCCCCCTTTCTTTCTTTCTTTCTTTCTTTTTTTTTTTTGACAAAGCGGCAACCAAGAATTTAAGAAAAAAATATACTAACATATAATGAAGCCATATTGTTTTCTTAATGGAATATATGCAAAAGGATTGTCTAGTAGATTCTAAGCAATGCATTTGAGGGCAAGAGAAATTAACATGTCTCTTAGGAGAGATGAAAGAAATTTCCAGACAATGAAAGCCTAGTGTGACTAATTCATGAATTGTGCAGGCATTTGTTAAAATACTGATTCATAATTTAAACTGCCCAATTCTTTCTTTCCGGGCAGTTCAATCATTGATATCTCAGATTAGATAAAAAATAACATATAGAGAAATGGAGGAACAAGATGAGTGATTTTGTTTATGTGTTGCTCCTTAGCATGACATAGAGGCAATTTAGAATAGAATATGGATATATTTGAAATCATTATGGATTAGCTTCTCTTCCTCAGCCTTATTACATAACTAGAACAGAATAAATTTTCTGAAACTCTATTCAGATGTATCAGATGAGATGATAATATTTACTTAGAGCTGTGATTTAAGGCTTAAATTAGCTTTTCATCTACTGCTGTTTCCTTAGAGTCAAAGGAAATATTTGTAAGTGATTTGGGTCAGTTATGGAAGAACTTGCAAGGAATTTCGAGTCTAGAGATAAGAGTGCCTCTTCTGGCTCTGCCTCTCACAACACGACTAGACCCTTGTTAGCCAACTTCTGGTTCATGTGGGGGTGAACCTGCAAGATGGTGTCAGGGAGTGTATACCTTCCTCACTGGACAAGGTTGTTTTTTTTTGTTGTTGTTGTTGTTTTAAAGATTTATTTATTTATTTGACAGACAGAAATCACAAGGAGGCAGAGAGGCAGGCAGAGAGAGAGGAGGAAGCAGGCTCTCCACTGAGCAGAGAGCCCAATGCGGGGCTTGATCCCAGGACCCTGAGATCATGACCTGAGCCGAAGGCAGAGGCTTTAACCCACTGAGCCACCCAGGCGCCCCTGGACAAGGTTTTATCTGTGGGACCAATGCTGTATGGCAGAAGTGATGTCAAGTCACTTTTGAGATTGGGCTATAAAGACTGTGGTTTCTGTCTTAGGCAGCATGTGCTTTGAGGGAAGCCAAGGGCTCTGTTTTGAGGATACCTAGGCAAACTTGCACAGAGGCCTCCATGGCAAGAAATTAAGATTTGTAGACAACAGCCAGCAGGGAACTGAGGGCTCCAGCTAACCCCCATTGGGTGAGTCTTCTCAGCGGTTGAGGTTGGAATCCAGTCAAGGCTCTACAATACAATGCAACCCCACGTGAGAGAACCTGAGCCAAGGTCAACCAGCTCAGCCGCTCTGGGATTCCTGACTCTCAGAAATGATGAGCTGATACTTGTTTGTTGTTTTAATCCAATAAACTTGAGTTTCGGGTTTTTGTTTGTATGTTTTTTACACAAATGACAAATATAGTTTCTTATCTAAAAAAATGAGGATAATACTTATTTCATGGAGTTTTAGAAAAAATCTCAAAAGAGAACATGTGGTAAACTATAAAGTATCAATACAAATGCTAGTTACTGTTCTTGTTTCACGTTTGTTTGCTTCGGGTAACCTAGGTGCTCTTAGACTTTCCCTTAACCCTAAATGAGCCACCAAAAGCTATTGTGTCAGGGATCCCCAAGATCATGCGCAGGTTTAATGATCTGCGAGAAGGATTTGCAGAACTCAAGTAAGTGACTATACTCAGGGTTATTGCTTCTCAGAGTGAAAGGATAGAGGTTAAAGTCAGCAGAGGTAGGATGTCCATAAGGCAGATTCTGGGAGAAACCAGATGCAAACTTCCAGTTGTCCTCCCCCCTTGGAGTTATACAGAGTATACAGGTAACCTTGTGTAATGAGACATGTGGAATATTGTTAACTAGGGAAGCTCACCTCAGTCTCAGTGTTCAGCATTTTCATTGGAACAGTCTTGTAGGCATATAACCCCTGCGGGGCTGACATTGGTTACTCTCCATTTTCTCCAGAGGTCAAACCGGTATAGTATGACCCAAGGCCTCCGCCATATAGGACATGGCCGACAAAAACACTCTGGCATGGCCCAAGTTTTCAGGCATACAAAGACACTCTTAGGCAGGATATTTCAAGGACTTTGAGGTTATCTTCCTGGAGCTGGGAAAGGCCAGTCCTTTATTTGGAATGTTGAGGGTTTGGGCTCCCCAAACTTGCTGAGCTATCCCTTTTGTGCATAAGTATGGTTCCATGGATTTATAGGATTTCGTTTTTTCCTTTATCTATGAAACATCCTCATCATATTCTCTGGGCTACTCTTATTTCCTATTATAATGAAGGTATCTTGGGATTTTGCTATTCTCATGCTTTAAGGGGACCTCTGGGTAGCTCTGGTAGGCAATGAAATTATACTACAAAGAATTCTGTCTTCCTCCGGACAACCAGTGGAAAAACCCCAGATGTCACAAATGCAACTGTGTGTCCCAGTATTGCTGGGGATGCTGACCTGGTGCCGGTAACCAAGGGACAAGAGAGAAGCATACTCTAGCAAGAAAATTGCAGTTATCAAAGTCAGAGCTTGGTGTGCTTGTTTTCTTTTTCCCTTGACTAGTTGTGCAAACTTTCTGTGTCTCTCTCAGAGCCCTCATTAATGAAATATAAATAAAAAGGCAGTAATGCTTTCATACATGGGATTGGCTGTGTTTGAAAATTACTAATGTCTGCAAACTAAAAAATAAAAAATTGCTAAAAGTATATTGGATTTGGTATGCTGTGCTATGCTTTTGGTAGGGAAAAAAAAGGTGAATGCTTTAAATATTATTAGAAACTGGAGAAATCTCTATAGATATCTGAGCCAGACCCTGGCATAATTAAAGTGGATATTTGAATGGAGAATGTGTAAAATGGATTGAAGGTGGGACAAAGTGAGTAAATTAAACTGTTAGGTTAGTGTGATCCTTGGTGAGAATGTGCTGGCGAGGAAAAAGGTGGGAATAGATTTTGGGTAGGCAACTCTGGATTGCCCCACATAAAACTTGTATAGAGGTGAATTGCTTCCCACCTTCTGGATTCCCGTTCCACAAACATAGTTTTTATATCATACATTTCAGCCTTGAGCCACAAAAAAATCCCTTTTATCAGCTACGCAAAGAACACAAGGTTATCCCCAGGCTTACATATGGATGTAGAAAGAGATGAAGCGGGGACTGATGGTGCAACCCAAATTCAGCCTGAATGAAACATCAAGAGCAGCCACATGGCTCAGGTCTGTAGAGTGGACCAGCTGTCTCCTTGAGAGAGGAGTTCAAAGCCCACAGTAAAGACTGCCTGTCAGAGGTCCACCTTCCACCATTCATTCTGGCCGTGTCTCCTTCTCTGGGCAAAAGTGAATTCCTTCTGGTGTTTTGGTCCTAGGAACTTGAAACAATGGTGGTGCTATATCACAATATCAGGGACCTCAGATTCCTTAGAATGAAGTACTCCATCATCTGTTGTAAAGACGTAGCTACTTTGAGCTTCTAGAGATCCTGCTGAGCATTGACCTTCAAGAGATCAGCTCATCTTCACTGACCATATGCTTCATCTTAAGTTACCCCCTTAGCTGGTGGATCACTGTTCCAGACATGGCCATGCTGTCCTCTCTCTGATAAGATTCCGTCTCTGATACTCCTAATGTTTTTAATGTCTTTAAAATTCCAAGTGATTAATGTTTGATTTGGGGTGCAGCAAAGAAACAGGGTGCTGGGATGAATAGACTCTATTTCTTATCTCATCTTAGTAGAATGCAACTTCAAGAAATAAACGGCAAAGGTGAAGAATCACAGCTATATGAAAAAAGTTCTGAATTTTGGAGAAGGAAGAAAATATTTGATAGAAAGATGGTTTTAGGTCTTGATTAGAGTGAGCATATGTCATGGTTTGGTCGGGGCATAATCCATTTGCAACTATTGCCTTTGGAGTGATTATTAAAATAGCTCTTGTACCCTAAAAACTATCCTGGGTTGATGATAAATTATATGGCAGACCCAAAGCTTAACTGTAGGTGGCCCATGTGGTCATCCTCAGAGAATCGAAAAGCGGGTGGAGAACTCTGAAGAGAAGCAGAAATGTGTAACTTAGAAGTGTCCTGAATGCCCCCAGGAAGGGGGAATGGCCAAGGATGGTCAATTCCGTAGCAAAAGAAAGAATTCTGACAGAGAAGACGCAATTAAACAGAGTCTTTTGGAAGTCACTGGTAAGTACCAGAGAGCAGCTTCCCAGCATTCTTGAGAATGAGGTTGCAATTTCAACAGAAAGGGAAGTGTGTGGTTCTGCACTGCCCACCTACACTTTAGAAAAATGTGTTAATATAAACAGAGGAAGACACTAAAAAGTGGGTCAAGTAACTGAGTGAAAAAAGGGAAAAGGAAATACTGAAGTCTCTTAAAATATGAAAAAAACACTTAACATAAATAGGTAATTAAAATTAGAAATATGGGGCAATATGAGTTTTTGACCATCATGATAGAAAGAGTGGGATAAAGAGGCACTCTCCTATCACTGTTGCTAGAAAGGTGGCTTGGCAGTATGTATGAATGTATAAAATACACACTTTATTTGATCTAGAAATTTCCATGTTCAGAAATCATTTTGCAGATATACTTGCATAAGTACAAAATGGCTTTATATGAGGAAGTTTGTTATAGAGTTATTTATAACAAAATATTGGGAATAACATAATACCTTTCAATAGGAAACTGGATAAATGCTAATAGAAAATAATGTTGAGTGCTTACTGTGAGTTAGACACCATTTTCAGTGTTTAATATGTATTGACTATGTTATTTCTTCTCAATTAAACCATGAGGCACAAATGACTATTATCTTTCTCTCTCTCTTTTTTAAAGATGTATTTATTTATTTGAGAGAGAGAAAGAAAGAGAGCAGGGGAAGGGGCAGAGGGAAAGGGAGTGAATCTCAAGCAGACTCCATGCTGGGGACAGAACCCCATGAAGGACTCGATCCCAGGACACTGAGATTGCGACCTGAGCCAAAAATTAAGAGTCCCACTTAACTGACTGAGCCACCCACGCATCCCTATTATCCTTCTGTTATGGATGAGGAAACCGAGGCACAGAAAGATACATCACTTGCCCAGGGTAATATGGCTAGTAAGTGGTAGATCTGGGGTTTGAACTCAGAGCTTCATTTCATAACTATTGACATAGACATGTTTTGTTCTGTAAAACAACAGGGACTTTTATTGTTGCTCTTAAAAAGAATGAAGTAGATCTATATGTACTTATGTGGAATGATTACCAAGGCATAGTTTTAAGGGAAAAAAAGATGGTGCAAAACACTGTGTTTAATATACTATCATCATGTGAAAAATGTATTTATGTCTGTCTGTGCATAGTTTCTATCTGGAAAACTATGCAGGAAATAGGGGTTCTCTCTGAGAAGACAGTTGGTTGTTGCAAGATGGAAGACAGAGGTAAAAGGCTTATGTTTTATTGTGTACTCTTTTGTATCTTTTGGATTTTATAACCTATATTTCTATTTTTTCTTCAAATCACTTTTTTTTTAAAGATTTTATTTATTTATTTGACAGACAGAGATCACAAGTAGGCAGAGAGGCAAGCAGAGAGAGAAAGAGACAGAGAGGAGGAAGCAGGCTCCCTGCTGAGCAGAGAGCCGGATGCGGGGCTCGATCCCAGGACCCTGGGATCATGACCTGAGCTGAAGGCAGAGGCTTTAACCCACCGTGCCAGCCCAGCACCCCTCAAATCACTTTTTTAAAGTAAAAAGATAATAAAGGTTATACAAAAGAAATAAAATAAGATGTAGGTAATAATGATAATATGTCGGAAATAAGTGAAAAAATCTGGGCTGGAAGGAGGTAAGAAGGCTTGAAAGGGCGTGTGTAAGAGTAGAACATGGGCTTAAAGGAAAGGAACACACTGGCCAGCATGAGGCTTTATGAAAATACAACTACTTTTTTCTTTTTTTAAGATTTTATTTATTTACTTGAGAGAGACAGAGAGCACAAGAGAGCACAAGAAGGGGGAGGGGCAGAGGGAGAGGGAGAAGCAGACTCTCTGCTGAGCAAGGAGCCTGATGTGGGCCTCAATCCCAGATCTCTGGGATCATGACTTGAGCCAAAGGCAGATGCTTAACTGACTAAGCCACCCAGGCGCCCACAACTACTTTTTTCTTGATTAGGTAAAAAACATGAGATGAGCTCTACCTTCTTAGCAAATGTTTAAGTATACAGTAAGGTATTGTTAACTAAATGGACATTTTTGTATAGCAGATTTCTAGAACTTGTTCATCTTGTGTGAGTACAACTCTATGCCTGCTTCTATTAGTCAGCTCAGGCTCGCATAACAAAATACATGAGACGGTTGGCTTAAACAGCAGACATTTGTTTTCTCACAGTAGCAGGAACTGGAAATCCGAGATTAGGGAATAAGCATTGTGGGTTTCTGGTGATGTCTGTCTCCTTGGCTCCAAGGCAATACCTTGCTGTGTGCTCACAGGACTTCTTCTTGTGAGAGGGGGCAATGAGAGAGCAGGAATTCTCTGGTGTCTCTTCTTATAAGGGCGCTAATTCCAACACACCAAGGCCCTACTCTGATTTCATTTAACCTTAATCATATCCTTCAAGGCCCTGTTGATGATACAGTAATAAAGGGGCTTAGGGCTTCAATATATGAATTGAGAGGGACAAAATTCAGTCCATAGCTGGGGTGCCTGGGTGGCCTAGTCGGTTAAGATCATGACCTGCCTTCGGCTCAGGTCATGATCCCAGGGTCCTGGGATCAAGTCCCGCATCGGGCTCCCTGCTCAGCAGGGAGTCTTCTCCCTCTCCATTTGCCTGCCACTCCCACTGCTTGTGCTCTCTCTCTCTGTGTCAAATAAATAAAATCTTAAAAAAAAAAAATCAGTCCATAGCTCCATTGAACAACAAATCTCCATTTCTCACTCCCCTCAGCCCCGGAAACCACGATTCTACTTTTCACTTAGTATCATGTGTTCCTCAGCCGTGTCGCAACGTACAAGATCTCCTTTTTTAAGACTAAATAACAGTCAGCTGTTTGTGTATACCATGTCTTATTTATCCGCTCATCACTCCATGAATGTTTCAGTTGTTTCTTTGTCTTGGGTATTGTAAATAATGCCTCAGTGAAAATAAACGTGCTTTCTTTGGAGTTGTGTGTGTACATTTTTAACATTTTCAGTTTAGAAGGGTTTGCAGATTTTTTTTTCAGGAACTCATAATCTCTTCCCTCTGGTGTCTGTCTAGAGCACTGCTGTTATAGTATTACACTATTCTGTATTTGCCTCTATAGCTACTTCTAACGCAGGTTTTCTGGAGCTGCTACAAGCCATCCAGCTCCCTTTTGTTCACAGTGGCCACCAGGCTTCTAGTGTAGCCTGGGTCCCATTAGTTCTCTGAGTTCTGAGAGACAGAAATTAGCCCTTCAGGCAGTCGCCCCAAGAGCTGTCACATTGGACTCAGGTTCCATTCTTTCCCTCCCCAGGGAGAAGCTGGGAGTCGGTTTTGCTCCTCCCGATGTATTGACTATGTGAACCAGGGGGAGGGGCTACCATGAGTGGAGTGATTTTGAGTCCAAACCTTTGCTTTTGTTCTCAGCAGCTCCCAGCCTGACGTCCTTTCCCGTCAGCACTTAGATTCTGGCAAGATGGAAACCAGTCCTTTGGGGCCCATGAAAAATTTGCATGTTGGACCTATGTTTTAATCCTCTGTTTCCTTCCTCATGGAAAGGTGAAAAACTGAGAGTTTTTGTTTGTTTGTTTTCACAGTCCTACTGCACTGAGCTTGGGGGAAAGACTTTGGCAAGTGGGTGCCGTGAATTTTCCTGCTGGAATCTATGTGGTGTTCCCTGCTCATGTGGTGTTTCTTGCTCTTAACTCTTTTCTGATTTCTCGCAAAGGGAATGGGTCTGTGTATTATGACCAAGTTGGTATCTCTGTGGGGGGGGGGTCTGGGCCATTCTGCCATCTCGTGGACATCACCCCCAAATACCACCATGCTTTGACCAACGGGCAAAAGTTGCTGAGCTGAAATCAGTACAAATCCTCACGTCGGTGGCTCAGAACTTTGAACTACTCAGTCCATGAGACCTGCTACAAAAAAGAGTTTGGAAAAGGCCCAGGGTGGCATCAGATTGTCACCAACAAAAGGTCATGTTTTCTGGGAAATTTTACAACTTTCTCATCTTATGCAAAGGGAAAGAGCTCAGCCTGGGAATACACCATTCTATTCCAACACTGATCCAGCCCTGAAGAGTGATCAAGGAAATGGGCCATTATCAGTGGATGCTTTTACAAAGATGAGAAATGCTGTGGCACTCTAGTGGTGATAGCTCAATAAAATATACCCGTTCTTTTAAATGTTGTTTCAGATGCTATCATTCCTTTTTAAGTGCGCTGCCGAAAACCCTCAGAAGAATGAAAGAAGTACAAGGACAGACTGACTGAGAAGGGCTGACTCTCCTTGTCCCGGCTTTTGTACTAGAAGGATCCCTAACACTGAGAAGGACGTTTTGAAATTAAAGAGAGAGGTTGTGAGTCAAGAAAAAAAAAAGCAAAAACAAAAACAGAAGGAACAACTGGAAATAGCAGGGGGGGAGCGAGGGCTGTCTTCCTTCTCACACATTTTTGATGCCTAAGAACTGGGGGTGGGGAGGACATCCATTTCAAACAGTTTTCAGAGGTTAAGGAGAAATGATTTTCTCAAAATCTTTTTCAAGTAAATGTGTTCCAGGAGCTGGGGTGTCAGAATGCTCAGGGTAGGTGGCGATGGGATATATTTAAG
The DNA here is from genome assembly GCF_010015895.1 of Lontra canadensis. Lineage (NCBI taxonomy): Eukaryota > Metazoa > Chordata > Mammalia > Carnivora > Mustelidae > Lontra > Lontra canadensis. The sequence goes on along the minus strand of NW_022630995.1, from coordinate 68,993,352 downwards.
AGCGTGAGGGATAACTAACATGGAATGAGATAAGTGGAAATTGTTAGGGATGAGATCACAAAAAGCAAAAGCCACATAGAGTATCTAGCTCCTCACGGTTAGTAATTGTGGATCATGAGCTGACAGAGGTCAGAGGTTAGGAGGAGGCTGAAGCGGTAAGACTGCTGAGTAGTGGAGAGTATTTCGATACATGTGTGAAGTTAATGAAATCCAAGGTACCCATTTGAAATATTGCTGCTCCAAGATTTATAAACCATGTGCTGACTTCTTAGTACTTCAGATTTCTGGGCTTTTTGCTAATGGTAGTGCTGATGGGGCAAGCTGACAGAATTTTTTTTTTAAAGTTTGAATTCTTCTGACTTGGGCTTCATGATTCAGGATTGAAGGTGAACCCCACTCTCCGCCTTTCCAGTTAAGTGAAGCAGCCTCCACTCTAGCAATCTCCAGTGCTGAAAAGCCAGCTCAAAAAACGTCCTCCTTTCACCATTCTAGGCTTCCAGGCCTCAAATAATGACGATAAGTTTCTTGCTGAATTTTTTATTTATAAAAGAAATATGACCGCACTATAAAAATTATGAAAAACGGAGGAAACAACACTTCAACACTTCTGATTCACAGAAGTGAACCTACCATTTTGAAAGAATTATTGATATGATTTTGATTTTTTTTTTTTTAATTTGTTCATTCCGGAGGAAGAGAGGGAGAGCCTGTACAAGTGGGAGGGGCAGACGGAGGGGTAGAGAGAATCTCAAGCAGACACCATGATGAGCCTGGAGCCCCATGTGGGGTTTGGGATCACGACCCTGAGATCACAACCTGGGCCAAACCCAAGAGTTGGACATTGAACCGACGGTGCCACCCAGACAGCCCTAATTTTGTTTTGTTTTGTTTTCGAACTTTCATGTTCTTACAAAGTTTTGATGGCACAATAATTTAGCTTTGCACTTCACCTTTTTATATATTAATTTATGGTCATAATTTTCCTGATTGCATAAAATTACCTTTATTAACAATCTTTAACAGTTCTCTGACATTATGCATTATTACTGATTTTTTTTTTCTTTTTTTACTTCCGAGGCAAGAGGGAAAGCAGATTTGGGAGACAAGTTGACCAACATAAAACCTGTTTTGATTTTAGGCTGACCCTTAACCTAAAAGTCAGCTGATCATAAAAAGGGTCACAAGATCCAATTCATGGAAAACCACAAGACCCTACTCCCTTTGACAGTAAAAGCCACAAGGCTATACATTTCTAACATTGCTCCCTGTGAGTAATTCCATAACCCTAAGACAATGGAAAAACTAACCACCCAGTGTAAATGATGAACTGCAAGATAAAGAACAAGCCCCTCTCCAGACAGTTAGCTAATTTTTAAACAAACTTATAAAACCCTTCATTAGAGGCAAAGAGAGATCATCTTCCTCATCTGAAAGGAGAGATTGTCTGTGAAGTAGCTCCTTTCTTCTATATTTAACAAATCTTTGTCTCTTTCTCTAAGCAGCTCATTCTTAGATTCTTTCTCAAGCAAAGCCCAGAAACCTATTGGTGATGGACCTGAGGGCCTCCCTCTAGGGGTGTTGGCCCCACCAACTTCACTTCTGTTAATATCACCACTGAACATCTTTGTACATACATAGGACTTTTTCTATATGTTAGATTATTTCTTTAAGACATTATCTCAAATATGAATTACTGCATTTAGAAAGTATAAACACATTTTTAATTTTTAAAAATATTTTATTTATTTATTTGAAAGAGAGAGAGATCACAAGCAGGCAGAGAGGCAGGCAGAGTGGGGGGGAAGCAGGCTCCCTGCTGAGCAGGGAGCCTGATGTGGGACTCGATCCCAGGACCCTGAGACCATGACCTGAGCCAAAGACAGAGGCCTAACCCACTGAGCCACCCAGGAGCCCCACAATGTTATTTTTTATTCTTGTTAGTAACTTCGCTAAATACTGTAGTAATATTAAAAAAACACTGTCTGTATATTTGAGGTGGACATTTAATATAAAGGGAGATCTTATGCTTAGAGATGTAGACTAGCTTAATTGAGATCATACAGCTGTGGAGATGGATGAACCTAGATAGAAACCCAAACAAAGTAGACACCCAGAAATGAGAAGCTAAAATCTTGTGTAAGTTGCAACCAACCAAAAAAGGTAGACATGGGGTTTGCTGTTGAGATCTGCATTTTCAGTGTTCTGTAAAGAAAAAAAAAATCAGCCTTTGACCTTGGTGTGATCCTGTTCTGTAAAGGGAAAACTAATAGACTCTATGTGTCCCTAGCACCTAAGGGGTGACATCAGAGCTTTCCCTTTATCGTTCATTTCTTTGATCTAAGAAAAGATGGTGCATAATGTTGGCAGCTGAATGGGACACATTAGGCAGTAAGGTAGCTTTAATCACTAGTTTAATGGATGGCCACATATGTCAAAACAAAAGCTATAGGACTGTCTCTCAGACTCACTTAATTCACTGATATCCTTTTTAAACATAGATATCAGAGAGAGGTAGTTCTCTCTAGACTTAAACTTCTGTCAATAAATTGAACTAAATAATAAGCATAGATTTCAACAATGAATCCTAACCAAGTTAAAACTTAAACTGCCATGGTTAAAGTTAAGGAAAAATGCTCAATGAGATGGTCTAAAAAATAATGTATCTATCCTTAAATAGGGGCCTCATCAAATGACTATGAACAGATAAACTGAAATTCCAGATGTGCATTATGGTTAGTGAACAAAACCCAGGATTTTTTCTATAGAAGTTATTATTTGTACTTTAGTTACAAAGCAGAGTCAACTCTTCCCAAGAATCTGTTTGGTTCTTTTTAATCTCTAACTAGTATTCCTTAAATTAGAGATGATCTGAAGCCAAGACGATAAAGACTTCCATTTTTTTTCCTCTAATTTCTCAGAGGGATTCACCAGAAGCAGAATGAAATTCAACTCATGAAAAGAATTTTAGAAGCATCTACAATGAACTAAAATAATATAGGAAGGATGAAAAAAAAATAAATCCTTTGGGGAGAATGAAAAAGTAATCATTCACCAGAAAAAGAAAGATAGATTTTTTAAAATCCTAACAGGAAAATATCTTGCTGCCATCTAAGAAATTGCTCATCAAACCATGTGCCACTCACTATCTGGTGAACTTATTCCTTCTGCTTTCTATAACACATGTGCCTATGTTAGATGGCTTTTTTTTTTTTTTCCTTAGCAGATCTGATGTAAATCTGTTCAAATCTAGAAAAGACCAAGCTTTTTCTCTCTGTACCGTTTGCTAGCTTCTTCCTTGGGGTGCCTCTCCTTCATTTTCCTTACTTGAGATTTTTATAAGATTATAAAAGCAAACATTGGGGAACAAAGTTTAAAGAGAAGGAACTCATAATGCTCATGAAAATATTCATAATAAATAGAAATATATATAAATAGAAATATATATCCTATATGAAATACAATAAAAAGTCTTTGCCATTAAAAAGTGGGTACATGGCAAATGAGCCTTTATAAAATAAATGTCTTCTATGAAAAGCTTTTCCAATACCTTGAACTCATTATTTATCAATACTGGCTGGATACTATGGGTTTCATGTTGTCATTTCATGACCATAATTGTAAGGATAGAAATATAGCTGATAGTGATGTCAGAACAGATTGCATGGGTTTGTACTGTTGGAGTGAAAGAGGGGCAAAGCCTGGAGTAGGAAGAATAGGAATCCAAGTGACCATTGGCCAAACCCAAAAAACATCACAGTGGGAAAAATAATCCACATGAGAAGTTCTCTCCTGTCATTAGCTAGTCTGATATATACAAGGTCAAGACTGGAGAAACGTTGGGCCTATGAAATAAAGGAGGAATGACAACTTCTGTGTCATCCACCGAGTTAATGTTAAATTGTTTATTTGGAGTTGATTTGACTTGTTGATGCAATGCCTTGATTTTTAGTGATTATGAGAACGGGGTTCATATAATATATATCCATGTATAAACCATGTTAAAAAAGTGCAAGATACGTGGGACATCTGAGTGACTCAGTCGGTTAAGTGGCTGCCTCGGCTCAAGTCATGATCCAAGGTCCTGGGATCGAGTCCTGTATCTGGCTTCTTGCTCAGTAGAGAGCCTGCTTCTCCTTCTCCCTCTGCCTGCTGCTCCCCCTACTTGTGCTCTCTCTCTCTCTCTCAAATAAATAAATAAAATCTTTAAAAAAAATGCAGGATACTGTATCGGATTAAAAAATGATTTACTCTGAGCCAATAATAAGAGATACAGAAATCATTTCTGCCATAGTAAATATAGGTAAAATTCAAAGCTTAATGTCAGGAACCAAATGTGTGTGAAGGATAGATCCTTTTCTTTCTCTGCACTTAGTCTAATCATCAGAGTATCTTCCCCACCTATAAGTAATCAGGTTGGGCAAAACATATACAAATCCATGGTCCTCAAACCCAAAGTCATTGCACACAACTCGACTACTGGTGGTGGAGGCTGATGATACATTATTGCTTACATACATAGCTCTCTTCATTTCTATGAAAATTTTATAAAGAGGAGGAGCTTCTGTGTTAATCTCAGAATCAATTAATATTTATATTACATAAATTTTACTGAAATAAGAAGGAGAGAAGAGAATAAATGTTTTGTTGAGATACTCCACTAGGGGTAAGGTTAATTTTTATCCTGTGTGTCAATTTTTTTCCCAAGAATAAGAGGAATTGGAAGTTTGAGTTATTGATTGAGAAAACACCTGTGAAGGCTGTAGCAGAGAGAAGAAGGAGCAAGAGAAAAGAATGAGGCAGAGAACCTTCAGCAGACATTTAAGTATGACACTTGTCAAAGGAGAGAGGAAAGGAAGGAAGACTGGGTGAGAAGAGTTTCAAAATAGTTCCTTAGAAGACGCTCAGGTCAAGTAGAAACTACCTGGCTCTAGTACCCCAGCCACGCTCATTCATTAGTTGGGAGCAGTCAGGTAGCTGCTCAGGTCCTCAGTGTGAGGACCCCAGTGGATCCCAAAGGTGTGGTTGCGTGGTTACTCCTGAAGGGAGACCATATGGCTCCATGACCGCCCTGCCATTTTCATCACTCATGACCTAAAAATCTACCCTCCTCCATCTATTTCCCAAACCTTGGTTAAGTCCAGAACAGAGATGGAAAATTTAAAGTTTTCCTTTGTATGCCATGGTAGACATCACTATTCCTTCTGTGTAATCTTTCTTGCTGGTCTCAGACACACACACACATGACTGCTCTCAACACAGCTCTTGAGGAAGCCACTGAGGATGTGACAAGTGAAATAAAAGCTAGCTGTTACTTCCAGTCAGCTCTCTGACCTTTCTCTGTAAACAGGAGCAGAGATATAGACCAGCATGAAGTGGTACAAAAGTGAAATTTGGGCTTTCATATGTGGATGCTGGGCCGGACAGCTACACATTTTCAGTGACTCTGTATATAATTACTCTCAAAGAATATATACACTCAGCTGAAACCTACTTGTACCTATGTGTCTGCATATGTATCTGTGCTTATAGCCATGTAACTATTTATATCTAGATATATGAGATACAATTTTTTTCCATCAAGGAAGTCTAATTTATAATCATTTCATACTTTTAGTATACCCATACCCATCCAACAGACAAACTCTTCAACCTCTAAAAGATATTTTTTTCTCATATGGAATGAGTCTCTGTATTTCCGGGGTGGGACTCAGCTGCCACCTTCTTCAATCTGTCAGCCCCAAAAGCTCTGCTGACACTGCACTTCTTGGCATATCTTTGTGTGTGTGTCCTTTCAAGCACAATTGGAAGCAAGTCAGAGATGACTGCCTCAAGGTTTGTATCCTTTTATAGAGCACTTGGCATAATCTTCACATTATGGATATTATTCTTTAATGCAAAAATCAAATAATACCATTACAGTGGAGATCAAATTGGGTTTTGCCCATCCACTCCTAACATCTCTCTGAAATTTTTCATTTCTTCAAGTTCCCCCTTTTTTGGGGGGGGCAGGAAATCCCGGGAGCAAGAGCTCTCTAAAGAGTTATGCTTATGTATTAAATTTCTGCCTCTGGGCAAATCTCCTGACCCAGAGAGATTTATTCTAAAACTTTTATAAATAATCCCATCCCTTTTCATATACTTCATCCTGCATTCTAATTATGTTTTTGAAAGAGGTGAGAACAAATTTGATTGCCACCATTCTTATGAGATGAAGCTGGTTTAACCTGAGTTGAGGACAGCCCCGTTGTCCTTCTCAATACTTTTCCCCCAGAATCTTTATCAATGTGTCAAGATGAATTTATTTGTCCTGATTTGATGGGATTTTTGAAAGGAAGAGAAGCTGGAAATACTGAGTTACTGGTTTAGGACTCCATGTAGGTCTATGTGAAACTAACTATACTCTGCAGCCCAGCAGATATAGGGTGTGGGCTAAGCCCCAATTTCAAGTTGGGTTGACTGAGAAGGGAATGGGGCCCCAGGGGCCCGGACCGAGGGCACTTAAAATTTGCTTATGAATATGTGTGCTTAATTCTTAACACATTAAGCCCTGACAAAGTAATCAGGCAGGGAAGAGGGAGTAGAAAATGCTATGAATTGATAGGAGGGATGTGCTGAGTCAAAGCCCATCTCCTTGACATAAAGACAGGGAAGAACAGAGTCAATGCGATATTTGCCCAACTCATTGCATCCAGACTGACTGGGTCTCTGTGTCTCACAAGATGGTTTGCTGCAGAGGTGCCAAAAACATGTCCAGGCATGCAAGGGGAGTGGGGTTGGTGGTGATTATAATACTGAGAGGGGTTAGATGACGTGGTAGGGGTTCGGTAGTCCTGTTTTGGAGTTGAGTCCGGCCCATTTCCTTTCCCACCCGCTTGCAGTCATGAATGACTTAGAAGACAGAGAGACTCCTATAATGAGAAAAAAACAAAACAAAACAAAAATCTGGATGTTGATTTAGATGACGCTTTCAACACACAGACATCTGTTGAATGTTTGGCTTCGTGATATCTTTGTCCGATAATAACCAAGTTCCAGAAGGGGCCTTAGAGTACTCTGAGAAAGAAACCTCAGTGAGAGGAGAAGGAACTTTGACATGCAGACTAGCGCCTACCACCGCCCGCCCCTAAGCTGCAGTAGGCAGGCAGGTTCCAGAGGGGTGTGGCTGCTGGTGTAAACAAGGCAGGCTTCCCGGTATGTGAATCTGTGCTGTTGCGCAGGGACCCATGCTCAGGGGAGCCCCACACTTTGGTTAGGGCTCTGCTGTCCCTATCTTGAAATTCTCAACAGTTGAACAAGAGGCTCTGCATTTTTCTTTTGCAACTGAGCCCCACAAATTACGTGGCTGGTTCTGACAGCAGCCCTTCCCCTTGTCCCCCCTTAATTCCCGTCTATTTGAAATAGGCCTTCCCTTAACTGGGTCCTCCCCTTGTGACAATAATACGTGGTGAGGGTAGTGATGGAGATGGACCCTTACTGGTTGATTTCTTCCTAAAACCTGGTCAGAAAAAGGATCATTGCTCAGGGGCGGAGAAAGAAGTGATTGAATTATTGTTGAATTACCTTCTTGATTTTCCTAAGTAAAATGACACAACTAAAGCAAATAATCATTTTCTGGCCGGGGGCATTGATCACTACAGATGGAGCCACTTTTCATTGTAAATTAAATTCTCAGAAATACCCTCTCCAATCCCTTCTCATGCTGAGCATAAACTCATCAGTATGTCTTCTGGACTTGCATTTCTAAGAGGGGAAAAAATGTAATAATCTGCTAATACAGAGTAAGAAAGCAGGTTGGAGAATTCTAGATTGGCCCTCAATTTGGAAAAAGTATGAAATGAAATCTGATTATCAGATCCCCAGAAGGAGGCAGGGCTGGTAAAAGAATGGTAAGTAAATGCCTAGACAGCCGGCACCGCACAAACGTTTTCAGCCTGAAGTTTAAGTTTCTGCAGATAGAGTCTGACCTAGGCTGAGCTCATGTCTGGTCGACGTCTGTACATAATGCTTTCGTTTGCCCTGTCACCCAGCTGTCCCTGAGAAGGGAATGGGGCTTTTTCACTACTCTTTGTTTAGCTTTACTAAGACAAGAGCTGTCGGAATTGCTTGGTTTCGTACATGTGTTCCAACACCACAGATTAATCTGAAGCGACCTGAGTCCACATTCCTTCTCACTTCGGGTTTTACTTTAATCATTTACAGGAACAGTTATAAAAAGAATAAATATACATTTTTTATCAAATTGAAAATATTCTTGTATTATGCCTTTGTAAAAATGAAGCCATATGAATGTTTTTCTGATGGTTTTCAGGAGAAGGATTTTACACATGAAGAGTACCGAGTACAATTACCAGAAAAAGAACTCTTCCTTTTGGAGGACAGACATGTTGAGAACACGGAAGTAAGTCTTAGGGACACCATCAACCATGGCATCGGTTCTGAAGAAAAATCACTGTAGCTATGAACAGAGAAGCATCCACATGGTTAGTCATATGGATAATGATGCTTTGCAGGAATTCCATCTTTAAAATCACAAAATAATGTAAACATAAAATTCCTCTAACATGGTTTAATGAACACATATTCCTTGAATATTTTAGACCTCGGATGAATTCATGAGCATGAGAAATTTTGAAACTGCAGGAGCACTATATAGAAAGTTGGTGGTTTTTTTTTTTAATTGCTTGAGACGAAAGACAAAGAAAGTGATAGACTTTGAATATAAATCAGAACCTTATCGAAAATGGCAAAATTAAAGCCTCTATAAAGAACGTGAGAAAGTATCTACAGAAGTATGTTTTAATTTTTTCGCTTTTTCAAAGCCTATGGGGCAGGCATGGAGATTATAAGAACAATTTGCAAAAACCCATTCTTAAATCCTTTCTCCTGGCTTCCTATGCTCCCCAGGGAGACATTCTTGTGTTGGAGAGGGTATTTCAGAGAATTTAATTGTGTTCTTAGCATAAAATCAGACCTGTCTGAAACGAACAATTAACAAATTCTCATCGGTTTCTTCTTATGCCCTGGCCCCCAGGGAAGATGGAGGACTGTCACAATGGTGATGGCAGGCACTCTTTTTCCTTCACCTTTTCCTGCGGACTCCTAATCCAAACCACATGCAAATGCAGTTTCAGGGTTTCTAGAAAAAGAGCAAAATTTAGCCGCAAAGCGCCAAACTTATTTTCCGGTTCCATGGTTTCCTCCCTCTTGGTGTTTCGCTTGGGAGCGGATTTCCATTTCAGACCCCTGAGAAGGAGCATTATCATATCATCATGAAGAACTAAATTAGCTCCTATTATCCCTGAGCCAAGAGTCTGAGGTCAGTCGATTGGAATTTATCCTTCTGATTTTCGAGCTGCTGGGAAGCACTGAAGCCAGGCCATGAACCAGGAGGTAGCTGGCATCCCTCCTGAGGACTGAAAAAAAGGACTATCGCTCAGGTCTGGGAAGGAGAAGACTTATTTCGTGCCACATGACGTTAGCTCTGTGATCTGAACCTGTTAAAATTAATTATTTCTAAGAGCAGTTGCACTTGAAAATGTCAGCGCCCCTCACATTTCATCTCTCATCATCAGGTGTAGCTCCAGACATCTGAAATGGTACAGGCTTACTAGGGGCTCAATCCTCTCTTGGGGGAAATAGCTCAGAAATCATTGCCTCCAGATGTCACATCGAGGAACCTGCTTCTCTTCCCCTTCTTTCTCTCCAAATTTCAGTGTTTTTCTCTCTGTCTGTTTGCGCTGGTGTCCCTAGGGCTGAAAATGGTGTGTAGAAGGAGTTAATATAGCAAGGCAGAACCTGCTTACCTTGGACAGGATGGCAGATTAGACCTGATTAAATGGTTGGCCTTTGGCTGACCTCTGGGACCTTGGATTTCCAGAGGGTTCTTACCATTTCCAGAACTGGTAAGAGTGACTTACGGTGCCTCAAGTATTTGTACAAATAATGTGGTTTATGGAACACCTGCTTTCTTTCGGGGGATCTGGAAATTTGTCAGGCGGTAGGCAGGGGGTGCTTATGTGACCAGCCCCAGCCCGCCGCCTCCCCCCTGCACCCCAATTAAAGGCTTGTGCACGGAGTTTCTAATAAGTGTCATGGTGGACAACATTTCACACATGTGGCCCTATGTGAGTCTCCTGGGAGAAGACTTCTGGAAGCATCTGTCTGGTTTCTTCCAGATGTCACCCCATATGCCTTATCCTTTGCTGATCCCACTTTGTATCCTTTTGCTGAAAAAAAAAAAAAAATCACAGCCATGAGTATAACCATAGGCTGGGTCCTGTGGGTCCTCCTAATAAGTCATCAAACCCGGGGTGGTCTTGGGGACCCCTCAACACAGAAGTTAACAATAAAAAAATGTCTGTTCCATGTCTCACATGGCCTTTTATAGTTAAAGCCTTCAGATGCATGTCTATTATCTGGTGTCACTTTAGATAAGCTCTAAAAGAACTTGCTTTAGCATTATGATTTCTGAGAAAGCTTCAATTAAAGCTATAATCTTGGAAATCGGCATCACTGTTGATGCTATATTTAAATCAGTTATTTCTGTAACAGTGTGCTATGCTCTCCTCAAATTGGATATTGTGGTCGATTTTATTTTTATTTATTTATTTTTTAAAAAGATTTATTTATTAATTTATTTGACACACACACACACACACACACACACACACACACACACACACAGAGAACACAAGCAGGGAGAGGAGGAGAAAAGCAGGCTCCCCGCTGAGCAGGGAGCTGGATGTGGGGCTTGATTCCTGAACCCTGAGATCATGACCCAAGCCAAAGGCAGACACTTAATGACTGAGCCACTCAGACTCCCCAAAATTTTTAAAGAAGTTATCTTTTGAAGCACTTATTCCTCAGCAACACCGCTGGTTTCTGGAAAGTACACTAAAAAGACCTGGGGTTTGACTGAATTATTTTCCCTGGAGGAGAACTTTGAGTTGACTTTTTCTAAGAAATAGAAATAATCTTATATCTTAGAAAATATGGTAGAGACCAGAAGCTATGACACTCCCAGGATGTTTTCTCTGTTGTCTGACATGCAGAACTATAGCTTCAGGTGGTTTTATTAAACATTGCACTAGATTGTGTCAAAATCCTTTAGAAATTCTCTAGACAGCCATGGGATATTACTTCAAGTTTTAGTAAAATTTAAATTCAGTAGGGTGGGGAAAGGAATGTTACATTAAGTTGTTTATACGGCGAGTGAGAGGCGAAGGTGGGAAAATGAGGCTTCTCCTGAGGGCAGTCCACTATCCAATTTTTATTCCCTTGTGGGCATCTCGCCTTCAGTGACACGGGACTGTCGACGGTCCTCTGAGAGGCCGAGAATCTCCTGCGGATAAATGCAAACCCAGCATTTTGCTAACTCATCGTGCCAGAATCCAAGTCCTACTTCCACAAAACGGACTTCTCCAGAGTGAGAAAGGATCGTTTCTACCATATGTAAGCAGTGGTACGCTTCAGCCTCTTTCGAAACAGAACTTTAGCTCACGAGCTAGAATCAATGTGGTTACAAGCTTGGGATTCGGAGCCAGATACCAAATCTGCTTATTAACCACATGCTGTCAACTTGTTTATTTCTTACGTCTGGTTACTGCAGTCTAGAACAAGGGAACGACACCCCTAATGCAAAGGACTGTAAGGAATAGTCACACACACACACCGAAAAACAGTATGTCAGTGCTGCTGCATGAACTGGGGAGACAGCGGAGTCCTGAAGCCTGTGCCCAGACGGTCTCCAGGATGTCTGCGGAGGCTCTCAGTCTCCTCAGGAGAAAAGAACTCAAGGGTGGACCAGGCTGTGACCGAGCAGTCCAAATGAAGCATTTTTAAAGAGAAAGCACTCTTGGGTGTGAGGGGGGCAAGCTCAAGGGAGAGCAGCACCTGGAGTTTGGGTCTCTATCTCTTATTGGCAATTGGTAATGAGGGGGGTGGAATATTAATTATTTGGAGAGGGGATTTGGGGGGAAGCAGAGTTTCATGCCTTTTTTCCCTCGACTTGGTGAGGGACCCTGTCTTTGTCTTGGGCCTGCCTGGTGTGGTCTGGCTTCTCACGGCCTTCCTTGTGGAATGTGCAGGGCAGGTGGCTCAGGTCATGATTCCAGAGTCCTGGGATCGAGTCCCACATCGAGGGTGGGGGGAGGGGTGGGTCCTTGCACAGCAGGGCTTCTGCTTTTCTGCCCTTCCCCTGGCTCGTGCATGCCTGTGTGCGCACGTTCTCTCTCTCTCAGATGAACAAATAAAATGTAAAATAAATAAATAAATGGTAAAAATTCTGGCCTATCCTTTGTTCTTTGGGAGAACCATAACCTTCGTCAGACAGTGGAGGTAGCATAAATAAATAAGTAAAATACATTTCTACTCGATTCACTCTAAAGCAATTAATTCCCACATGAGAGGTAGTTTGGTTAGAAAATTGCAGTTTAAGATGACTTGAGATTTGAAGCTTGTTTCTTTCCCCTGCACCCTTTAACACGATGATGTGTTTCTTCTGATTAATAATCACGTGGGCCCCCACGAGAGCCCTCATTTCAGGGAAAGGAGGAAAGCCTGCTTCTTTGTGATTTCTCCCCCCATGAGTGATGTCACGACACCTTGTAGTCCATATTTTAGGTCTGACCAAATTTGGTGGAAACCCATCCAGCCATTTTCTGGGAATGTAGTAACAGATAAATGAGTAGATATAAACTTCTTTTCCTTTATACTGGAGGTGATAACTATACACACTGATGCTCGCCCTTCAACCTGTCTCTAACTAATATATTGATAACACCAAGGTGTGCTTGACCTAACTAGGACTCCAGAACAATGGGGTCCAGGGTATGCATTTTATAGGTGTTCCAGAGTAGAAAATTTGCAAATAAAGCAACTTTTAGATGATAGATTTGAGCAAGTAAGGTTTAAAAAGAGAAGGGAATGATACTGTGAGCATAGCACTCTCATGGGCACATTTAAAGAAAGACTAAAGGGACCCGAAACCAAACAGAAAAGGCAAGTTTGCTTCTGAGAGTGATGCAGAGATTTCATCAGAGCCTGAGTCATCCAGACTTAGCCTCTGCTGCAGTCCTGCTGCATCACTGCCTCGCCTGCTGACTGGTGGTGCCCTCGAGGCACGGAGTTGATGCTGCTGAGCTGTTGATCACTTGGCTTCCTCAACTCAGGATGATCTTCACCTGTTGATCTGCTTACCAGATGTGCTCAACTTTGAAGATTCAACTCACAGATCACTCTTTCTAGAAAGACTTTCTGACTCCAATCCATGTAAAACTGATCAATAATTCCTGGCGGTGGGTGTTAAGGAGGGTACGTATTGCATGGAGCGCTGGGTGTGACACATAAACAATGAATCTTAGAACACTGAAAAACTAAATTTTTTTCTTAGACTCTTAGAACACTGAAACAAATAAAGTTTAAAAAAAATTCCTTTGGATCTCGTCTGTACTCAGTAATTACTTAGAACAGCGTACTCAAAACACACGGGTGCATTTGTTTCTTTATGTGGCTATTTTCTTCCTGTAGGTGGTAATCTTTCATGGGCTAGAAACCTAATTCATCTTTGTATGGGCCCTACACGAAAGTGTATTTTTGATTAATAGCCATTCCCATGAATGAATGTAACACGAAGGGGAAGAAACAGGAATGGAAGAGGGAATGCAAAGGATCTGATACATTTAATAAAACGGTAGAAAAGTAGTGTTTTTCTCATTGAGGTTTACTTAAGGGAAGGGGACAAAATTTTCTCCTTTTAAGCCAGTGTTCAAAGATAACTGATTACAAAAAGATTCAAAAAACAAAGCAAAACAAAATATGAAGTTTTTTCTCATTAAGGTGTTCATAAAGAAATTGCAGGGTTGCCTGGGTGGCTCAGTTGGTTAAACGTCTGCCTTCCACTCAGGTCATGATCTCAGGGTCCTGGGATCGAGCCCCACATCGGGCTCCCTGCTCAGCAGAGAGCCTGCTTCTTTCTCCCTCTCGCTCTGTGCTCTCCCCCATCCCGTATCAAATAAATAAATAAAGTCTTAAAAAAATTCCAGCCTGGGCAGTGGGTAACACAGACCAAAGAAAAGTGAAATTCCAATCCTGCCAATCACATTTTCTAATAGCAGAAACTTTCGAACTAAAGTTAGATGTCAAGACGTTTCAGTTGAAAAAGTCCAAAAGCCAGGTGGACACATACACTAAAGTCTGACAGGAGGTTAAAGACCCAAGACCCTTTGCTTTCCTCAAGGCCACAAATTAGTCCTTGGAGTATTATCTTAGTGTCGCCTACCTCTTATACCTGTTTATTTTCCCACTCTGCAGTTACATTTCAGGCACCAGTGATTTTGCAAGATTCTAAGGGATGGGCTTGGCAATAATGTTTCCTAAGGTCATCAGAGCTCTGCATCCCAGCATCAATCCCATGAGAAGTTTATTGGCACTAAGATATTTTCTCATTGCGAACATAGTTCTTAATGAATTTGAACCAGAGCTGGCATTGTTAGTCTCGAAGCAAACACAACAAACTTTCAGCAGCCTCGTTAAGTGTAATTATCAATTTTTAAGCTGCGGTATTAAGGCCTGTCATTGGGCATACCCAGACATAAGGATTTTCTAGCGACTCAGACTCTGGAGATTTTGATGCCCAGATGTCGCCTGCTTTCATTACGTAGTCCTCATGATTGGACTTGGTATTTCACTCCTTGTAAAGCTGTCAAACTTTGTTTTGCTTAAGTAAAACTAGAACAAATATCTCATGGTTAATCTGTTCCTTTGTACCACTCCAAATAGAAATTCCGTATAACTGAATTAGAAAAGAGAGATTAAATGTATATTCAATTCAAAGGTACTCATATTAAATAACTATTGAGTGTCAGAAAATGCACTGAGAACTTAAAGCACTATGAAAAGAGGACTAGTTCCCTCTTTCCACTTTCAAGAGCATGAAGCCAGGGGCTGAGGAAGAAAAGATAACAGAGACACATATACCTAAAGCAAGAAAGAAAATGACAACTTTAGAGTTGTAACTATTTTTAAAGGGGTTCAAAGAAACAGAAATTCTTAGCAACCTAGGGATGAAGGAAAAGGGATGGGAAGCAAGGAAATAGTCTATGGGAAACTATCAGGTGGATGCTGAGGGAGAAGAAAGATTTGAAAAGCCAAAGGAGACCTTCAAAAATAGAACAGAGTGAGCATGGAGGCTGGGAACTCTGAGGTAGAATCTGCAGCAGTTCACTTTGGAGAACCACGGGAATTTGAGAACTGAAGGAAGAAAAGAGAGGAAATATGGGCTTAATCACCTTGTGAAGGACACCAAGTTCAAGACAGCGGAAGTTGCATTTACTTTCTTTCAAAAGGGATTTATTGAGGTCTTTTGAGACAGCTAATTACACGCAGTAACATGACAAGAGTTCCATTTGGAAAGATTAATTTAAAATTAAGAAAAAAAATAAAATAAAATTAAGATCACTGGGGCCCAGTCAGTTAAGTGTTGGAGTCTTGATTTCAGCTCAAGTCATGATCTCAGGGTGCTGGGATCAGGCCTGCTCAGCTCTGTAGGGAGTCTGCTTGAGGATTCTCTCTCTCTCCTTCTCCCCCCACTTGCTCATGCTGTCTCTTTCTCCCACATAAGTAAATAAATTAAAAAAAAAATAAAATTGGGATTACTGACAGTGGGAAGCTAGTTGTAAAAATCAAAGTAAAACCTAATGAAAGTCTGAAATTCATACTCGAAAGTAAAGTTGGGAAGGAGGAAATTCTTCTACAGAGCAGTGGAGGAATCTAGTATTTGTCAAATTATTGGTTATAGATATTGAGGATAAGAAAGAAATGAAAGATCAATTTGAGATGCAGGAGGAAGTTTGGAGTGGAGAATGGGGTAGACATGAGACCAGATTAGGTTTTTGATGTATTTTTTTAAAGATAACATTGGATCATTCAGGTGAGAGTCTATACATTTTATCAGGTAAAAATACTATTACTAAATTTATGCCTACAAACTACATAACCATCCTCATCTTCATCATCATCATCAAATAAGTTATGAAATGCAAACTTGAACATATGAATGTTACATGTAGTGATTCTCTGGTGTCTTTATAAGTGAGGTGGTTTCCCTACCCCCTTAGACTTCTATTAGGCACTTTTCACAGCAAAGAGTTGGGTATAAACATATGAGGCATATGGGTGTTGTGATCTCCTCTATGTTCCTCTCTGCGGTCTCTACCATGTTTTTCTTCTGCTGTTGCTTTGAAACCTGCTATTTCTAATAGGAAGGAGAAAACCATGTACAATGCAATAAGCTTCAGGTTGAGTTAAAGTACCAGGGGACAAAATATCCTTCTGACAGTAATACAAGGTGATGTGAATTTTTGCTTGAATTTTCTCTCTCTACTCTCAGACAGGGACAAAGCTTAATAGGACATCTTTTATCCAAGGCATGATAGCTCTTCTCCAAAGATGAGCTATTTGTGTGACATCCTTTTCCAGTTGTCACTTCCCTTTGTGTCAGCCTGGCACAAGCTGACAGAATCGCTTAAACTATCCAATTCAAACATTCATTGAATTAGGTAACTTTCCTTTCCTTTTTTTTTGAATTAGGTAACTTTAAGTTGCCTTCTAATTCTGAGATTTCTATGATTTTGGGGGTCTATTAAATTTTATATTCTTGTGATAATAACTAAGGTCATTTTTCAGACATGGATAGGGTCACAATTAAGAAAACAGATTCTTTTTTTTTTTAAGATTTTTTAAATTTATTTTGCAGACAGAGGTCACAAGTAGGCAGAGAGTTAGGCAGGTAGAGAGGAGGAAACAGGCTCCCTGCTAAGCAGAAAACCCGATGTGGGGCTTGATCCCAGGACCCTGAGATCATGACCTGAGCTGAAGGCAGAGGCTTAACCCACTGAGCCACCCAGACACCCCATGAGAACAAATTCATATATCCATGGAATCTAATATTCTGAGGTATCATTTAGCACTTTCTTTTTATGTTCATGACTTATAAATGTAAGGGAAATATTTGATGCTTGGAGGAGGAAGATTTTTGGAGGTCAGTTGGTAATTTTGAAGGTTTAAATACAAAATATAAATACTATTTGTGTATGTGTAAAAATATAGATTTAAGTGGAAAAACAGCAGTAATAAATTCATAATCATTAACTATCTTAAGATGAAAACAATGATCAGTTGTACCCCAATGAGTTAAAGGCAAGAGGAAATAATTAACAAATCATTGGACATTTTAGCTTAGTATTAGTATCTGAAAAAAAATATTCTGGAAAACTAATGACATTGAGAAAATTTTCTGTAGAGATAATCTGAAATTGGAATGAATGTCTTGCTGGGTGGTCAGATGAGAGGTTAGAGGATGGGTCAGTTATCCCGCCCACAGTGTGAGACTTATTCAAATGCCTGTCAACCTCCAAACTGAAACAGCTATTATATGCCCTTTACAAATTGAAACAGATAAAAATAAACATAGTCTATATTAAACACAATGCTACATACAAATATGTATATTTTTTATGGCTTCTCATTATTTCCAACTAACCTTATCTGTATGGAAAATGCAGATATCTTTATTCAAAAGGTTATTATGGTTTGGTCCTATGCGATTTTTTAAAAACTAATTAATTAGGAAATCCAATAAGCCTTTATTGATCTCTCCTATATGCCTAGTACTTCTTCAGACACTGAAGATATAACAGTGAAGAAACTAGTCAAATAGCTTTCCCTTTAAGATGATTACATTTTACCAAAGGGATGAGGCTAATAATTAAAAAAAAAAAAAAAAGCACAACACATAGTATGCTAGAGGGTGATAAATGTGAATTAAAAGGCTTGGTAAGGGGAATAAGAAGTGTGTATGTTGTGGGGAAGTATTATTACAAGTTTAAGCAAGGTGATGAGGTAAGGCCTTGCTAAGAATGTGGTAAAAACCCAGAAGATGAGGAAAGAAATCATGGCTATTTGGGGGGGACAGCATTCCAGGCATAGGGAGTAGTAACTACAAGTGCGTTGAGGTGAAGGTATTTTGGAAAGGAGGGTGACATGATCTGATTTATTCTTAAAGGATTACCTTGCATGTTGTAGGTTGAGAATGTGACAAGGCAGGCAAAGGGCAGAAGCAGAGAACATAGTCTAGGAGCTATTTCCATAACTACAATGGGGATCTTAGATTGGGTCAGAATGAAAGCCAGCAGCAAATGTGGTGAAATACGGTCAAAGTATATTCTGAGGTAGGGTTGCTGATGGATTAGTTATAAGGTATGAGATGAAGGGAAACTGCATGACTGGAAGGGTGGCATTGCCCATAACCAGAATGGAGAAGACTGTAAGGGAAGCAACTTTAGAAAAAAGGTCCTAAGCTCTGTTTGGGAATTTCATTTTTTCTTAATTTTTAATATTTTTTATTTTTTAAAAAAGATTATATTTATTAATTTAGAAAGAAAGAGAGAGCACCTGCAAGCGGGGGGAAAGGGCAGAGGAGAGAGAGAACCCCAAGTAGGCTCAGGACTGAGGGTGGATCTGAGTGTGGGGCTCCATCCTATGACCCCAAGATCAGGACCCGAGCTGATTCAAAAGTCAGTTGCCCAACTGACTGGGTCACCCAGGCACCCCTCATTTTAGACATTTTAAATTGAATATGCATGAAAGCAGATGAAAGAAGTTCAGAAGTGAAATTGAATTTTTGGCCTATGGATAACATTTAAAACTATGATACTAAGTGAGACTAGGTGAAGTTACCTAGACACTGAGTACAAAACAGGCAGTTCCCTAGGGCATCCAAACGTTAAGATATCAGAGATGAGGAGGGAGTGTCAGTCAGTGAGGAAGGAGGAACACAAATGAGGTATCTAGAAAAGGAAGGAAGCATATGAAACAGGAGAATGTGGTCAGCGGTGGTAAATGCTGCGGGGTTTGTCAGGTTCAGTGAGGATGACAAACTAACCATTGGATTTAGCGCATTGCAGGAAATTGGCAACTTTGCTAAAAAACAGAACAGAATAAAAACAACCCCACCCCACAACTTTGGTAGAGTAGTAAGCACAAAAGACTAACTAGACACCTAAAATGAGATCTCAAATTTCAAACTCTATGATTGGTTGCTGTTTATTAACTGAAAATCTTTAAAAAAATCTCAGAAAGTAGACTACACAATGTTGTAAGTGGTAAATTAAACAATCACTACAAATGATCCATGTTAATGAATAGCCCTCCACCACTAGAAGCATGATGAGAAAGGAGTTGGAGTAGTTATGGAACTGCTGACTGCAAAAGCAAGGCAGAGCAGTGCCTATTAGAATTCACACTGTTGGCATGTATTGTTCCATGATTTCTGCTTCTATTCTGTGCAATGAAGCAGAGTCTGATATTAGCATGGAAAATGGAAGAAAATTCATCTACTGAGCTTGGCTTGAAGCAGCAGTTTTAAATTTTCCCAGGCTGAGTTGAGTTTGAAAGTTGAGATCACAACCAGCTAAGAGTTATACCGGTTTATTTGTATACTTCTAGAAAACACTGAGAAAACCAGCCTTATATTCAAGACAATGTACATGTCCTACTAATAAATACAGAACAATAAATAAATAAATAAATAAGGGAGGAAGGAAGGAAGGAAGGAAGGAAGGAAGGAAGGAAGGAAGGAGAGACATTTATGAGCAATTTAAAGTTGTGTTCTATTCAAAAATGGACAAAAATTAAAATTAGTAATGTTCATGAGACAAAAATCAACAAATATTGAGTATCTACTGTCATGAAGGCAATGCAATAAGCCATGTGGAATGCAAACATCATGCAGTCTGTCACTGAATTTGCCTTCAATGACCTTAAAGTCCATTAAAAAAAAGAAGAAAGAAAACTAAATGCTAGATAACCACACATGATCTTAAAAAAATAAAGAGAAAGATCTAATAGCTGTCATGAAGTAGCACATAGCTAATAATATAATCAAGGTGGCTTTTAATATTAGAGAATGTTTGGAAAATCAATTTAGTAGGTTTTCTGAAATAGGTCAAATTTTGTTCAGATATTGGACACAGTCACTCTCCTGGTACTAAACATCAAACAGAGGGAACATAAACCAAAAATTTTCAACAGAAATGCTAACCAAGGATATAAAGGTATATGATTAAAGCTATATGGAAAATAAATTTATTAAAAGGATTAGGGAAAGTTTTTATAGATCCAGAGTTTTGAGCTGAGTTTTGAAGGATTGATAACATCTAGAAAGGTAAACCAGAGACAAAAATAGTCCTAAGGATTTTTTAGGACTCTATGTAACAGCAAGTATTTGTAGAAAACAATTACTCATTGGAGGGATATGATAAAATTAACATTGTAGAATTATTTTTTATAATGGTGTTGCTATCAATAAACCAAAGAGAGAAGAGACTTGTAATAGGAAATCAGAATAACACTTAGTATTTGTCTTTATTTAAATATTGCATAAATGCCAAGTATATTGGTGAATGTTAGGGTCGGCTACTTCAGTAAAAATACATGTCTGTGTACTTATAAAAATATTACAATGTATTTACAAAACTTACAAGGAAGTGCTACCTTCTCCATATGCTAGGTGGCACTTAAATTACAAGTATGGCCTTTAGGAGCAAAGAGCTGTGTCCGGATTTTTACTCTCACAAACAAATAAGCCATTCAAAGTATAATTTTTACAAAGTTAAAGCCATGAATCACAGAAATACATAGTGAGAACTTGCCAAATATACTTAACTCACTAATGAGGGAACCAGTAGAATAACTAAACTACATCAAAAAAGCATCAAGGAGATTTATATAGTCAACTTAGAAATGCATGCTGGAATAATTTTAAGTTAGACACATAGCTCATTAATATCCTACAGGTCAATAAAATAATTACCTTTTCTATCAGATGACAATCATTACATCTCTAAGAGACAAACTCTTTGACAATGAAAAGACAAAATTTCTGGATGAAACCTTGTCAAAATAAACATATAATTGCAGGGTCCAAGCCTAATCATGAGTAAATAGTGACTCAATCTGAAGTATATCACATACAAAATAATCTCTGGGTAAGTCTATTGGATGATGCTCCAGTATGACATGGAAAAGGCACGCAATCATCATTTTTCCTTATTTATAAATTTTAGGACAGTTTTTAAAAAGCTTTCCTTGTGATTATAAATTATCATTAGAGATTACATTGTTTATCACAAAAAGCCTGGCCTCATTTTTCATTTATGTAGATTTTGCAAGAGGTGTTAAATAATGTGTTCATGTCCTTTTGGAATGGTCATCGAATCTAGAGTTATACTGAGTTGAAACCAGTATATATATACTAAGTATATATATATATATATATATAATATATATATATACACACACTAAGCCCACAGAATTAAATTCCAGGTGGAGATTTCATCAAGAGATTTCATTAAGAATATAGGATTAAACTTTCCAAAGTCTCTATTATTTGCTCTTTCTCAAGTTTAGGAGCCAAGCATAAGGGATTCATCTGTTCTAAGTTTTGCTTTCAGTATAGGTAATGTTCGTGAATTTCTTTCCTCTTGAGGTCTTTGAAATCTCCTGAGGTTTCTCAAACTGTCAGGAAATCACCTTTCTTAATATCTGTAAAGCAGAGCCTCTGTTATCAGGCCAGTATCTTGGAAGACCTTTTAGACATTGGTCACAAGAAGGTACGACCCTATATATATATATATATATATGTATATATATATATATATATATACACACATACACATATATATTATACATATGTATATAATATAGATACAATATATTATATATGAATACATTTTATAAAATATATATGAATAAAATTCATATATATGAATGAAATTTATATGTATATATGAATGATATATGTATATATCATTAGTATTTGTATATATTTATATACATATATGTGTGTGTGTGTATGTATATATGTATACATATATATATATATGAATTGTTCTCAGATATGATACTCCAGTCACATCCTTTACTCCTTTACTGCACAATTGATTTGCCCAATTATATTCTGGTTTAAAAGGACAGAATCTTAATGAACGTATGTAAATAACTACATGGCCATGAAAAGTAGAGACTCCGTATCTGAGCCTGATCACTGAAGGGTCAATGAATAAAAGGTACCATTTTTAAAAATTATCATTTTAATTTGCAAAAGAATATTCTACTAATAGAAATGCTTTGTTCATATATTTATCAGAAAATAGTACATTAAAAATAAGGGAAAATCGGAGGGGGAGACAAACCATGAGAGACTGTGGACTCTGAGGAGACAAACAGGGTTTTGGAGGTGAAGGGGGTAGGGGGTTGGATGAGCCTAGTGGTGGGTATTATGGAGGGCATGTATTGCATAGAGTACTGGGTGTGGTGCATAAACAATGAATGTTGGAACACCGAAAATAAAAAAAAATTAAATAAATAAATAAATAAATAAATAAATTTTACCAACAAAATTTCAAAATGAATTATTTCTTCTAAGTTCATTTAGTCCTACTAAATAAATTCTTTTTCCACTGGATCTTGATCAACAGTCTGCTTTCATGAGGTTGTATGCATCTTGATTAAAAAGAGCTTTTGAAATCTGGAATCAGTCCCCTGGTATATCTAATAGTTATCTAAATGATGTTGGCTTAGAAGCCTGTACTTTAAAGTTTATCCCTAGAAGTATCGGTAATGAGTACAGCCTTTTCTCTGAGGCCCTAAGGACATGATTCTTTATTGAGGACCACATTCCTAGACTGTAGCTTATAATGAGCCTTTAGGTAAACATGAGAGGAAAGTATAAGCCATCTGTCGATAATAAGACTAAACAGCAGTGATTAGTTTTTTGTAGTAGCAACATTATGAAATTCAAGGGGAATAAAATGCTCTGTTGGGTTATAACACATAATGGTATCTTGAGGATTTGATTCAGGTTTCTCCTGAGGGTCAAACATTATGAACAATGAGGTCATGGCCTCAGTCCCAAAGACTTCCAATTCTTTCTGTAATGTGGCTAATCCCTGAAACAAGTTTGTGTTAATGGCATTTTCCTGTACAAAACTAACAGGGAAGGCATAGTTTCTTCTGATTTGATAGCTTTTCCCAAGCAGCTTTTATAATAGTGCTGAACTAATTAAGAAGTCCTAAGCCTATCAAACAACCTAATTATTACTAGTATTCCTTCCTTAATAAGATGAAAAATCTTTGTAGGTACTCAGGGACTTCTAGAAAACCCCAAACATTATTTCTGTATTAAAAATATCTTGGGAAAAAAAAAAAACTTTTCTGAATCTAGGATCTGATTTTAGGAAAGCAAAATCAAAAGAGTTATCAGAGAAGGTTAGACACATAATTAAGAGAAGAACATAGGTGCCTGAGAATAATAAATGGTTGTAGCCTGGCTACCTATTAATCATAATGTCAAAAGAGTATTTTAAAAATAAATACAGCAAAAAGTAACCTATTAGTTGCAAGATATCTTTGCTCTTTCAGAAGTAATTTTTGTTTTTTGTCTTAAAAAAAAATAATCAAGGGCATTATTACAAAGCCAGAAAACAAACAAAAAGTTATTCTGATGAGGTACGCTCTGTCACAGTGTCATCTGTTGTTTGAAAAACTGCACAAAAGCAAGAGTAAACTTTTAGTATTTTTTTATTAAGAGGAGTTGAACACTTCAAGATTAATTTGTCATCTTAGCCAACAGAAAATTATTAATTCTAGGGCTGCATTAATATAATCTTTGGCAGTAAAGGACTTACAAGCTTCCCTCTCCCCTTATGTATAAACCCATCAAAATTGCACCAAAACATTTCATTGCTTCGTTTTAGGCACATCCTTTTTGGGTATGTATTACAATCCAAGTCAAAGAAAATTTACTTTCTGCAAATCTATAGTTTTCTATAACCACTTAAATTTTGTCATTCACTATATTCTTTCATATTCTGGAACAACTGGACAGTTTATTTTAGTTCAAAACTGTTCTCTATTTCCTTAAAAAAAAAGTACATTCCATTACCTTGTATACACAATTGTGTTTATTTTCCATTATTTTTCTGCATAGATTCTCTTCCATCCATGTTAATCACAACTTTCAACCCATGTACCAAGTTCTACCTCATAGCAAAATATGAAAGGTAGGTAATTGAAAACTGTCTGCCTTATACAGAAATTTTAGCAGACCAGAGAAGCTCATGAGCCCACATAATACAACCTCTAAGGTCACATTCCTTTTTTTTTTTTTTTTTAGTTTTATTTATTTATTTGAGAGAGAGAGAGAGCGCGCGTGTACATGATCATGTGAGTGGGGGAGGGGCAGAGGGAGAGACTCTTCAAGAAGCCTCCCCACTGAGCATGGAGCCTAACCCAGGGCTGGATCCCAGAACCCATGAGATCATGACCTGAGTCAAAACCAATATGAAAGTCAATATGAAACAAAATTAAAAAGATCGTACACTTATTAGTTTCTGTAAACCAGTCAGCACTGGAGATCGAGAATTTTAAGTTAACTTATAATCCTGTTTATTAATACACTTTGAAAAAAGGAAAATCACTTAAACTCACACAATAAGAGGTAAAAGCTCTTCTCAGTTATTGGATGGCAGAGACAGTCTCTCAATCAGCTCTGGCTGTCCTAACAAAAGCCACCGGCTGTGCAGCCTAAGCCGCAGACATTTGTTTCTCACCGTTCTGGAGACTGGAAGGGCAAGATCGAGGTCTCAGTGTGGTCTGGCTGTGGTGGGGACTCTCTTCCCCATATGTAGATGGCTACCTGCCCCGAGTCCCCACCTGGCAGAGGAGAACAAGCTGTCCATGTCTCTTCTTACAAAAACACTAATCTCATCACAAGCGCCCTACTCTCATGACCTAATCTAACCTCAATTACCTCCCAAAACCCTATCTTTAAATACCATCACATTAGTGGCAGGGCTTCAACATATAAATTTGAGGGGGACACAATTCACTCCCTAGCAGTCAACATGCAGCTGTGAACCAATCACCTCAGCCTTCAGTCACAAGTTAATGTGGGACACAAAAATCTTACTGGTCCAGAGTCCAGTCTCAAAAATTATATCCGGTATGCATGACATATTTTCTTAATTAAATTAAGCTTAAATAGAGGTAAACATACTATGCAAAAAATTGAACACAGTAGGCTTGATGCTACTGGATTCTCACATTCCTTTAGAATGGCCTGCTTGTGGGGCCTACAGTGGTTGACATGTGGGAATTTGGCTCTAGGAATATTCCCCTTTTTATTAATTGTTAAGGGCGTTTTTCATGCCAGAGCATTGAACTCTGGGGTACCAGTCTGCCTAGACTGTTTGTAGAAAATATTGTTATGGATGAATATCTGCTTTTCCTCTGGGAGTATGGAATTCTGGAAATTCAGCCACTCAACCGCCACCCAGGCGCCCCACCTGGATGAGCCCTTTTCACTTGCTGGTTCTGCGCTGTGTCACTTCACTATAAAAAAGCATAGCCATGAGCATGATGAAAGCCCTTCGAGTCCTGGAGGTCCTAGTGAATCACTGAACAGGAGAATGGTCAGAGGACCCACAGGCATGTACAAATAGCAGACTACAAACCTGATCTCCTGTAGTCTCTCCCTCTTGGAGAATCGATGCCCAAGATTTCCGTACAGAGCACCGAAACTAGATTCTTAACTATTGTCGCCACTTATAGGAAATCACTTGTTGACTTTGTGCAGACCAGAACCAGAACCAAAGCTGACCATGAACCAGAAATAAAAAGAAAACAGCACAGGGGAAAATGGCCAAGGGAAAATAAGTCAGCAAAGGTAGGTTTCTATTGCCCCTTTTGATTCTCTTTGGAGGAGCAAACTGAACTAGATATAAGGTTGCTTCAAGGATCATTTGAATATCAGGTTTATACAATCTATAGAGAAAGGCTGCAATATGAGTTATAAGGGAGAAACAAAATAGGTTCATGTCCCATACGGCCATAAAGCTATAACCTTTGGAGTTTTCTGATAGAAATCATTGATGTCTCTTCCAAATAAAAATTAATATGTAATTTCACAGAATCCAGGTCTTAATCAGTCGTATACAGTGAATTCAAACAAAGGAACCTCCCTAGAAGATGATGTAATTCTTAAGTGAATCTGTTAGGCAATGCTCCAATATGACATCACAGAGACACATAGTTATCCTTTTGCTCTTTTTTTTTTTTTTAAGATTTTATTTATTTACTCAACAGACAGAGATCACAAGTAGGCAGAGAGGCAGGCAGAGAGGGAGAGAGGAGAAGCAGGCTCCCTGCTGAGCAGAGAGCCCGATGCGGGGCTTGATCCCAGGACCCTGAGATCATGACCTGAGCCAAAGGCAGAGGCTTTAACCCACTGAGCCAGCCAGGCACCCCAATCCTTTTGCTCTTTTTTGAAGTATTAGATAATTTTTCTTATCAAAGTGATAACAAATATATCAAAAATAAATAATTGTACAGTTAATAGTGTACTGATAAGTACATAGAGTATAAGTGGAAAACAGATTTAAATCAGAAATAAAATTTATTTATACAATCATAATTCTAACATGGAGAACTTGTACCAAAAGATCGTTTAATTCATCCAAATGAATTAGTTTTGTTTGTGTAAAGATGGTGTTATATGGATACCATAGTAACCCTGGACTAAAATAGTGGGTAAAAATTTTTCAGGGAGGATATTTTATACCATATTCTTTTTAATTAAATCAGTGGAAGAGATTGTGCTACTTTGAAATATAAAGTATCATGGAAAAGGATTCTTTCTAAGTTGAGAATTATAGTTTTGTAAGATTTTCTTTCTGTGAAATAATGGAGACCATTACTATATGCTATTCGCAATTGATACTATAATCTACAACACCTCTGTCATGCTGTCATATGATTCCTCAGAAATGAAAATAACCTTCAGTTCATCTAAGCTAGATAAGATCAAGCTGGATGGTGTGAAAGAAGGAGAGGTCAATGAATAGGTTTCACAAACATAAGGGCTCTGTACTAATGCACATGGAAGCATTAGTATTTGATAAAATACTTCATAAAACAAGTGGGTTTATTTAACACTTATGACACTGGATATTTCATAAAATCTCCAGAAACAGAATTGAAGTCTAATAAATTTAAAAAAAAAAAAAAAAGAAGGACTGCTTGACTTTCCTTCCACCAGATGACAAGTATGATGTCTGTGAGATGAAGGGCCCATCACATGTAAGCTAGCTACAACTTGCAAGGAGACTGATAGTGTTCTTTTTACTTCCTACACCTAGTTAAATGCTAGTATCATCTTCCACATTTGACAGATTAGTGAGAGAGCACTGAGAAAAGATTAGTGGTTATCAGGAGTTAAGGAGGGCAGTGGAGATGGTCGGAACTTGGTATAGCTATAATTGGACAACTTGAGGGATACTTGTGGTGTAGGAAATATGCTTAACTGTAATGATCTTAACAGTATCAATGTCAATACCCAAGCTGAGCTGTGATACCGTACTACAGTTTGTAAGAAGAAACTGGGCAAAGGGTACTTGGGATCTCTCTATATTCTTTCTTAGTACTGCATGGAAATATATGATCACAGCAAAATAAAAGTTTAATTAAAAAATTAGGGAGCAATATTTCATTTTAAGATAACACCTTACGTCCAGGTCCAGGGAAAAGCAGATAAAAGTGGGGAGGGAGAGAAAGAACTTCAGAAAATGATTTAAAACTAGTATGACCAGGATTATTTTGAAGCCTTATATAGGAATGTGGCTTTCACCTGGGAAAAGGAAAAACCAAGTGAGGCTGTGGGAAGATACAGTTTGAAGCAAACGTTGTAGCTTGGCTTTTGTGTTCCCTTGACATTGCCTAGGGACAAACTCTGCCTGTCCTTACACCTGCTGCTATTAAAAACTCCAGTGGAGCTGTCATCAGAAGAAATTCATGCCAGATAAGAGACCTTGTAGCTATAAGGATCAGATTAAAAAATAATAATAATAAAAAAATAAAAATAAATCAAGAACTACTTTTAGACAGTCACTTCCCAAACACTTCCCCATCAAATTTTCCAAGAGCTGGTGAATTACAATTTAAAGGGATACATCTAATACATTTATTTCCAGGAAATGAAAGTATTTTGGGGAGGGATTTAAAAGTGCTTTATTTTTATATTTTTCCTTTAGACACTGAGTCTCTCTATCTTAGGGCTTATCTATCCATCTTCCATGAGCTCACTAAACTAGAGATGGTTTTCCTCCAACATGTACTGGCTAACAGTGTAACCAGTACCTGCATGGAAAAATGAGCTCACAGGCCAAAATCATAAAACTTCTGAAGATTCCAAAAGTATTTCAAGAGTATTAAAAAACAATGGTGGAATTTAAAAATCTAATTGACTTTATTTAACAATTCATGAATTGGGCAGCATCCCATCTGGCAAGCAGAAAGGAGCTCTAAGGAGCTAATAGAAAATGGAAGATTTTTATAGGCAGAAATGGGGCAGGACAAGGAAACAATGAGTAGAAGAAAACAAAGTGTGTGTTAAAAAAAAAAAAAAAAAGATCAGCCTTAAAAATTCCCTAAGCACACAAAACCAGTTTAGTCATATCAATAAAGCTTAAATTAAGTTTATTTTACAAGACTAACTTAACCTGGGTCATTTCAGGCTTGTGCCTCCGGTAATTGTAAGCAAAACTTACAGGGTTTACCAAGGTTGATTCAATGTCATTTAAAAAATTCTAATATTATAACCAATTACTGTGAAAAATAAACAGTCACCACTTTCTCACTGTATAAGCTGCTTATAACAATATACCTCTGAGCTTCATTCCATGTTTTGGTTTGAGTGCTCCCAGTTTAAAAACTGTCTTTTGGTTGTTGAAAATTACTAATTCTGTAAGCTTTTATTATTTCTGAACTTTTGAAATTTTTTTCTTTCAGGCAATGTCACCTTCCTATGGGAAAAAGGCAAGAGTCTATCATACAGATATCCTCACTTGCTGAACAGAAAAATTCCAGATTGACTGGATAAAGGTCACACTCCCCTAATGAAGTCTGCTTTGCTGTAGCAGTGGCAGGAGACTTCATTTCAGGCTTTTCTTTCTTTCTTTCTTTCTCTCTTTCTTTCTTTCTTTCTTTCTTTCTTCCTTCCTTAAAGAGATGAAAAATAACTTAGTCATTAAAGATTTCATTAGAGCAAAAGTACAAAAAACACAAAAGGACAAAAACAAAAAAGGGGAAAAAAGCCTAATATACATATGAAAAGAAGTAATATAAAACAACAATAAAATAAGTTTAAAAAGAATCTCCTATATCAATTATGAAAGATTAGTTAGAATAGAGTCATAGAGAAACAAACTTCAAAGAACTAAACAAAATAAAAGATCTCAGCCTGAAAGACCCTTGTAGGGCAAAGAGAAAAGAATTAAGGAAAAACTCATACTTTGCCACACTAAAATGATGTGCCTGAATATCAAAGACAAAGAGAAATTTTTGAAAGTTGACAAAAGCAAAGATCAATTATAGAGGAATAAAAATTGGGTTGATAAAAATTTTTAGCTGAAAAATGGATGTGAGAAATAATGCAATCCTGTCCAAAGTATTGATAAAAAGAGGCTACAATATTATATATCACCTAACTGTTGTTAAAGCCATTTAATTTTATCCTGAAAGCAAGCATGAAGTTTCTGGAGCTAAGATCAGAGTTATTACTTAAAACAATAACAGTGCCCATACCCCTATGCCTCAATCCAGAAGCTATGCAACTAGAATCAGATAGCACTCTGCACCTTTGGGGACCATGGAGGAGGAACCCTGAAATTAGGAATTTAGAAGTTCATTTGGATCAACTGCCACGTTTTCTTCTTAGAGAAGGAGAAAAACCTAATCTCCCAGATGTAAACAAATCCTTCTTGGAAAAGAAGAGGGAAGTGTCTGGGTTTTATGGAGAGAAGTGAGTCGGGGAAATCGGAGGGGGAGACAAGCCATGAGAGAATGTGGACTCTGAGAAACAACTGAGGGTTTTGGAGGGGATAGGGGTGGGGGGTTGGTGAGCCTAGTGGTGGATATTAAGGAGGGCACATATTGCATGGGGCACTGGGTGTGGTGCATAAACAATGAATTATGGAACACTGAAAAAAAATAAAATTAAACTAAATTTAAAAAAACTGTAAAAAACAAAAACAAACAAACAAAAACCCTTTCTAGAGGAAAAATAAGGCAACCATCTTAGCTTACAACCCTCAAAATGGTTTTATGATTTGTCTCCCTTTGAAATGTAAACAGGAATCTCCAGACAGGTAAAAATCTCCATAGAGTTCTTTAACCATTCATTCAGTTCCCATTAAATTTTCGATGTTTGTCCTTTAACCAAGAATTCTGTTTTCTTCACTGAGAAAGCCTTAGTATGCAGAAACATGAAAATGTTTACTTCTTGACCTCTGTCATTCAAATAGAAGGACAAGATAAAGACTTTCAATACTTCAGAAATGTGGTACGATAAGCCCAGACTGAAAGTAATTTTGGATATAGTTCATAAAAAAGAGAAAAGGCAAATCCAGGAGATATTATGAAAGATATAAGAAAGAAAACTTCCAAACTTATTTTATGAGACCAACATTACCTTGATCCCAAAAGCAGACAAAGACCCCACCAAAAAGAATTACAGACCACTATCCGTGATGAACATAGATGCAAAATTTCTCACCAAACCCTAGCAAATAGGATCAACAATACATTAAGAGGATTATTCACCAGACCAAGTGGGATTTATTCCTGGGCTGCAAGGTTGGTTCAACATCTGCAAATCAATCAATGTGATACAATATATTAATAAAAGAAAGAACAAGAACCATATGATACTCTCAATAGATGCTGAAAAAGCATTTGACAAAGTACAGTATCCTATCTTGATCAAAACTCTTCACAGTGTAGGGATACAGGGTACATACCTCAATATCATAAAAGCCATCTATGAAAAGCCCACAACAAATATCATTCTCAATGAGGAAAAACAGAGCTTTTCCCCTAAGGTCAGGAACACAGCAGGGATGTCCACTATCACTACTGCTGTTCAACATAGTACTAGAAGTCCTAGCCTCAGCAATCAGACAACAACAACAAAAAATTAAAAGACATCTGAATCAGCAAGGAAGAAGTCAAACTCTCATTCTTTGCAGATGATATGATACTTTATGTGGAAAACCTGAAAGATTCCACCACCAAATATCTAGAACTTGTACGGGAATTCAGTAAAGTGTCAGGATATAAAATCAATGCACAGAAATCAGTTGCATTTCCATACACTAACAGCAAGACAGAAGAAAGAGAAATTAAGGAGCCAATCACATTACAATTGCACCCCAATCCATAGGATACCTAGGAATAAATCTAACCAAAGAGGCAAAGAATCTGTATTCAGAAAACTATAGAATACACATGAAAGAAATTGAGGAACACACACACACACACACACACACACACACACACACACACAAATGGAAAAACATTCTCTGCTCATGGATTAGAAGAAAAAATATTGTGAAAATGTCTATGCTACCTAGAGAAATCTACACATTTAAAGCAATCCCTATCAGAATACCATCAACTGTTTTCAAAGAAATGGAACAAATTATCCTAAAATTTGTATGGAACAAGAAAAGATCTTGAATAGAGGTCTGAACAGAGGAATGTTGAAAAAGAAAACCAAAGCTGGTGGTATCACAATTCTGGACTTCAAGCTCTATTACAAAGCTGTAATCATCAAGACAGTATAGTATTGGCAGAAAAACAGACACATGGATCAGTGGAACAGAATAAAGAGCCCAGAAATGGGCCCTCCATTCTATGGTCAACTAATATTCAGTGAAACAAGAAAGAATATCCAATGGAAAAAAGACAGTGTCTTTTTAAAACAAATGGTGTTAGGAAAATTGGACAACCATATACAGGAGAATGAAACTGGACAATTTCTCTATACCATAGACAAAAATAGACTCAAATGGATAAAGACCTAAATCTGAGACAAGAATCCATCAAAATCCTTGAGGAGGACACAGGCAGTAACCTCTTCTACTTCAGCTGCAGCAACTTCTTCCTAGACACATTGCCAAAGCAAGGGAAGCAAGGGGAAAAATGAACTATTGGGACTTCATCAAGATAAGAAGCTTTTGCACAGCAAAGGAAACAGTCAACAAAACCAAAAGACATTGGACAGAATGGGAGAAGATATTGGCAACTGTCTTCTCAGATAAAGGGCTAGTATCCAAAATCTATAAAGAACTTATCAAACTTAACATCCAAGGAACAAATAATCCAATCAAGAAAGGGGCAGAAGGGATCAGACATTAATGCAAAGAAAACATCCAAATGGCCAAAAGTCCTATAAAAAAGTACTCAACATCACTTGGCATCAGGGAAATGCAAATCAAAACCACAAAGAGATACCACTTCACATCAGTCAGTATGGGTAAAATTAACAAGTCAGGAAATGACAGATGTAGACAAGGATACCTAGAAAGGGAAACCTTCTTACACTGTTGGTGGGAATGCAAACTGGTGCAGCCACTCTGGAAAACAGTATGGAGGTTCCTCAAAAAGTTGATAATGGAGTTGTCCTACAACCCAGCAATTGCATTACTGGGTATTTACCCTAAAGATATAAATGTGATGATCCGAAGGGGCACCTTCACCCCAATGTTTATAGCAGCAATGTCCACCATAGTCAAACTATGGAAAGAGCCCAGATGTCTGTCGGCAGATGAATGGATAAAGAAGATATGGTAGATATATACAATGGAATATTATGCAGTCATTAAAAAATGAATTCTTGCATTTTCAATGACATGGATGGAAGTAGAGGGTATTATGCCAAGTGAAATAAGTCAATCAGAGAAAGACAATTATCATATGATCTCACTGATATGAGGAATTTGAGAAACAAGACAGAGGATCATAGGGAAGGGAGGGAAGAATGAAACAATATGAGTCCAGAGAGGGAGACCAACCATAAGAGACTCTTAAGCTCAGGAAACAAACTGAGGGTTGTTGAAGGGAGGAAAGATGGAAGGGATGGGGTGGCTGGGTGATGGATGTCGGGGAGGCTATGTGTTGTGGTGAGCACTGTGTATTATGTAAGACTGATGAATCATAGTCCTGTATTCCTGAAAGAAATAATACACTATATGTTAATAATAAAAAGATAAATAAAAAAAAATAAAAGCAAACAGGTAAACTGTTTGCCTGAGACAGATGTAAAAAAAAAAAAAAATATATATATATATATATATATATATATATATATAAATAAAATACCCCCCAAAAGAAATATATATGAAAAATAACCAAAACCCTGTTAAAATTATATTGTCTTAAAAATTATTAAATCCAAGAAAAAGGAGAAATAGGTTTATAATAACCAAGAAATGCATAACATGTTAACATGATGAAGGAGTGTGCAATGTGGTATATAAGCAACAAAGAGCTTGCTAAAATTCTTGCCATATAAAAAAAGGTACCAGTCAAAAAGAAATAAAAATAAACTTAGAAACAATAGGAAAAACTGAAATAAGAAATTAAAATACCAGAAACAAACACAACTTCATCAATAATTATAATAAATGTAAATAGATTAAGCAATAAAAAAAATAAGTAAAGGCACTTAGAGCAGAAGAACATTCAAAGAATCAGACTGAATGTTATGTAAAAAGACATATCAGACAAATAATAATCAAAATAAATGAATAGCAAATCAAAATGAATAATAATCAGAAGAAAATTTGTTTAAATTAATATCAGATAAAATGGATGCTAATAAATGATTTTTATTATTATTTTTATTTTTTTAGAAAGGGAGGAAGAGGTGAGAAGAGGGTCAGAGGGAAAGAGGGAGAGAGAATCTTGAGCAGACTCCACACTCAATGTGTAGCCCAACACGGGGCTAGAGCTCAGCACTGAGATCATGATCCAAGAGGAGATCAATAGTCCGCAGATGCTTAACTAACTGAGCAACCCAGGGTCTCCAATATATGAAGTATTAGTAAAGATGGAGTATCATCTAATTTCCATGGA
Source organism: Lontra canadensis (assembly GCF_010015895.1). Taxonomy (NCBI): domain Eukaryota; kingdom Metazoa; phylum Chordata; class Mammalia; order Carnivora; family Mustelidae; genus Lontra; species Lontra canadensis. The sequence continues at coordinate 68,959,323 of NW_022630995.1, read as the reverse complement.
TTGAGAAGATATAGCAACTTAAAACATGTATGCAACTAATTTTAAAATGCTGAAACAGAATTAAGGGAGAAACTGAAAAATCTATCATGATAGATTTCAGCATCTCTTTCTCAATTGATAGATCAAGCACAGAAAATGTCAGGAAGTATACAGATCTAAACAACATAGTTAACAAATTTGAACTAGTGCACATATATACATTTTTGCAGACAACAATTAAAGAATGTATATTTTTTCAAGCATATATAGAAATTTTCTTACAACATTTTATCATTAAGGGGACAAAGACACCAATTTCAAAGATACCACAGACCATGAGATCTAATGACAATACAATTAAGTTAGGAGTTATTTTTTAAAAGATAAAAATTTCCTCTACATTGAAATAAAAAATGCTAAATAATTCATGATGTGTAAATAAAAGAGTAAGAGAAATAAATAATTCCTAGAATTGTGTGATAGTAGAAGACAATGAAAAGCTTGCAAAACAAAACCTATGGTTTGTGATCGAAGTGGTCCTTTGAGAGGGATTTGTCATCTTAAATATTTATATTAGAAAAAAAAGCATTTAAAGTCTTTTGTGCCAACCAATATTTATTTTTAGAATTTAGAAAATGAATACTAGATTAAGCCAAAGAAAATGGAAAAAAAAAAAGAGTTGTAATTAATGAAAAACAAATGTGCTCTTTCAATTAGAATGTGATTATAAAGAAAACATATCAAATAAAAGGAAACCTAATGATTTAAAAGATAGAACTTTTCTCTCCACCTTTCTCTTATTCAGGAAAATTGGTTCCATTTCACCCTTCTTTTCAATGTCACCTTTACCCTCTGCTGCCAGGGTATGCTGCCACACAAAATGGGAGACCCATCCTATGACAGTGTAAAATCAAGGGAAGTCAAAGGCACCCATCCAGAGAGTACCCAAAGACCTCCTGGGGGAATCACTCCCTGTGAGGGTTTAATTCACCTATGCATTGCCTCATTTTTGCAATGAAACATTAGATTTGGAGAAATTAAAAGTTATGAAACACAGGCACTCAAAAAAAAAAAAAAAAGACACTCTAAGCCTGAGCCATCTAGCAAAGGAGGTCATGATGGACACCATCCTCCTTCAGCCTTTGCCAGCAATCTACTCTCATCTCATCATTGAGCAGGGTTCTTACACTCTCCAAAGAGCAGATCTCTCATTGTAGGAACTAAGGAAATATTTTAACTCAGATTTCCATATCTTCAATTTGTGTTAAATCTAAACCCTGGCAGACTTCCTTATTTTCCACCCAATTAATGCATTACATGGTTCAGTAGCTATGACTTCACCCTGGCTCCCTGATTATGGTAATGTGAACATTGGCTCATACTGCTGTTTCTAAGTGTTCTGTTCTGTGTTGGATCCAAATGTCAGAAAAGGTCTCACGTTGTTGAGGGAGTGTGTGTGTGTGTACGTGTGTGTGTGTGTGTGTCTGTTTATCTATCTATCTATCATCATCTATCTATCTACATGTATAAGTATATACACATAAACAAAATGATGCACACTGACTGAGGAAGAATGATGACTGAGCACCAGGAGTAAATACATGCTAGGGAAATCAAGGAGGAAATAGTCTTCCTTTTTTTTTGGATAGTCTGGGGTTATTAAGGATGAAACTTTTTGACTCAGTGGTTCCCAAACTTGGTCTTCACTAAAAGTCCCCTAAGTGCTAGTTAAAAAGACAGATTCCTAGACCTTCCTTAAAGTTTCTAGGTTTTTATTTTTATTTATTTTATTTTTTTAAAATTTATTTATTTGAAAGTGAGAGAGAGTCAGAGAGAGAGCATGAGCAGAAGGGAGGAGCAGAGGCAGAAGCAGACACCTCACTGAGCAGGGGGTTTGATGTGGGACTCGATCGAATAAATATAGATAATTATATTGATCTATATATCTAATTATATTAGATGGAATAAATATAGATATAAATAAATAAAAATAAAGATTAATGTGATCGAAAAATAATTTCAGAATGTCTACTATTTGCCATGTGCTGTTCTAGGCACTTGAGACATATCTGTAAACAAATTAGACAAAAATCCCTTCTCTAAGTAAAATGATAACCAGTGAATATTATAAATAAATATATTGAATAGGGTGTTAGATGGTGACAGTGCTGTGGGGAGAAAAAAAGGTAAGAAAAAGTAGAACCAGTAGGAGAGATCAGGAATGCAAGACACTGTGGGTAGAAATCAGACTGCAGTATTTAATGGGTTAGTTTGATGAGGCCTTGGTTGAGGAGAAAGTTGAAAAAAATTTGAAGAAAGTTAAAAAGAACAGAATGTTTCCAAGTAGATCAAGGAGATAGAGTGAAAACCCTAAGGTGAAAAAAATGACCAGAAATTTTGGCTAACTATATACTAGGGCAGTGTGGCTGAAAGCAGGGAGCATAAGGTAGGACATGAAATTGGCTTACAAGAAAAAATCAAGAAAAGCTTCCTGGAGGAGGTGACATGAGCTCAGTGTTGAAGCAAGTAAGGATTTAGCCTGGGCAGTAGAGAGAGGCACTCAGGATGTAGGAGGGAGAGATTAGATAAAAGAGTTACAAGTAGGACACAAAGACAAGACACACACGAAAGAGCCAAGACAATGTTCATGCTGAGTGCAATCTGCTGGGGAATGGCAAGTATTTCAAAGAACTGGAGTCTATAGGAGTGGTACAAAATGACACCAGAGGAGCACAGAGGGTCATTTCCTAAATGATACGAGTGCAAGGCTAAGGAGGTTGGGTTTTACCTGGAAGGCTATGGGTAACCATCAAAGAGTTGAAGCAAGGAAGAGGTGATTTTTATTGGATTGATTTAGAAAGCTCATTCAGTCTTTAGCATGAGAAAGGAATTGGATAGGAGTGAAGAAACAATCTGGAAGCTATTTAGAAGTTGTTTTTTATGGTCCAGCCAAGAAATGAGGATATAGAGGAGGGATTCAAGCAATTAAAAAAGTGTCACAAGATAGAGTGAATGGAGGTGGGACACAGAGCAAGTCTAGTACCTCAAGTTTTAGACCACAGGGACATCAGAGTTATTAGGAGATTGGGGGGTATTTTAATGGCCAATGCAAGAAGTAACAGTGTTCATTCATGCATTTATTTGTTTTAATAATGAATTGATGTCTAGGATATACCCAGATAGAATTAGACCCTATGAATATAAAGAAGAGTGAAACAGAGTTCCATTAAGGACCGCACAGTGTAATAAGACTCACTCATCACCCTCAGAACAGCGGAGACCCAGTGAGTGGTTCTTTTACAAGGCATTAATTAAGTGTTTTATAAGGAGTATCTGAATGAGTCCTCCTGATAGCATGTTGAAGTGAGACTATTATCCCCATTGTACAAATGAGAAAATTTAGGCTTTGAGAATGACTTGGTCAAAGTCACACATGTAGTACAGGACGTAGTTGGGACGTGAATCCAGGACGTCTATGGCAATACCATACTGCACTGTGGTGATCCAGACGGACAAAGTGGTAAGTACTATGAAGGAAATAATCAGGTTCCCTGACTGAGCAGTGTCAAAGGCTTCAGGGGGGTGAATCTTGACTTGAGTCTTGATGAATGAGCAGCCAGGGAGGAAAGAGAGGGGGAAAGAGTTTACGCGCGGTGCATCACAGAGAGAAGCAGTTGTGTGGGTGGGAGCTCTCTGTCTCTCCAGATCTACTTTTCACCCTCCTCCCCTCCTCTGTGCTCTAGAAGTCTGACCTCTGGGGACTGTACCATCCCAGTGGGCCAATTGATTTTGACCAAGGAGACACTAGCTAGAGATTAGACCAAGAGAGAGAAATGGAGGTAAATATTTTCTGGTCCCTTCCTTGTAAAACCATGAGTTGATAATGGCTGCATTCCTCTACCAAGAGCCATATCTACTGGGCAATCTTCTCCTCAGTTGTGCCAAAACTATACTTCTCTGTTTCTAGCCACTGCACTTTCCTCTCCCTGTGTTGCCAGCCGCTGTATCTCAGTCGTCCCCTGTGGGATTTCTTAATCCCGTCCCATCTCTGGAAAGAGTGATCTCCATTCTCCCTCTCTCTCTCTTTTATTTATAGGAATAGCAGCCTAATGGAGATATAATTCACAGACCAGACAATTTACTCATTTAAAGCATATAATTCAATAATTTTTAAAATATTTGGAGTTGTACAACCATCACCACAATCAATTTTAAACCACTTTCATCACCACCCCCAAAAAACTTGTGGCCATTTGATGATCATCTCCCTGTTTCCTTCACCCACACACCCCTAGCACCAAGCAACCACCAATGCATTTTTTATCTTTATATCTGGATAGATTGGCTGAATGAGGACATTGCATAGAAATGCAACCGCACAATAAATGATCCTTTTGTGACTGCATTCTTTCACTTCACATGCAGCTTTCAGGGTTCATGCATGTTATATCATGTATCCACACATACCACATTGTATATATCCAATCATCAGTTGGGTTGTTTTCACTTTGGGGCTACTATGAACAATACGAGCACCCGTGTACAGGATCTTACAGGGACTGATGTTTTTCATTTTTCTGAGTATGTATCTAGGGATGTCGTTGCTGGGTTACATGGAAACTCTATGTCCAACCTTCCGTGGAATTGACAGACTGTTTTACAAAATGACTGCATCATTTCACGTTGCCATCAGCGGTATATGAGGGTTCCAGTTGTCCACATCCTCCCCAGCACTCATTATGCCTTTTTTGTTATAGTCATCTTGATGTGTGTGAAGTGCTATTTCAGTGAGGTTTTGATTTGCATTTTCCCACTGCGTAATGACATTGGGCATCTTTTCGTGTCCTTAATGACTATTTTTTTTAATCTTTTTTGGAGGACTATCTATTATATTCTTTGCCCATTTTTAAACTTCCAGTCCCTTAAACACTTCATTTGGTATTGCCTGGATTCCTGCTTGGATCTGAACTTACAGGTTTCACAGGACCATCTAGATTTATAGAACATGCCATACTTCAAGGCACATAAATAAATTTAATGCAAGATTTAGGGCAACCTACTAGTGTTAGTTGTATAAACCAAACAAAGAAAATAATTTCCATATTAGTACATGGACCTCAGTAATTTCTTTTGAATTAAAACTATCTCTACATGGTCTCTTAACTCTCTACTTTTATTTGAATTATGTATTGCTAAGCCAGTCTAAAAACTAGGTACCTCAGAGTCACAAGTCACAGGAAGTGGAAAATTAGGGCTCCAATTTTGTCAATGCGAGCTTTACCAGAAAGCTTTAAAAATCCCTGAGAATCTGAGGGTGCCCGGGCAGTTCAGTCTGGTAAGCATCTGCCTTCAGCTCAGGTTATGATCCCAGAGTCCAGAGATCGAGCCTTGCATTGGGCTCCCTGCTCAGTGGGGAGCCTGCTTCTTCCTCTCCCTCTGCTGCTCCCCCTGCTTGTGCTCTCTCTCTGTCAAATAAATAAATAAAATCTTTAAAAAAATGAAATTTAAATTTTAAAAAGAGAAAAATCCCTGATAGTCTGAATGAAAAAAGCTATAGATGAGAATGGAGATGGGCTCTTCTTGTCAAAATAATTGAGATTTTGTTAAGACCCAGCAGCTCCAAAAGAGTTTAGGTTTGAAGCCACACAGAACTGTGCTTGATTGTCTATGCTATTACTTATTGGCTACGTGAATTTGAGCTAGTTACTTGACTCATTCCAGCCTCAGTTCCCTAATCTGTAAAATTAGGATAATAGTATTATTATATATAAAACAGTTGTAATAGGTAAGTAACATAATGCAAAAAAGACACCTGGGAAGGACAATGTTAAACAATTATTTCCTTCCCCACTGTTCTTGCCCTCTGTGTCAGTCTGATTCTGAAAAATATCCCTCTCCTCTATAATGCTATGTACATGACATCACAATTTATGCAAATGTTTTAAAAAGATACATTATTTAAGGATGGGTCAATACATATAATCATAGGCTTTATTATAAAAAAAATTCTACATTTAAAAGTTTTTCTTTTTGGGGCATCTGGGTGGCTCAGTGGGTTAAAGCCTCAGGTTGTGATCCCAGAGTCCTGGGATCGAGCCCCGCATCGGGCTCTCTGCTCAGCGGGGAGCCTGCTTCCTCCTCTCTCTCTGCCTGCCTCTCTGCCTACTTGTGATGTTTGTCAAATAAATAAAATCTTTAAAAAAAATAAAAATAAAAAATAAAAAGTTATTCTTTTTTTTTTAAGATTTTATTCATTTATTCATGAGAGACAGAGAGAGAGAGGCAGAGGCAGAGGGAGAAGCAGCCACTCTTCTGAGCATGGTGCCTGATGTGGGACTCGATCCCAGGACCCTGGGACCATGACCTGGGCCGAAGGCGGTTGCTTAACCGACTAAGCCACCCAGGTGCCCACTTTTTTTTTTTTTTTAACAGCAGTAAATAAGACAAATGTTAGACCTCATAGAGCTTACAATCTAGTTAGAAAGATAGGCAATCTAATCCATCCATTTATAAAATTATAGGTCTGAAAATAAAAATGTGCTTAGGTGTCTCTCCACCACTAGAAGCTTCAGAAATAACCTTGCTGTTTATCAAGACATAGATTAAACCACGAGGTTGGGAAAAGTAGTATCATATCCCCTATTTCTAATTGTGAGCATATTCCTATTTTCTGTTGACAAAATACCAAGTGAAACAGAGCAGTTTTTTTTTTAATTCATTCCCTGAGCTAATGAATTATGAATATGAAGTGAGGACCATGTCTCCTGATACTAATACTGTATCTCAAGGAAGCAAGGAAAAAAGCTCTGACCTTTAGGAACACAATGAATTTATAGAAAACCAGTCCTCCAGGCATCTACCCTGAAAAGTGCACTCTTATCTACAAGCCACAGAGATGAGCTACACTCCTAACTCAAATAATAGCCATGTAGAAATCATAGAACTATTCCTGGACTATAAAGGAGTCCAATTGTGGGAAGAGCTGTAAAGGGAGACACACAGGCATTTAGATTAGTCCTTGCAAGTGGAGATATATTTTTTATCTTTTTTTTTTTTTCTGGAGTGCAAATGGAACATCAAACAAGCACATTTTAAGCATATAGGATGTTGGCAGTCGTGGAGTCTGCTTTGGATGTTCCTATCCTTAAATTATATATAATCACTTCATTAAAGTGAGTCAGTTTGAACTCAGTAGGATACTTACTTTATTCTTTCTTTCCTGTTCCTACCAAATTCACTCTGTGGAATATGCTTTCCTGCCCCTGGATTAAAATTCATGTAAATTCCATAGCTTTTCCAATCACTATCAGATGATAAAAATCTCTGTCTCTTTCTCCCTCTCTCTTTCAAGTCCTGGGAAATCTAGTCAGGGTAACTATGATGTGCATCAAGATTTTGCTCAGAGGTTATCTTCCTTGACCATCTCATTTACAATTTTAAATCTCGCTTCCACTCCAGCACTCCATATCCTCCTCTGTGCTTTTGTTTTTTTTCCTGCCTACTAATGAATGATTTAGTGATTTTAGTTATTTTCTATATTCCTTTACTAGTAAGTTCCTTGAAGGGAAGCCTTTTTTTCCTTTTCTTTTTCTTCGTGTGTGTGGGGGTATGTTTACCAGTTTATTCCTCGAATCTAAAACAGTGGTGACCACATTGTAGGCCCTTGCTCAGTAAATACGTGTGAAAAGGGAGAATGAGTCAAAAACCAAATTCTCAGGGTGCCTGCGTGGCTCAGTTCATTAAGTGGCCGACTCTTGGTTTTGGCTCAAGTCACGATCTCAAGGGTTATGAGATTGAGCCCTGGATTGGGCTCCGTGTTGGGCTCCACACTCAGAAGGGAGTCTCCACACTCAGAAGGGAGTCTCCCCCTGCCCCTCCCTTTCCCTCTTTCCTTCTCTAACATAAATAAATTTTTACCCTCCCCCACCCCCGCCCCACCTGCCAAATCCAAATTCTCATCCAGTTTAAAGCTCTTCTCTCCCAGCGTGGGTTTGCCTCAAGTGGGACACTGGGACCGAGCAGGAAGTCTTAGGCAGCCTCCTTGATTTATCAGTTGCTACTTGTGGCTAGAACAGGCAGGATATAAGGCAAGAGAACAAATTACCTATGGATATAACTTGGCATCAGCGACAATTTGATAACGATTGTGACGGACAACACAACTGGCTAATACTTTCTTTTGTGGGGTGTTGTTAGGAGACCCCATACTTCTGAGAGCCTCTCACCTCCCTGTCATAGGCTGGGCCTTGGCTGATAGGCTGCTTGGGACATTACTCAGCTTCTACATCCAAATGTTTTATTTGCTGTGTTTCAAATTAAAAGATGAGCTTTTTGTAACAAGTAAAATGAGCATATAACATCTAAGTTTATAAAGGCAGAGCAAAACCCCACACTTGCTTCTTCAACTCCACCAGGTAATCAATGCTGATAACCTTCCCTAACCTCCTCTGTGTTCATATATATACACCTACGAGCAAACATGAAAACAAGGGATGTCTTTTTCTGTGTGTTTATTTTTACTTGATTAAACCATGCTCTGCTCCTCGTGTTGATAAATTGTACATATCATGGCTCTGATTTTTTTTTTTTTTGTATGTCCTCATTCAGAGCCAATCAGCATACTGAACACACATGACTGATGACATCATCAAACACACTTTGGATTTTGTCTCTTGTCTCTCACTCTTCGTCATTCATGTTTGGTGATCTCCCCTTGTCCCTGGATGAAAACTAAGGCCACTGTAAGTCTTACTTTCAGGCTCAATTAGAGCAATACAGGGTTCATTCCTAGATAGTTATCAAATACTCAGACTTGTCTTAATGTGAAAAGCGTCTTCCTTTTTCCTGTTTGGATCCACCTTTTTAGTTTATTTTAATGTGAGTTTTGGATCCACTTGAAATTATTATAGATCACATGGGAAGGAGATTCAGTTATACTTCCTTTCATATTGATAACAGCTTGTATAAACAACATTTGTTAAACAAATTTTATCCTTCCTACTCAAATATGGTAATGTTCTCCTCTATTTGTGCATCTGAAAATTTCACATATATAAGATTGATTTATAGGTTTTTCTGCTCTTTTCCTTTGACCTGTTTCTCTATTCCTATACCAATATTATAGTAATGTGATTAACTATGGTCAAATACCTGGTAAAGCAAGACTTCTCCCTTCGTTGTTTTTCTCTGTCATACTTTTCTTGGTTTATCTCTGGCATTTAGATTTTCTCATTAAATAATTGGATCCAATCTACTACCCTCACTCTCTTCTATTAGCATTCTAATTGAAATTGCATTACATTTATATATTAATTTTGGGAAGTTTGATGTTTTTATGACATCAGATTCCTATTTTAGAACATCTAATGCTTTTGCAATTACTCAGACCTTATTTTATGTTTATCAGTAATATTTTATGGTTTTATATTTATAAGTCTGACTTGTTTTTTACTAAACAAATTCTTAGGTATCATAGTTCCTCAGAGTTTTATCTTAATATTATTATAATTTCTCCTTTTTTTTAAAGATTTTATTTATTTATTTGACACAGATCACAAGCAGGCAGAGAGGCAGGCAGAGAGAGAGGAGGAAACAGGCTCCTTGCTGAGCAGAGAGCCCGATGCGGGGCTTGATCCCAGGACCCTGAGATCATGACCTGACTACAGACATATGTTTAACCGAGCCATCCAGGCACCCCAATTTCTCCTTTTTCTGTGATTATTTCTCATTTTTCTTTTCTAATCTTATATATTTTCTTTCTTTTTTATTTTTTTAAAGATTTTACTTATTTGAGAGAAAGAGAGCACAAGCAGGGGAAGGGGTAGGGGAGAAAGTGAAGCAGACTCCCTGCTGAGCAGGAGCCTGACATGGGGCTGCATTCCAGGACCCTGGGATCATGACCTGAGCCAAAGACAGACACTTAACCCACCAAGCCACCAGGGTGCCCCTAATCTTATATATTTTCTATTTTTTTTCTGAATCATGCTCATGTGAAGTGAATATAATTTTTAAGTCTTTTTCAATGATTTGTCATTTTTTTATTCTTTTTACATCTGCTGTTTTCTTAATTTCAGATTTCATTTTATTGATTTCCTCTTCTTCCATTCTTCTCCTTTATCGTGTTGTGCCTTATCTAATTAGCATATTTAGGGTAGATACCCAGGCAGAAATTTATCATTCTTATTTACCTGCCTCGCCCCTTTGGCATCATTTTTGTATCAGATAAGTCTCTGCATTTAGAAGACACTTCGAATTAGAGCTTGAAGTAATAACTTACTTACGTAGCCTCTCTTGCTGCAAGGGTGCAGGCAGTGATGCAGGAGATGACACAGACATTCCCTATTAGAATTACCTCAATGAGGGTTCATTTTAGCTGACAAGAAATTTTTTTTTAATTTTTTAATTTATTTATTTGAGAGAGAGAGACAGTGACAGAGATAGCGAAACAGAGCACAAGCAGGACGAGGGGCAAAGGGAGAGGGAGAAGCAGGCTCCCTGCTGAGCAAGGAGCCCTGTGCTGGCTGGATCCCAGGACCCTGAGATAAACTGAGCGGAAGGCAGAGGCTTAACTCACTGAGCCCCTCAGGTGCCTCACAGGTAAGGGTGTTGCATGTAGACCTATGGCCTTCCTCCTGGAGGGGATGGTCTGACCAGATGTATTAAGATTTAAAGATCCTTTTTCACAGTGTGATATAACACAATGACACTCTGGGAGATGAAAGGCAGAGCTCTTGGTCACTCAAAGCTCCAAATGGGAGAAGGCTGCCAGGGTCACACCTGGGATTGTCCTTGGGGACAGCAAGCTGGAACTGTAAGAACAGGCTTACCTGATGGCAAGAAGGGTGAATTTAGCTAGGTATCCCTGGGGTCTGAACCCTGGATAATTTGAATAATCACACAGTCTCTGGGGCACAGCAACTATTCATAGTTGTCTGGAACCTGGCCCAGGGCAGCTTGAGGTGTGTGTGTGCTTCCTGGCTGCAGAGCATGGGAGCCTGAGAAGGGAAGTGGTTGACATAGGGGCTTAGCAAACTGCCCACAAAGGGGAATTGAGAGTTTTTAGCCACAACTTCAATACTGGCCGTAACAACGTTCATGGGATGTTGTGTCGGCAGAGAAATATGCTTTCTAACACAACGGTGACATAAATCCAAGTGCAGGATGTCAGGTTCAAAGTCGGGCGCCTCTGTCCCTCAGCAGAGTTAGCAGTTTTGGAGAGAAGAGCCCAGGGCTATGATTTTAGAATCAGATTGTGACTGGACTGTCTGGCCCTCCTGGAGAGTCTCAGAGACAACCTATGTTAGGATTCTCCATATATGTAAGAGATCTATCATAAGAAATTGGCTCCTGTGATTACACACAGAGATTGGCAGGCTCCAGATCTGCAGGGCTGAGAAAGCAAGCGGGAGCCCCAGCAGAGCCAACAGTGTGGTTCTGGTCGGAAAGCCAGCAGGTTCGAGACCCAGGAAGAGCCAACATTGCAGTTAAGAGTCTGAATACAGGAGGAAACCACTGCTCCTGTCCGAAGACCACCAGGCAGAAAGAATTCTCTCTTACGTAGGGGAGGTTCTGCCTTCTGTACCATTCAGGCCCTGGACTGGGTAAGGCTGTCCCACACAGGGGAGGGCAATCTGCTTCACTCAGTCTACTGCTTTAAACATTAATCTAAAAACACCCTCCTCACCACACCCAGAATAATGTTTGACCTGCTATCTGGGTCCTCCGTGGCCCAGTCAACTGGACACATAAAATTAACCATCACAGAGTCTTTTATTTGTCTATGTTCTACTTATTAGAATAAGTTCTGTGAATGCTTTTTGATTTCTACTAAAAATTTTGACTGATATGAATATGAGTTTTAATATTTAAATTAAATATAAATATTTAAATAAATTTAAATTAATAAATTTAAATAAAACTATTTAAATTAAATATTATAATATTATAATATTTTCCCCTTTAAGAATGTTAGTATTGAAGTTGAATGCTACATGTTTTTCTCTTAGAGGAGACTGATGTCTACCAGATTTTTGTGTAGCTATTTCTCTTTTTTATTGTTTTCCCATCTGTTCTTTTAAATTTAAGTTCTTATTTGATTCAACCTCTATCTCAAAGTTAATTTTATAATTTTTATGTAATAAAAGTTCCTTCCTAAATCCTGTGTCTAGTGAGGATTAGAGAACTGGTCTAGAAGATTTGTACTTGTTTAATTCAAGGTTTTTGTGTGTGTCTAAATTGGTAAACAGGATTTTCACAAGTGCAATGAACAAACAGAAAGCGTGTTTCACTCAAGCTATTTAAAGTTCTGTATGATACTAGGAAATTTGAGAGTTGAGCATTATTACTTATTTCTATTAATGAAATTCATTGTATTTTTAAAGAAATAGATTGAAATGTATTTTTTTTAATTTTTAAATTTTTTAATAAACATATAATGTGTTTTTATCCCCAGGGGTACAGGTTTGTGACTCACCAGATTTACACATTTCACAGCACTCATCATAGCACATACCCTCCCCAATGTCCATACCCCCACCACCCTCTCCCGTCCCCACTCCCCCCAGCAACCCTCAGTCTGTTTTTTTGAGATTGAGTCCTTTATGGTTTGTCTCCCTCCCGATCCCATCTTCTTTCATTTTTTCTTTTCCTACCCCCTTAACCCCCCATGTTGCATCTCCACTTCCTCATATCAGGGAGATCATATCATAGTTGTCTTTCTCCGACTGACTCACTTCAAGTTCTCTTTGCTTTTTAAGTGATTTTTATTTTATGTATGTGCAAGACTCCTTCAGATTCCTATTTTTCTTTCATAAATTTTGCTTTTCATAGTTACAAGAGCCTTCTCTTTATTCTGGTAAGTGAATCTAGCTGTAAACTCTTCCTTTTATATCAATATAGCCATTCCCGCTTTCTTGGTGATTACAAATACATTTGAGTAATGTCTCTTTAACTGTCTCTTTAATTTCAACCCGGATTTAATACTTTGTTCTTTATAAACAGCGTAATATTTTCTAAACATGTAAATATTATGATCTGCCCTTTAAGGGGAAGTACTCAAGTGCTTTAATGAATTTATTCGATTTTATTCTGTACATTTTACTTTGTATGTATTACTTATTTCCCTTTATTGTCTTCTTTTCCCTTGTTTTTAATGGTTTCATCGATTTACACATAATTTTTTCCTTATCATTTATGCGACAGTTATACTGAACTTTTCCATCCTATCGAAGTTTGTGTCTTTGTAATATTCATACAAATCTCTCTACTGTTACATAAAAAGAAGAAACTAAGAGTTCCATGTAGGATAATTAAATTTCCCATTTTCTTTCCTGCTCCATCTCCTCCCTCTTCTTTTTCTGCCCAATATCCCCCAATCGTGAAGTTCTGCTGAGCTAGCTTTCTACTTTGAGTTCATTTTTTTTTAATTCACCTGCAGTTTCTCACATCTATTTTAAGAATCCCTATTTAAACCTTTTATATTTTGCATTTCACTCTGGTGATATTTAAAAATATATATACTTCATTGCAGTTCTGCAAAGGCAAAGGCCAGAGATGTCAGTAAAGAAGACAGGGAAGCCAGTAAAGTATGAGATCAACAAGCACGTGATTCCCACAGAATTCACAGAGTCCCTGTAGACCAGAGCATGAAGCTAGGATGAACCCTCCAAGTGAAAAGGCACAGCAGGGTGAGCTGTTCACGTCTTGCACATTTCAACTCTGCTGCTTCTTGAGGGGAAATGGATGGAGTTTCTGATAGATCCTGGCCATGGGATGTAAAGGCAGGAGCATGGGCATTGTAGCCTCATAGATTTGGACTCAAATTCTTCCTTTGCCACTTCCCAGCAGGAGATACCAGGCAGTCACTAGCCTCTGGAACTTCAGTTTCCTATCTGAGAAAAGGAAATAATAACCATCTCACAGGATGGCTATGAAAACATATAAGGCCACAGACATCTAAGGTAGGTATCGTTATGCACTCAAGGAAGGTTTGGGTCTCTGTCTTTCCCTGGGCCAGACCTGTGTGCTGATATTTGCCTTAAGACAATAAAACTAATTTGAATTTCAAACCTCAAATCCCTCCTGCTGGGAAGAGGAACAATTGGAAAAATAACACCTCTCCCCTCCAGCCAAGCATGTCTGTTTCCATTTTTGTGTTCACGTTGTTCTGTCTTCATCCAGATGTATAAATAGGGCTGGAAATACCCTGAACTAGCAGATTTGGGTCTCAAAAATATTCTTTAGTCTTTGATAGGCAGATACTTCTGCCTTACTTCTTCCTAGTAAGAGGTGCCTGTAAATCATTAGAGTTTTAGATTTGAACCCAAGATGTAGTCAACTACAAAGTAAAACAAAAACTCAAGATAGCTGAAGAACAAAATTAAATTTTCATTAATTCGGTATCTTAGAGTGTCTCTAGGCAATGCTAACCTCTTTATAAAATGACTTATTGCCTCATATGTCAGCTTGGGAAATATTAATGTTTTTGGCTAAAGGGGACTTTTATAGGGCCACAGGACCTCACTCTGCCACCAACACTGTCATGCCCCAAGTCTCTCTACCTTTTTCTCCCTTCTCAGACCTCAGGGGTTGACTTCCTTCCTTCCTTCTCTAGACATAATATTAAATAAAAGCTTGTTTCTCATATGTAATTCATCAAGAAGACTTTTTTTGTTTTTTTTTTTTTTGTTTTTTTTTTGTTTTTTTTTTAAAGCTTTGCATCACATAGCCTTGTATTAGAATCACTTCCTCCAGGTGTTAGCTGTGTGAGGTCATCCCCTAGGGTTACCCAAATTATAGGGGTCCTTAAATTGTGGACCCTAGGCAAGTGTTATCTGCATCACACCTAAAACTTGTTGGAAATGAACATCTTCAGACCCCACCACAGACCTACAGGGTTAGAAACTTCGAAGTCTGTGTTCTCAGAAGTCCTCCAGGTGATGATGATGCATCTGAGAGTTTGAGAACCAACCGATTAAAGGACAAACCATTATATTTCTAGTGTTTCTCGAAGAATAAATGAAAAGTGCATACAAAACAGCAAACGTATGGCATGACAAAGACACATGGTATCCAAAATGTTAGGTAGCAGTATTGTTATTGAAAACCATATGGAGACCTTCCATGCCTCCTTTCATGCATCCTGGGCTAAGAATCACTGATTTTAACCCAAGAGGTGGAAAGCACTAGCCACTATTTCACAGA
Source organism: Lontra canadensis (assembly GCF_010015895.1). NCBI lineage: Eukaryota > Metazoa > Chordata > Mammalia > Carnivora > Mustelidae > Lontra > Lontra canadensis. The sequence continues at coordinate 68,944,143 of NW_022630995.1, read as the reverse complement.
TTAGTTCATTAAGTGTCAATCATACAGGCTGCAGGAATCCAGGGATCCTTGTGAGGAAAACAACAGTCTTATATAGGAATTCCCGTTACTACCAGACCTGTATTCCCAAATTCTGGAATTAAATTACCTGGTCTCGATGCTTAGGAAGTCATCAATGTGGGGAATCAGTGAGAATTCTCTTTCTCAAAAGAATGGTCCTTACCTCTAGGGAAATTGTTGTTTCTTCTGAAAATGTAGAAAATAATTAAAAGGCACATTTTGGGGGCTCCCGGGTGGCTCAGTCGGTGAAGCCTCCCACACTTGGTTTTAGCTTGGGTCATGATCACAGGGTTTCAGATCAATCAAGCCTAGCAACCAGCTCTGCACTCAGCACACAGTCCTCTTGTCCCTCTTTCTCTGCTTCTCTCCCTCCCCACCCCTCTCCTTCACCCCTCCCTGTGCAGGCTGTCTTTTTCTTTCAAATAAATAGATAAGTAAAATCTTTCCTTTTTTTTTTTTTTCTCCAAAAAGGCACTTTTGGTACATTTCTTTAGTATTATTATTTTTTTATTATGTTATGTTAGTCACCATACAGTACATCATTAGTTTTTGATTCATTGTTTGCGTATAACACCCAGAGCTCCATGCAATCCGTGGCCTCCTTAATACCCATTACCAGGCTCACCTGTCCCCCACCCCCCCCCCCCTGAAACCCTCAAGTTGTTTCCTGTAGTTCATAGTCTCTCATGGTTCCTCTGCCTCTCTGATTCCCCTCCCCATTTTTCCCTTCCTTCTCCTGATGTCCTCCATGCTATTCCTTATGTTCCACATATGAATGAAACCATGTGATAATTGTCTTTCTCTGCTTGACTTATTTCACAAGGCATAATCCCCTCCTGTTCCATCCATGTTGATGCAAATGGTGGGGACTCATCCTTTCTGATGGCTGAGTGATTCTGGAAGAAAATAAATGCAAGGCTTTCTCTCAGTTAACTCTCTTATTGAAGGGCTGAAGAAGCATTGGCCTATGAGCAGGAAATCACTTTCTGTCACTGTGCCACCAGTCATTTACCCTCACACTGCTGGCTTAGGGGTTTGGGGTCTTAACCAGTCTCTTCTAGACTCCTGAACCTGATAGTGGTACTGGAGTTAGCGCTTGGGACACTTCACTTCCTGGCTTGCATTATAAGGATCATGGCATTCCATTTAACTACATCCAGATGTGGCTTAATATTAAATGTTTTTGAGGAGGTAGACCCTGCCCTATCCCAACACTGGCTTTTGCCAACAGAAAACCAGACTACCTGATTTCATTTGTTTTTCCATTTCTGCTTTTAATTTTTGTAGTCTTTCTTTCTTTCTTTCAAGATTTTATTTATTCATTTGAGAGAGAATGAGAGCGAGATAGCATAAGCAGGGGAAGCAGCAGAGGCAGAGGGAGAAGCAGGCTCCCTGCTGAGCAGGGAACCAGATGCATAACCAGATCCCAGGACCCTGAGATCATGACCTGAGCCGAAGGCAGATGTTTAACAAACTGAGCCTCCCAGGTGTCCCAAACTTTTGTAGTCTTTTAATTGGCTTTTTCTCCTTAAGAAAGGACAGAGAAAAGGAAATCGATGGACAGATTGTTTCATTTATGAAGCTTTCTCAAGTCTTAATAAGAAAATAGTACTTTTGTACTATTGTATAAAGTACTATAGTACTTTCGTACCAATCCTTCTTCTGACAACCCCCTCCAACCACTCTGTGCTTTCTCTCTACCCTCTCTGAGTAACCTGCCATGGTTTTAAAGATTTTACAGTAAGAAGGAAATTCTACCCTTTATCCAGTTCAGGCATTCCTTTCAATCTACAGAAGAATAAGAATGAGACTTGTCACAAACCTGGGTGAGTAGGCAGCACATATGTAGAATAAGGGGAAAAAATAAAAGGATGGGGGTAACAGTAGTTGGCTTTATTTGTAATTCAGACACTGGCCATCTTTTCTTGTGAAAGAACACACAGGGAAGAAAGGCAATGCCATTACTAATGAGCTTGTCACTTACCAAGAGCCCCCTGCAGGGACTGCCCCGTGGGCCTGGCAGCATGAGAGGGATTTTTCAACTTTCTTACTGGCTTTGAAAAGCAACCACTTGAGTTATTACTACGCAAAAATCTTCTAGGATTAAAATAGGCAGGTCCTTTCAGAGTCTTGTCCTCCTTTTTCCTGGCTGTGACTAGCCTTTATCTCACCCAAAACCAGAGACGGATACACTGAACGCTCACCCACTGCCTGAGGCATCGCCAATCGCTTCGGGGTAAAAACTTGGTGGAATTCAACTCTGATAGTAGCAAATTGTTTCTTGTGGAAACTAAAGGCTTCTGGGCTCCACTGCCTGTCAGGAGAGCTCAGTCTCTCCCAGGTTCGCTGAGCCAATTGCCTCTGATAAGGTTTGAGATAAAAAGCAGAAGGCCCAACGCCAGCAGCGCCTGGACTCTACTGAAGGGCTCTACTCTGAGCCATGCTGGGCTGAATTGTGTCCTTTCTGAGATCACGGTTATGATTAAGAAGTGTATGACTATCTATCTATATATCATATCTATATCTTTATCTATGTCTATGTCTATATCTATATCTATATCTATATCTATATCTATATCTATATATCTGTGTCCATAGTGTTTCAAGCAGTCCTGTAGTCCTGGGCATTTACCTCATAGGAACAAGGCTAGAAATCTGGGGAAGCCATCAGTCTAGAACTCAGCATCTCTCAAAGGTGATGTTTTCTCAGCCTTCATTGTCACTTCCTTTATTCAGGCTCCCATCCCCATTGTTTGCTTGGTTTAGTGAAAGGCTCTTTCTCTCTTTTTTGAAAATAGTTTATTTATTTTAGAGAGAGAAATAGACAGCAGCAGTGGGAGGGGCAGAGGGAGAGGGAGAGAGAGAATCTCAAGCAGACTCTGTGCTAAATGTGGAGCCCACTGCAGGGCTCGATCCCAGGCCTCTGAGATCATGACCTGAGCTAAAGCCAAGAGCTGGAGGCTGAGCCAACTGTGCCACTCAGCGCCCCAGTGAAAGGATCTCTTAATGGATCTTTAGGACTCTGCCAGTGGCTCTCAGATTCAAGTGTGAACAAAATATCATTTGTAGAGCAGATTCCTGGATTTTGGTTAGAAATTGCATTCTTAACAAATACCAAGGAAATGGGGATATAGGGTCCTAAACTTCTTTTGAGAAACATTACTAAGTCTACCTTCCTCTATCTATTCTTCTTCTGGTGCCAGAGCACTCCTGCTGTACAAACTTGACCATGTCAACCTCCATCAAAAAAGCAGTAGATAGAGTCCTAATGCCTTGGAGAATCAAGCCCAGGCCCTTAGCTAGCAATAGTACCCATCTCTGTATATAGGTATGTATGCTTGTCTGATCGTTTCCCAGAAAGTATTTAAAGTACAGGAAAAAGTACACAACAACATATTTTGTTATGCTCTAACAAAATAAAGAAATGACAGATGTGGAAATTTTTACAAAAAAAAATGTATGAGGGGAAAATAAGATAAAGCCAAGAGTAAAAAAAAAAAAAAAAAAGGATAAAGCCAAGAGTAAGAGTCGTGGGGCCCTGTATAATAGCTATGAGTGGGTCCCAACTTCTGTTCCAAACAGTCTAGAGAAAATGCAGAGACATAGATGATTGGCCAAATAAGTCATAGTTTCTAGGAGGGAAAAATACATCTAGCTAATGAAGAGAACTATGGCTTGTCTTTATATTGAGACCAGAGAGAATTTTTCTTGTGGGGGCCTGAGAAAGTACACACCTTGCAACATATTCTTAATAAATTTAGCAATGTGTTTTCTAAAGCTGTTTCTCATGTTCTTACATGTTGATCAGTGGTATAATGTCTGACATGAAGCACAGCTCTATAGATGCCTTGAAGGGATGGGTGTTTGCACATCTGTTTTGATCAAAGAATAAATTTTGAAGTGTCTGGAGTTGAGCTCTACAAAATTTGCTAGGAGCGGTGCATGAGTTAAGCAAATATGATATTAAATTCTAATCTAAGAGCTATAAATATTAAATCCCTGTATTGAGTTTTAGGTAAGTATTAGGCAGCAATAAATTCCCGATTGTACCAAAAAAAAACCAAAAACAAAAACAAAAAAAATGCCTGTTGCAACCCTTACACAATGTTGTTGAAATGTTTCTCTGCATACTTTAACAGTCCCGAGGCTGGGATGAGACTGCCATCCTTCTGTGAAAACTGAGCAGTCTGACAACAAGGAAACACACTTGAAAGCCCTTCTCTGAGGTGGGCCAAGATGGTGGGAATAATTATACTTACGAAGTAGTGTTCTTTGGTCTTCCCCAGCAAAGAGACCTAAGAAACAACCAGTTCCATAGTTACTCTGCAACATCTGTAAAGTAGGAACCATTTGAGATTGTGGAGAGTCTGTGGAGTATGGTTTTTCTCATTTTGCGGTGACAAAATGGAGCTTAAGAGAAATAACATAGTTTGGTGAGGAAGTGACAAAGCTGGGATTCAAATGCAGACCTAATTGCCTGCTAAGCCCATCTTTCTAGCCTCCATACTATACAAATGTTTTCCCAAAAGGACCATTCCTTCTGATCCTGATTCCATGCTATTAGGGTAGGTCATTACTGGGAGGAATCTATTTTGATCTTATTCATCTCGTCCATAGCCAACTGTTCTCTGCAGAACCAGCGGCAGGCTCCTCCTCCCCTCTTGAAGTCTCATTTCAAATACATCATCTACTTTATTGCATATGGGATAATATGCTTAATATAAAAGTAAGGTGCAGATGTTTGTCTAGGTTGTCTTTAATCTATACCACAGTGGGCTGAAGGTAGCTGTAGTTCATTACTCGAATGATTACAATCTTGAAAGAGCTCAGATGAGTCACGTGAGTGATGTCAGTTAGTCTGGGATTTGCTATCCATGCAGTGACCTTAAAAGAGATCTGATGTTCTAATTGCATTGTAGAAAATTCTATCTGACGCTCAGGGACCCAGACATTAGTATTTTGTGCATCAGATGTTTCTGATATATACCCAAGTTTTCACCCCACTGCTGTTATTGCGAGTGATCTCAATGAAAAACCCTAGTCTTGGGGAAAAGCGTACAGTGACGAGACCGGCAGGATAACAGAACGGCTCTGATCTCCTTCTCATGAAGTTGAAATCTCTCTTACAGCCCACACGTAGGTAAAGACAGGAGCTCAATTTTCAAACCCCGTTAACGATAAACTTTATATTAGGGAGCTCTTCTGGTTTCAGATGCAAAGAAGGAAAGCACGGAAGCTGAGTCAGATATCCTAAAGGACAAGAGAGCCGCATCCCTTCTGGCAGGAGCAGGAGACTTTTCTTCCAGACAGCCAGCTACAAGAGAAAACATAGCAGATGCAGTTTGCTTTGAATAAAGATCACACATCCTCTTTAATCACCACCTTTGCTTTTTATGAAGTAAGTGTAAATTATTGTCAGTTCCATCATTTGTAATCAGAGCCTGAAACAGATGCCGAAGGTTTAGTTTAAAATGATATGTGTCTCTTCTAACAACTGGCAATATGCTTCCCAAGGACTATTTACCTTGCGCATTCCATAAACTCAGTACACACGAGTTTATTCCTTAAGAGTTTTCGAGCTAGATTAAGCACAATGAATGCAACTTTCTTTAGAGATAACATTTAGTGGAGTTATTATCGGGCTCACTATGCCTGCTTTGAGTGGGCATTTGCCTTAATGACTTTGTTTAACAAGCTTTCATTTCCTTGCTTATGCGATTTAAAGTGCTCTTGGAACTATTTGTCCTTACTTACTTACTACCAACATGTGGGGATGACAATTTGGGTTCCTTTCTTCTCTCTCTCTCTCCCTTTTTTTTTTTTTTTTCAAAATTAGTATCTGAGAATAATACTTATAGTTTCAATACCAAGAAGAATGGTAAAATTCTTAAATTTCTTTGTGCATGTTAAGTCTGAAACTGGGAGCTAGGGATTAGAATTAGGAATCCATAATACAGACGTCCTCCATCCACACCCGAGTTTTCCCTTCCATTCATGAGACCGTCAGAGGTGTCTGGAGGGTGAGAGTGGGGTCCTTGGGAAATGATGGTTAAGCAAACGAATATGCACAATGAAGAAATGGAGGTGCACACCTACTTCATCCTCTAAATTTGTCAGAAAAAAAATTAAAAATAAAGCACTGTTCCCTTTGGGGAAAGGGAACCAAAACCAAAATCAGGGAAGGGGATCAAAACAGATTTTAGTCTGATCTGCAATGCTTTGGATTTCAAGGAGAGTATGTAAATTTGTTATTTGTGTAACTAAAAATGAGCTTTATAACAAAGAGAAGATTAGAAGGAAACAACATTTGAAATAAGAAAAAGACACCAGAAATCTCAAAATCTATCTGTAAATGATTAAATTTTAGACTTCAATAATAAATAATGATAACATGAAAACCAAGGGAATTTCAAGAATTGATCAAGAGGCAGAATTCAACAAAATAACTTAAAAGGAATTTTTAAAAGGAAATGTATTTAATTTCAAAATGAATTTTTAATTTTGAAAAATTAAAAATTTTTAGTTACAAAAACTAGTCAAAGTACTAGATACTACTGAAATTTTGATTCAAACACCAGTTGTTAAATTTTTTAGTTAATTATTTTTACTTACTTATTGGTGGAATTTTCATTAATTTCTTAAGCTCTACATATGCTTTTCAGACCTGGAGTCATAGAAGATACTTCTGCTGTCCTTTCCTTTTGAAAAAAATTGACCAGATTATTAAAAAAAAAGTAGCTTTATTATTTTATATTGAAATTGTTCTTTTACTGAGATTTTATCAAATGTATCTCATGATTAAAGAAAATATATGTTTTTTTTAATTTTTTTTTAACTAAAACAACATTTACTGGACAGAGATCACAACTGATTCAATTGATTCATAAGAAGTATGAGATGTGAGATGCCAAGGACTCAGTTATGGACATTCCTGCCCCCCCATCTCCACCCCCTCATTCATATGTTGATCCCCCTAACCCCCAGTGTGACTGTATTTGAAGACAGCATGCTCTCTCTTTCTGTGTGTGCACAAGGAAGAGGTCACATGAGCACACAGAAAGAAGGCTGCTGCCTTCAGGGCAAGAGAAGCTTCAGAATGAAATCTACCTGGACAAGCCTCCGGAGCCATGAGAAATAAACTTCTGTTGTTTAAGCCACCCGGTCTATGGTATTTTGTATGGCAGTTCGAGCAAACTAATACATGAGGGGGCTACTAATTTCTGCCACTAGGAAAAGGACATGTCAGGTCTTCGCCAATGACTCACTTCTCCCCTTGTAGTGGGTTGAGTGGCGGCCCCCCCAAAAAGTATGTTCATATCCTAATCCCTGGAACCTGTGACTATTACCTTAAATAGCAAAAGAGTAAATATTACCTTATATGGTCACACATGTGATCAAGTTAAAGATCTTGAGATGAGGAGATTACCTGGTATTAGCTGGTTGTGCCCTACATAGATCGTAAGTGTCCTGATAGGAAAGAGGCAAGAGAGATAACACAGAAGAGGAGGCAGTGTGATCAGGGAGATGGGAGTGAGCCAGCTCTAAGTTAAGACAACCAATAGTCATCAGAAACTGGAAGAAGCAAAGAACAGCTCTAGAGCCTCCAAAAGGAGTGAGGCTTTGCCAGCACCTTAATTTTGGACTTCCGTCCTCCAAAACTGTAGGAAAAGAGATTTCTGTTTTCAGCTACCTAATCTGTGTTCATTTGTTATAGCAACCACAGGAAACTAGTATAGCCCATTTCCATTTGCTAATTCATCTTGTGTGAACCCGCAGTCTCCCCATATGCCTGTTGAATTTCTTTAGGGAACATTTTAAACTCTCAGGTTAAACAGTATATATGTGCATGCATACGTGTGTGAGAGAGACTTAAGACCCATAGGTCTTAAAGCATTTGTGAAGTCTTTGTCAACTTCCTTTCTTTAAGAAATAGTCACTACCATTCTAATAATGCACTGTTAGAGATATTACACTAAAATCAAGACTAAGACAAGGATTCCAGCTATAACTCCCATCCTTAATGTTTTTCTGAAATTCTTCTGAAATATAAGAATATGAAATAAGAATAAAAAATAAGAGGCTTACCTATTGAACAGGAGGAAGAAAATAATTACATGCAAATGATATGATTTTTCATTTAGAAGTTAAAATAGAGCTTACTGAAAGGTTCATAAAGGAAAGCAATTAAGACTATATTTAAACATATAAACGGCTTTATATCATCTATAATCAATTAAAACAAATAAGTCATAATAAAATGTTGACAACAGTATGAAATATTTAAAATCAACCATTATAAGAGCTCTGTGGCACACAAGAGCAAAAACTAAAACCTTACCGAATATGTACAGAGAAACACATACCATACTTATTAGCAAAACAATATTTCAAAGAAATGTATTCATTTCAAATTAATGTTTTGGTTTAATGTAATTCTAATCAAATCTTAGCTAGATTTTTTAAAGGATTTTATTTATTTATTTGACAGACAGAGATCACAAGTAGGCAGAGAGGCAGAGAGAGGGAGAAGCAGATTCCCTGCTGAGCAGAGAGCCCAATGCAGGCCTTGATCCCAGGACCTTGAGATCATGAGCCGGAGCCAAAGGCAGAGGCTTAACCCACTGAGCCATCCAAGCACCCCAAACCTTAGCTAGATTTATTTAGACTTTAGCACAATATCCATTTGAAAGAATATATAAGCAAGAAAGGCTAAGAAAAAAAAAAAAAACTACTAGTATTAGAAAGATTTAAAATCACAAGTGTATAATACTGGCAAAAAAAATCAACAGCTAAGTAAAACAAGAGAGGTAACTCTATCATTCATAATAATTGTGATAAAGGAAATAACAACTGTTAGAGAATGGGAGGACTAGTTATCAAATGGTTGCAGACAATAGATGATAATTTAGAAAAATAGCATCTCATTTTTAGTTCCTATCATACACGAAAATAAATCCCAGACTTATACTGAAAAGTCTATATCCAAAATTATATTATAAAATGCTAAGCACAATTTATATGAATATTTTTCTGATCTCTGACTAGGGAAGGACCTCCCTAAGATACAACATATATTTTTTTAAAAATCATGAGAGAAAATCTTTATATTTTTCTACATAAAAATATAACAGTTTTGTTTATAATAACATTGATGAAAATGGAAAAGAAATTAGCGCTAATTTTTATAAAGGTGATGGATATGGTTTTTATTCTTAATTATGTAATGGAGATGTTATTTTTGCCCTTATTTAATTCTATTTCCAGCTAGCAGCACTTCACCCAAATGCTCAGCCATGAATTTTGAAATTTTAGGGGACAAAAGGACATATTTTATAGAGAAAAGATATATACACTTCTCCTGGCCCAAGACATTGTGGGATGCCCGAGAAGATACAAGTGGAGAAGAACGGCACCCTTGAATTATTGATTGCTATCTCCCACCCTATCCCAACATCTGTTGGGTCTATTTCTTGGGGGAGCTGATTTTTAAAACATCCAAAAAGTTAAGGAGTAGGCCACGTGGAGATGTGCCAGGAAAAGAATTACATGATCAGGATCCTGGAGTAAGGGCTCTGCAGTGTCACTCATTAGACTGTGAGAGCCTCGGGAGAGTTTTTGGTCCCCACCAGCTTGTGCATGTCAAGCAAGCCACACAGAGCTGCAGGTGTACCTGTGGAGGAGACAAAAAATTACTTGGATCTAGGTGAAGAGGCCACAGTGGGCAAGGATTTAGAAATCAGAGGCAAATGGCCAGAATTAGGGACTCCCATGAAGGATGCCCATGCATTAGCTCAAACTGCTAAAGGGGACCGGATCACACCCAGCAGTTGCCGGTCTGAGGACTAAACAGTGGAACCGTTCTCCTGTGGAGACCAGTGAGGATTCTGAGAAGTCCCAGCACTCCATCCCTTCTGATGCTGTGAGAACACAGAAGGCAGGCAGCATAAAGGGAAAATGACTTGCGAAGATTGGTAGAATAAGGAAGATATGAGGAGATACTCAGATACACAGATTGTATTTACAACATGAGCAAACTTCTGGCCTAATTCCATGTGTTCCCTATCTGTATAGTTCTAAGGACAAAAGTGTCCTTCCCCTGGAAAGGGAATTGCTGAGGGTCTGGAAGGAGGGACAGACCTGTTAAGATTACGTTCTTCCTTCTTTACTGTTCTATCTCTTCCACTTATCTCTTGTCCAGAAAGAGAAGATCTTTCCATCCTCTTTGTCATATCCTCCTAGCTATGTCAATAAACCGTCTGGATTAGTTCTCATGTGGAGGGTAACCATGGGAATTCTCTCCCAAGTTCATGCAGTAAACAGGGTTTCGCCTCCTTCCAGGTGCATCTAACTGGGAGCTCTGGGCTATGATAAGGAAATGGGAATCTCTGAGAACAAAAAGTTTGATTTGCTAGCTTCTAAATATTATCACCACCAAAAATCATCTTAAAGAACTCATGCCAACTAATAAGAATCCCCCCCAAAAATCAGAAAAAGCTGAGTAAGAAATTCTCAAAAGAAGAAGCAAACAATAAATAACATTTCAGTTTACCAGTAATCAAAGATACACACATTCAAAAGCACAAAACCTTATTTATTTGGCAATGAAAAGAAGGTAGTTCCCCATGCTGGAGAAAATTCCCTAAAAGAGTATTTTTATATAATGGTGCTGGAAATGTCAATTAGCTTAGAATTTCAACAAACCAATGTAACAGTAAGTTTTTGTATTCTCCAAATTATCTCCTTAAATCAAGTGGTGTTTTTTTTGTTTTTGTTTTTGTTTTTTCATGGTTAGGAAAAATAGTAAATTTGCTTTTAAAACAAAGCTAAGAAAGTCTCTCACATCGATCACTACTGACCATAATTGCCTGTGTGGGGTTGGTGTATTTTCTACCTGGCCTTTCGTGGAGTCCTCATCTACATCCACCCATGTCTAACATCAGTGACAGATGACAGGCAGCTCAAGTAACAGGGATGCTGGCAGAAGCATTTTAATCAGCTCTCAGTTTTCTGCCTCAATTGTAATTCTATGTCGATTTTTCCAAACATATGTAAATAGTGAAACATGAAACAAAACAAAGCAGTGAGGTAAAAATAATAACTGCACAATTATTTTTCAAAGAACATTTAAGGTTAGCCAGGGAACAAATGATAACAAACAGGTAAAATCTTTTCCTTAAAGATAGAATAGTGGGTTGCACATACAAAAGTTCACGAATCAGATTTTGTAAAAGGAAATAATAAGCACAGTGCCATGAGAAATTGTCAAAGTGAAGATGAAATCCCAGATTAAGGTGGCAAATGTTCAAGTGAATCACGGTCTCCTGTGATCAGTGACTTTCCTAGGGACTGCACCGGTGTCTTAGGAAAGCAGAGGTCCTGTCTCTCTTCAATTTCATCATGCCTCTTTGACCAGGGAATTAGTACAAAAAATAAAGGATTCAGAAAGACTGAACAGAACCACAGAAGTACTATCTTCATATCTTTAGTCTTTCCCAGAAAAGCTGAGATTATATATATGTATGTGTATATATACATATACACATAAATATTATATATAGCATAATATATACTATGTATTATGTATATATATATATATTTAAATTAACATTGCAAAAAATGGTTTTCTTTCCCTGGGCTCTTATTTTTTAAGATTTTACTTATTTGTCAGCAGGAGAGAGAGAAAGCATAAGCAGAGGGAAGAGTAGGCAGAGGGAGAAGCAGGCTCCCTGCTGATCAAGGAGTCAGATGTGGGACCTGATCTTAGGACCCCTGAAATCATGACCGGAGCCAAAGGCAGCTCAACCAACTGAACCACCCCAGGCATCCCTCCCTGGGCTCTTAAATAAAGCTAATGAAAGGAGTCCTATTAAAAAAAAAAAAAAAGTGTACAATTATCTGCTTTGTAAAATGTGACCAAAAGAACTCTTGTTCCAAAGCTGAACTCCTTTAAGCCAAATGAAGGAGTATTATCTTCAGTTCTGTTTTTCAGTAAGTCTTAAAAATCTTTCACTCTGTAGCATAGGATTTTACTGAAGCAAAGAGCAAGAATGAAAAAATATTTTATTGTCAAACTTAAGAAATATTTGCTACGAATCCGTTAGGTACTGGATCAGCAGCATAAGATGCTAGAGATCTTGTCGACACCTTTATTTTTCCGGTGAGAACTCAGGCGCTCAGAAAGCACTTTTTGGAGGTTACACAGCTGGTCAGTGCCAAGTCAAGACTTACCAGAGCCTGTGACTGTAGCTCATCCCAGATTTTGACTATGCAGCTACCATGATGTCTTGTCTTTGATTTTTCAGATGGCTGGCGATGATGTTTGTGTTACCTGTGACTTTTAGATGGGTCCAGTGAAGGGGAGGTTTAAAGTTCATAGACAGTGTTTCAGGCCATAGACTTCTCTTCCCCAATTCCTCCATTTCTCTGTCCAAAGACCAGTGATTTGAAGAAACTGATGCTGGTTCCAACTTCCTATGTCATGCGAGTTTGTGTCATTTGATGGATTGAGATTTGGGGGAAAAAAAAAATTTCAAATGAATTCAAATCTTTCTGTGACTTTTCCCCAACACACATCATTTAATATCTATTACTGCATGAGATAATATGCAGAAGAAGGCTTAACTCAGGGTCTGTTGAACAGCTATCAATCCAGCTGATTGATGATGCACTGTGCACATTTTATAACTGATTTTTCCAGGATCCCTGGGATTTGTGAATCTTCCACAGTGTTTATAATCCATACCAGTAAGTTCTTATAATATACCTCTTAGAATTCCAGGAGGACTGGGAAGATTAGCTTATTGTCTACTGATAGGTCCCAAGCACGTATAACAGTGGCAGGCGCAGTGTAGTCTATCAAAACATAATTTGAAATAAACAGATAGATGGGTGTGAATGGAGGAACCATGCAGGAATAAAAACGATGGGTCTAGCTCTGATGCTTGAAGTCTGAGCTGACAGATAAAGCAGCTGGCCAGGTTGGTAAAGATGAAACTTATTATTAGGGGCAAGAAGTCTGATTAAGGAGTCTGGGTAAGCATCATAGCTTGTAAGGGGTGTTTCTTTTCACACTGTTAGGGTAAGGTAAGATGAGAAATGTTGGTAAGGATTCCTGTGACATTGCTTCAAGTACGAGAATTTTTCAGATAAATTCCTCTCCTAGTCAAGATGACTTGTGTTATATTTTGGGCTGAATTTTTTCACAAATAATACTTTAGGAAGAACTGAGTAACATTGGCCTCAAAGCCAACAATACATTTGTTACAGATTCATTGAGGGGAAGCTCCCATGGATCTCGGGCAATTTCTCTATCAGGTGGCATGAATTTTTTTCATTTCTTTTTCTTCTCTTCTCTTTTCATCTTCTTCTTCTTCTTTTTAGAGGAAGCCTTTAGGGAACAGAGATGTCATTTTTTTTTTTTTTAATGGTATTTAGGAGGTGCCTGGATGGCTCAGTTGGTTAAGTGTCTACCTTCAGCTCAGGTCATGATCCTGGGGTCCTAGGATGGAACCCTGCTCAGCAGGGAGTCTGCTCTGCTCCGCCCAAGCACAAACACTCTCCCTCTCTCTCTCTCTGAAATAAATAAATACAATCTTAAATAAATAAATACATAAAATGGTATTTAATTTACCAGTTGGATCAGATTATTTAGAAGTGAACTTTAATGAGTAATAGTTCAAGATCCTTGCCTTAAGATAATTTAAAGATTAACAGCTAGATTTACTAAGCTAATTTGAATTCCTTGAGTTAATTAAAAGTCTGTTTTTAACAGATGGTATTGGGAAGACATTTCCAATTTCAATAAATGAAATTTCTAAGTACTAATTTTGTTTTTTCCCCAAACCTCTGAGATTATAATGATGAAGGTATGATCTGTGTTATGGATCTTTATAAAAGGTAATGTTGTAGGGAGAATGTTGTTCATGGAAATATAATGTGAGCTACAAATACCATCACAGTAGTTTTAAATTTTCTAGTAGTCACATTAAAAGAGGATGAAGTTAATTTTAATCAGATATTTCACTTAACCTAAATACCCAAAATATTATTATTTCAACAGCTTATCAGCAGAAAATGATTTATCTTAGTCTGGACTGTTGCAACAATGCCATGGGCTGGGTGGCTTATAAACAGTATACATTTATTTCTCGTAATTCTAGAAGCTAGAAGTCTGAGATCACATTGCCATCATGGTCTGTCAAAGGCTTTCTTCTGGATTGCAGTCTTCTTGTATCTTCACTCAGTGGAAGGGGCAAGAACGTTCTGTGGGGTTTCTTTAAGAGGGACACTAATCCTATTCCTAAGGGTTCTGCCCTTCAAATACAATCACATTGGGCCTTAGGAATTCAACATATTTATTTTGGAGGGACACAAACATTCAGACAATAGCACTATTAATGACAAATTTTAAGTTTCTTAGCACTGAGTTTTCAAAATCTCATTTTGGACAGGTCACATTTCAAGTACCCGCAAGCCACCTATGGCTGGTGGCTGCCCTTGTAGGTAACACAGGTGGAGAAATGACCCATGAAAGTGAAAGATTTTTGGAGTTGGGCAGTTCTGCATATAAATCTTGGTTCAATCATTTTCCACCTATAGGACACTGAAGAAATTTAAACATTCTAAGTGCCAGTTCCAGCAACTATCCCCAGTGGGAATAATTTATAGCTCGAACGCTTTTCTGAAGATTAGAAATAATATATATAAAACACCTACTACAGTGCTGGGAACTCAGGAGCTATTACTTTCTGAGGAAAGTCAAGTTTCTGGGCTTCAAACATCATTTCTATTAGATGTAGCTGCTATTACCATCATTGCTTTATTCCTTTGAAATTGCAGAAAAATTCTCTTCGCTTAACTTTCTTTACCAAGAAGTCAATACTGCATTGGTATGTGGAATGAAGCTCCTGATTATGGAACATCTGAAAGGTGACCTCATTAGCACATAATAAGAGAGATAATACTGTTGTCACTTACTGTTAAATATGCATTTTTCATGCGACAGTTCACCTTCCTCATTCTAAATCACAAGAAAAATGACGGGTGATATATCATTTTGTTGGGGGGATACGATCTTTATTAAAAGCCACACAATGCCGAGGGAGGAGTCAAGATGGCGGAGAAGTAGCAGGCTGAGACTACTTCAGGTTGCGGGAGATCAGCTAGATAGCTTATCTAAAGATTGCAAACACCTACAAATCCAACGGGAGATTGAAGAAAAGAAGAAAAACAATTCTAGAAACAGAAAATCAACCACTTTCTGAAAGGTAGGACTGGTGGAGAAGTGAATCCAAAGCGACGGGAAGATAGACCGTGGGGGGAGGGGCCGGATCCCGGCAAGCAGTGGAGCAACGGAGCACAAAATCAGGACTTTTAAAAGTCTGTTCCGCTGAGGGACATCACTCCAGAGGCTTAACCGGGGTGAATCCCACGAGGGGTCAGCATGGCCTCAGGTCCCGCAGGGTCACAGAAGGATCGGGGGTGTCTGAGTGTCGCAGAGCTCGCAGGTATTAGAACAGGGAAGCCGGCTACAGAGACAGAGCCGAGGAGTGAGCTCTAAACTCGGGGTTACCTTGAACTGGTCGCAGGCTTGGTCAGCTCGGAGCGCGGCCGGAGGCCAGGGTGACGGGAGTAATTGAGCGCTGTTCTCTGAGGGCACACTGAGGAGTGGGGCCCTGAGCTCTTGGCTCCTCTGGGCCGGAGACCGGGAGGCCGCCATCTTCATTCCCATCCTCCGGAACTCTACGGAAAGTGCTCAGGGAACAAAAGCTCCCGAAAGTAAACCCGAGCGGATTACTCAGTCCTGGCCCCTGGGAAGGGCGGTGCAATTCCGCCTGGGGCAAAGACACTTGAGAAGCTCTACAACAGGCCCCTCCCCAAGAAGAGCAACAAGAAATCCAGCCAGGATCAAGTTCACCTACCAAGGAGTGCAGTTTCAATACCAAGGAGAGCAGCGGAATTCCAGAGGAGGAGAAAGCAAAGGACAGAGCTCATGGCTTTCTCCCCATGATTCTTTAGCCTTGCAGTTAATTTAATTTTTTTTCTTTTTCAATTTTTTTCTCTTCTTCTGCTAATTTTTTTTAACTTTTACTCTTTTCTTTTTAACTTTTTTTAACTAGTTTATCTAATATATATATATATATATTTTCCTTTTTATATTTTTTCTTTATTCGTTTTCTTCTTTTAATTGTTTCTTTTTCTTTTTCTTTTTTCTTACTGAACCTCTTTTTATCCCCTTTCTCCCCCCTCATGATTTAGGATCTCTTCTGATTTGGTTAAAGCATATTTTCCTGGGGTTGTTGCCACCCTTTTAGTATTTTACTTGCTCCTTCATATACTCTTATCTGGACAAAATGACAAGGCAGAAAAATTCACCACAAAAAAAAAGAACAAGAGGCAGTACCAAAGGCTAGGGACCTAATCCATACAGACATTGGTAATATTTCAGATCTAGAGTTCAGAATGATGATTCTCAAGGTTCTAGCCAGGCTCAAAAAAGGCATGGAAGATATTAGAGAAACCCTCTCGGGAGATATAAAAGCCCTTTCTAGAGAAATAAATGAACTAAAATCTAACCAAGTTGAAATAAAAAAAGCTATTAATGAGGTGCAATAAAAAATGGAGGCTCTCACTGCTAGAATAAATGAGGCAGAAGAGAGAATTAGCGATATAGAAAACCAAATGACAGAGAATAAAGAAGCTGAGCAAAAGAGGGACAAACAGCTACTGGACCACAAGGGGAGAATTCGAGAGATAAAGTGACACCATAAGATGAAACAACATTAGAATAATTGGGATTCCAGAAGAAAAAGAAAGAGAGAGGGGAGCAGAAGGTATATTGGAGAGAATTATTGGAGAGAATTTCCCCAATATGGCAAAGGGAACAAGCATCAAAATCCAGGAGGTTCAGAGGACCCTCCTCAAAATCAATAAGAATAGGTCCACACCCCATCACCTAAGAGTAAAATTTACAAGTCTTAGTGACAAAGAGAAAGTCCTGAAAGCAGCCCGGGAAAAGAAGTCTGTAACATACAATGGTAAAAATATTAGATTGGCAGCAGACTTATCCACAGAGACCTGGCAGGCCAGTAAGAGCTGGCATGATATATTCAGAGCACTAAATGAGAAAAACATGCAGCCAAGAATACTATATCCAGCTAGGCTATCATTGAAAATAGAAGGAGAGATTAAAAGCTTCCAGGACAAACAAAAACTGAAAGAATTTGCAAACACCAAACCAGCTCTACAGGAAATATTGACAGGGGTCCTCTAATCAAAGAGAGACCCTAAAAGTAGTAGATCAGAAAGGAACAGAGAAAATATACAATAACAGTCACTTTACAGGCAATACAATAGCACTAAATTCATATCTCTCAATAGTTACCCTGAATGGTAATGGCTAAATGCCCCAATCAAAAGACACAGGGTATCGGAATGGATAAAAAACCAAAACCCATCTATATGTTGCCTACAAGAAACTCATTTTAAACCCGAAGACACCTTCAGATTTAAAGTGAGGGGGTGGAAAAGAATTTACCATGCTAATGGACATCAGAAGAAAGCAGGACTGGCAATCCTTATATCAGATCAATTAGATTTTAAGCCAGACTATAATAAGAGATAAGGAAGGACACTATATCATACTCAAAGGATCTGTCCAACAAGAAGATCTAACAATTTTAAATATCTATGCCCCTAACATGGGAGCAGCCAACTATATAAACCAATTAATAACAAAATCAAAGAAACACATCAACAATAATACAATAATAGTAGGGGACTTTAACACTCCCCTCACTGAAATGGACAGATCATCCAAGCAAAAGATCAACAAGGAAATAAAGGCCTTAAATGACACACTGGACCAGATGGACATCACAGATATATTCAGAACATTTCATCCCAAAGCAACAGAATACACATTCTCCTCTAGTGCACATGGAACATTCTCCAGAATAGATCACATCCTGGGTCCTAAATCAGGTCTCAACCGGTATCAAAAGATTGGGATCATTCCCTGCATATTTTCAGACCACAATGCTCTGAAGCTAGAACTCAATCACAAGAGGAAATTTGGAAAGAACCCAAATACATGGAAACTAAACAGCATCCTTCTAAAGAATGAATGGGTCAACTAGGAAATTAATGAAGAATTGAAAAAATTCATGGAAACAAATGATAATGAAAACACAACGGTTCAAAATCTCTGGGACACAAAAAAGGCAGTCCTGAGAGGAAAATATATAATGGTACAAGCCTTTCTCAAGAAACAAGAAAGGTCTCAGGTACACAACCTAACCCTACACCTAAAGGAGCTGGAGAAAGAACAAGAAAGAAACCCTAAACCCAGCAAGAGAAGAGAAATCATAAAGATCAGAGCAGAAATCAATGAAATAGAAACCAAAAAAAACAATAGAACAAATCAACGAAACTAGGAGCTGGTTCTTTGAAAGAATTAATAAGATTGATAAATTCCTGGCCAGACTTATCTAAAAGAAAAGAGAAAGGACCCAAATAAGTAAAATCATGAATGAAAGAGGAGAGATCACAACTAACACCAACGAAATACAGATGATTATAAGAACATACTATGAACAACTCTACGCCAACAAATTTGACAATCTGGAAGAAATGGATGCATTCCTAGAGACATATAAACTACCACAACTGAACCAGGAAGAAATAGAAAGCCTGAACAGACCCATAACCAGTAAGGAGATTGAAACAGTCATCAAAAATCTCCAAACAAACACAAGCCCAGGGCCAGACGGCTTCCCGAGGAATTCTACCAAACATTTAAAGAAGAACTAATTCCTATTCTCCTGAAACTGTTCCAAAAAATAGAAATGGAAGGAAAACTTCCAAACTCATTTTATGAGGCCAGCATCACCTTGATCCCAAAACCAGACAAGAATCCCATCAAAAAAGAGAACTACAGACCAATATCCTTGATGAACACAGATGCAAAAATTCTCACCAAAATACTAAAGTCCATAGGATTCAACAGTACATTAAAAGGATTATTCACCACGACCAAGTGGGATTTATTCCAGGGCTGCAAGGTTGGTTCAACATCCGCAAATCAATCAATGTGATACAACACATTAATAAAAGAAAGAACAAGAACCATATGATACTCTCAATAGATGCTGAAAAAGCATTTGACAAAGTACAGCATCCCTTCCTGATCAAAACTCTTCAAAGTGTAGGGCTAGAGGGCACATACCTCAATATTATCAAAGCCATCTATGAAAAACCCACCGCAAATATCATTCTCAATGGAGAAAAACTGAAAGCTTTTCCGCTAAGGTCAGGCACACGGCAGGGATGTCCGTTATCACCACTGCTATTCAACATAGTACTAGAAGTCCTAGCCTCAGCAATCAGACTACAAAAGGAAATTAAAGGCATCCATATCAGCAAAGAAGAAATCAAACTATCACTCTTCGCAGATGATATGATACTATATGTGGAAAACCCAAAAGACCCCACTCCAAATCTGCTAGAACTTGTACAGGAATTCAGTAAAGTGTCAGGATATAAAATCAATGCACAGAAATCAGTTGCATTTCTCTACACCAACAACAAGACAGAAGAAAGAGAAATTAAGGAGTCAATCCCATTTACAATTGCACCCAAAACTATAAGATACCTAGGAATAAACCTAACCAAAGAGGCTAAGAATCTATACTCAGAAAACTATAAAGTACTCATGAAAGAAATTGAGGAAGACACAAAGAAATGGAAAAATGTTCCATGCTCCTGGATTGGAAGAATAAATATTGTGAAAATGTCTATGCTACCTAAAGCAATCTACACATTTAATGCAATTTCTATCAAAGTACCATCCATTTTTTTCAAGGAAATGGAACAAATAATCCTAAAATTTATATGGAACCAGAAAAGACCTCGAATAGCCAAAGGAATATTGAAAAAGAAAGCTAAAGTTGGTGGCATCACAATCCTGGACTTAAAGCTCTATTACAAAGCTGTCATCATCAAGACAACATGGTACTGGCACAAAAACAGACACATAGATCAATGGAACAGAATAGAGAGCCCAGAAATAGACCCTCAACTCTATGGTCAACTAAAATTCGACAAAGCAGGAAAGAATGTCCAATGGAAAAAAGACAGCCTCTTCAATAAATGGTGTTGGGAAAATTGGACAGCCACATGCAGAAAAATGAAATTGGATCATTTCCTTACACCACACACGAAAATAGACTCAAAATGGATGAAGGACCTCAATGTGAGAAAGGAATCCATCAAAATCCTTGAAGAGAACACAGGCAGCAACCTCTTCGACCTCAGCCGCAGCAACATATTCCTAGGAACATCACCAAAGGCAAGGGAAGCAAGGGCAAAAATGAACTCTTGGGATTTTATCAAGATCAAAAGCTTTGCACAGCAAAGGAAACAGGTAACAAAACCAAAAGACAACTGACAGAATGGGAGAAGATATTTGCAAACGACATATCAGATAGAGGGCTAGTATCCAAAATCTATAAAGAACTTAGCAAACTCAACACCCAAAGAACAAATAATCCAATCAAGAAATGGGCAGAGGACATGAACAGACATTTCTGCAAAGAAGACATCCAGATGGCCAACAGACACATGAAAAAGTGTTCCATATCACTCGGCATCAGGGAAATACAAATCAAAACCACAATGAGATATCACCTCACACCAGTCAGAATGGCTAAAATTAAACAAGTCAGGAAATGACAGATGCTGGCGAGGATGCAGAGAAAGGGGAACCCTCCTACATTGTTGGTGGGAATGCAAGCTGGTGCAACCACTCTGGAAAACAGCATGGAGGTTCCTCAAAGTGTTGAAAATAGAACTACCCTATGACCCAGCAATTGCACTACTGGGCATTTATCCTAAAGATACAAACGTAGTGATCCAAAGGGGCACGTGCACCCGAATGTTTATAGCAGCAATGTCTACAATAGCCAAACTATGGAAAGAACCTAGATGTCCATCAACAGATGAATGGATAAAGATGATGTGGTATATATACACAATGGAATACTATGCAGCCATCAAAAGAAATGAAATCTTGCCATTTGCGACGACGTGGATGGAACTAGAGGGTATCATGCTTAGCGAAATAAGTCAATCAGAGAAAGACAACTATCATATGATCTCCCTGATATGAGGGAGTGGAGATGCAACATGGGGGTTTAAGGGGGTAGGAGAAGAGTAAATGAAACAAGATGGAATTGGGAGGGAGACAAACCATAAGTGACTTTTAATCTCACAAAACAAACTGAGGGTTGATGGGGGGAGGGGGTTTGGGAGAGTGGGGGTGGTGTTATGGACATTGGGGAGGGTATGTGCTATGGTGAGTGCTGTGAAGTGTGTAAACCTGGCGATTCACAGACCTGTACCCCTGGGGATAAAAATATAAGTTAAAAAAAATTAATTAAATAAAAAAAGCCACACGATGCCTTGGTAAAATAATAAGATTCATTTTGGAATAAATTCAAACCTTGCTCTGCACTCTAAAAATTCATTTCCTTTTGTTCCAATTCAAATTCACACCTCAATCATTTCAGTCTAAATATATTTATCATTTCTTCTGGCCATCATTCTTAAAGAATATCAACAAAGAGACCAGTTCTGGATTTCTCTGGAAGAAGAGGGTTGAATATACACTTACAGAACTGGTGGGAACAGACTCGAGGAAAAAAAAAAAAAACGGACTGAAGAGTTAGTTTGAAAACCTAATGGCAAAAGAGAACACATTTTCTAATCATCATACTTGATCACCAGCCAGCTTGGTCTACATGATAGAATGCTAAAGCAGTGGATAAAATGGAATATTCTACAATACTGTTTAAACCTTGAGAAGGAGTCTCATGTCAATGTCACTTAATCAGAAGATGTGTGTGTGTATATATATATATATATATATATATATAGCGATAAGTATTAACTGAATTATGGTAAAACTTGCTTGTTGAGTCAGCATTACCCAGGTAGCTTTATGCATGGGAGAAAAACTTCTATGGGCCCACAAAGGCAGATGACAGATTTTTAGAAAATCTACCATTGTTATATGATGATAATTCAAAGGCAATAGATTTTTCCATGAATTTTGGATAGACTTGGCCAGACGGAATTTAGGGTTAACAACCTAGGTTGTAAAATGGACACTTGCATGCTAGATGCTTCACTAAAGCTTATATTTAGGGGCTGTTTCTTTTGTGGGAAAACAGAATTATAGAATAATAGAATTAGTTAGGATTCCAGGATACCCCAGCTTCCCCACTTTATAGGTGTGAACCAGAGAAAGGGAGTGACTTCTCCATAAACAAAGTGATAACTAAGAAACAGGACAGTGAACCCACGTGGTCTGACCCCTAATCCAGGAATCCTTTTATGACCCCTAATCCAGGAACCCAGGGGTCTGACCCCTAATCCAGAATGCCTTTAAGAATACACAGGCTGGGCTGGGAGAGAGCTGAGCAGAGCAGGTGCGATATTTCTTGGCACCTTATCTCTTTGGCTGAATGTGTTCACAAATAAAGTGAAAAAATAATTAAATTACACTTGGTTTTCAAGGAGTAGAAAGCTTCAAATTGAGCTTTGAAAGTTATGGGTATTTTGCGGGGAGGGGGAGGAGGTGTGATTTATTCAGATCATTATTTCAATGCTGTGCTTTATTTTGACTAGAGATGCCATTGTAATATTTTCAGTCTGACTTTCGTTTTCAATTGTTTTGTTATTCATGGATCATAGGCAGAGGAAGACAAGTTGTTACTACTGAAGCATCTCCACGAAATTCTTCTGGGCGATTAGGCAACCATTTCCTCCCTCATGAATTGCCGTAAAGCCACACTGCTTGGGGAATGAATTAGATGAACACTGGTTAAGAAAATCACCAGCTGTCATTTCAGATGTCTCAAAAGGAATATGTCCTCTCTATACTGTTACTTCATTCTGGGGTTCACAGATTGATGATTGTCTCTCTCATAAAGAGGTTGCAGGAGTGGATCCCCTCACACCTTGCTCTGGCCTCAGATGCTCCCACGTACCATGGTCCATGGTTCCATTGAGTTTCTTGTCTGCAAGAATCAGCCTAAGCCATGGGAAACTTATTTTACCAATGCAGATGACAGAATGCAGAGACTGTAGCCCTTTTTCAATGCCTTGCAGCTAAGGAATAGAGTTAATACAAAAGCAAAAATACAAATGCTTACATGCTTAAAAATACAAGATGGAAAGTTAGAGAGAAATTTGTTATTTAAGCCTTAAGGCTGATAGAATGACATGAAGGATTGAGTCTGATTTCAGTGGTGGCTTTTAATTTTGCTGATACCAAATCAAGGCAAACATGGGGAGTCAAAGTAAAAGAAATGCTCATAAGCTGACCAGCATTGTGTATTCTCACTTAAGAGTATTAATGTAGTCAGAAATTTTTAGGTTTCAGAAAAACATTCCTTTACCATTTCCATGAGAAAGACAGCACTCACCCAACTTCAATTTTCTTATGAATGTGGGATTATCTCTACGAAGAGCTCTTTCTTTCATTGTTGGCACTATCTCTGAGCCCATGTTCTCTATGACATACTTCTTCAGCAATGCTTATTGATCCCCCCCTTGAAGCTCTCTAGGTCATCTGCATTTAGATCCTTTTGATTAGTAGAATCATTGTTGGTCAAAATTAGATTTTGTAGATGCGATGTCCCTTCATGTCAATCTTTTTTCTTTTAGAACTACAGGACTGGATCACTACACCACCTTGTTCATTTAGCCCTTCTCAAAATTATGGGACTCTTGTTGCCTATAAAGAAGGAGGAAACATAAGACGACCTAAGTCAAGAGTTCTGTAGAGTTAGTACCAAGACTCTCTAACAGGGCTCTGTTTTCCACCTCCTGGGCACACAGCTGGATCCCATTCCCACTGCCTCTGCCGTGGCTAATGTCCTATTTCCCCGTTAGCGTGGGTCATGCCACTGAGTTCTGGCCAGAGTGTGATTGGAGTTATGTGTATCCCTTCCATCCCTAGCTTATGAAAATCTCTTACTCATAATCCCTTCATTCAACTCCCCCTCTTTTGGCTGCTGTGTGCATATGGGCATGACAACCTTGAAATCCTCATGATAAAACTGACAGTCTTCAGATAGAAAGAGTATGGGTTTCTGAATCACTGCGTGAAGGACAGACGCTCCTCAATCAGAAACATCCATCTAAAAGCTAAGTGAAAAATAAAGTTCCTTTATGAAAAACCACTAATATTCGGTGCTTTATATATCACAGTAGCAATGGTTACTTTATATAAAACCATGACTGCATACTCTTTCAATAAATTCTACTACTAATAACCTAGTCTCTGCCTTGTCCTTGTTTGCCAGCCCTAACTCTGTGGCTCCAAAGGGCCCTGCCTTCTCTCTCTGTCCTTCCAGAAGCTGAGTTCTGCTTTGGAAACCTGTTCCATGTAACCAGGAATTGGATGACCTTCTAGTTTTAAGATCAGACTAGAACTGGCTGTGCTCTTGTTACCCAAACAGGGAATGCCATCTACTCTTTCAAGATTCTACCGCACACTCTGCCCTCTGGATTCTTTTTCCACATACCTGACTCTGGAGGATTACAGCCTTCTTAGCTCTGGTTATTACCATCTCCTTGTGGTCATATAAGCATTTCCCATTTTTAAGGCTTTCCTGCTGTGGAAGAAATAGAATCTATTACTACGCTCTAAAATTAAACTGGCAGAATTGTTTATTTTAACCCAAAAAAAGTATATACAAGAAAGAAGATCTTTCAGATAGTTTTCATAGTGGAAAAAAATTACAGTCTTAACTTATTGAATAAATTATATTATGTTGAATGAAATAATAATTAGCATTTAATTATCTTTAGCATTTAAATTTTATAAGATTGTTGAGATTTTTAGCTTTCTATGATAAGTAATTATAACTTTAAGTAAACAAATACAATTCTTTTTTTTTTTTTTTAGAATTTATTTATTTATTTATTTATTTGACAGAGAGAGCACCAGCAGGCAGAACAGCAGGCAGAAGGAGAGGGACAGGGAGAAGCAGGCTCCCTGCTGAGCAAGGAGCCCAATGTGGGACTCGATCCCAGGACCTTGGGATCATGACCTAACCCAAAGGCAGATGCCTAACCAACTGACACCCTCAGGTACCCCCAAATACAATTATTTCTAATAAACATCCTAATAAAGGAAGTTTTCTATAACAAATATTCATGTTTTTAATATCACAGGTTGTGGCTAACCCCTTCATGTCCAGTGTGTCCAGGCTTCTAGAATCAGTGTCCTTGCTAACCCCTCCTACACTGGATCAGGACTGGCCTTGCCTACTCTAGAATAGCAGAAAGGATGCTTCGTGACTACGTCCCAAGAAGACTTACAGTGTCTGCCTTGTTTTCTTAAAACCCATATGCTGGGAGAAGCCACCCCTGAAAAGGAAGTCCAACTGTGAGGAAACCCCCATTCCTTCTTATGTGAAGAAGACTTAGCTGGCCCCATGAAGGAGGAGCTTGGAGAAGGAGAGCTGATCTTGCCATTTCAGCTGAGGTTCCAGGCCTGCCTGGACATTGCAGACATGTAGCCCCAGGCAGCAACTGAATCCAGCAACAGCGGCCCATGTACCAGCTGCTACCATGTAAGAAAGGCAAGCTAAGAACTGCCCACCTGAGCTCAGCCAATACAAAGAATCAGGAGAAACCGTAATAAATCATTTTAAGCCACTGAGTTTGGAGGTGGTTTGTTACATAGAAGAGGATAAATGGGTAAAAGGCCAAAGGTTCTTTGAAAATATGAAAGCAAATTTACAAATATAGTGAAGTTCCTTAATATTCGGTAAATCCTGGTGTGTTTATTCCTTCTCTCTACATGAGTGTTGAATAAATTGGGGGGAAAAAAGGGCAGCAAACGAGGCCAGTGTATCACCTTCACTATTAATAGAGAGAAGTTGCATGGAAGCCAAATGAGTTTCCTGATACTTAACAGTTAAATCATCAGAATTATCCACTGTCATAGGCAACTAAACCATCTCTGCCTTAAGGTGACATTCGGGTAGGTTGCATGGCACAGAAAACAGAAGAGAACTTACAGGCAGGTTTTCTTCAAGAGGAATGAAGAGGACTTTGTTCTTCCCAAGTTACCGGTCAGATATATCCCTAACTCACTCAGGGATAGTTCAATAAAAGGGCAAAGAGAGTCCTGGGGTTCTACTAATTCATTCCTTTCCCCTGGAAGGACGACTAAGAGGGAGGAAAAAATTTCCCTCTAACAGGAAACATATTTGACAAAAACTGGCTATGAATTAGCATAGATGTGATTGAAATTTTTGACATGTAAATATTTTCTTATCTTCTCCATTTTCTTTTTAACCAGAATAATGGATAATTTAGTGCTTTACACTCTCAAAATCACTTGTGACAATTCCTTCACTTAAATTTTCTAATTAGTACCTTTGAAACGGGTGCCTATGGTTTTTTATTTTTTTTTAATTTTATCCATGCAACACTCAATATCTGGGGCTCATAATTTTTTATTTCTCATCACCAAGTGTAAGAGGGTATAACAAATGCAAGGTTTCTGAATCTTCCAAAAATTCTTACCATCTTAGATCTGTTTTATAACTCCAATACACTTAATTTCCATGGCATAAATGCATTTCAGAAAGTTCATGGGAGTGAAGAAAATGGGAGAATCCAAGGTTCCATTTTAGGCTAGAACAGAGAATATCCCTTAGGATATTCTGTGGAATAGATTATTCTGTGGAATAATCCCTAGGTCTGTGGACGATAAAATAGTAAGAACAATTTTGCTAGTGAAATGGGGTTTTCCCAGGGCTAATGAGAATGTAAAATTTAACGAGGTGGTCACTGGAACTAGGCAAGGAGAGATGATTTGTGGAAGTTATTTAAGAAATTGAGACTTGGTATGTAGTTATTCCTTAGACTGTATGCTTTATTACATGAAAGTAAAAATTATGAGTAATTAAGCACTGATCCAAATGCAAATTCTACATTACCTAACAATAGTAGTGCATACTGTCCTGTGCAGAAAGAAAGATAAGAATGGTAAGAGGTATTAGGCAGATATCCATAGACTATGAGGATTGAACAAAGACAATTTCTATTTGACATATGCCCATGATTGATAGCATTTCAAGAAACGGTGCTGTCGTGGCTCTCAAACCTTTCATATGGCTATTTTGTCCATGATTTCTGTCAGTATCACAGATCTGATCGGCTCTTTTCATCAACAAGCAAAGCTCCTTCAAGCTGTAGGTTTACTTAACACACTGAAGGTTTATTTAACTTCCCATTGCTGTATTTTACTCAACAATATAGTTATATTTCATCACATAAATGACTGCTCTGATAGTTCTCTCATTCCCTTATGGCCAACAGGAAATGTAATGTTACTGACATGGTTAGTAGTTAGAAAGGATAGTTAAGGACCAACTACTTTCAGCTTGAGTATCACTTTTACTGCTCCCAGGCCAGGAATAAAAACTGATCAGTGAAAACTTCCTCGGTAGTGTTAAAAAAAAAAAAAAATCCATAATGACTGAATAGCTCTGGCATCTGGGAACAGGGATAAAGATGACCTTCCAGACTTTGGGACCACCATGGGCCAGACGATATGGCAATAAACATCTTAGAAGTGGTGAGAAGGACAGATAAAACTATCGCTATGTTCAGATGTCATAGAACAGTAACCCCAATCTTTGGCCAACGAACCTTGAAGGAAACACAGAATTACTGTTAAGAGTCCATGAATTCTCATGTCTTCTGAATATTTTCTATAAGCTAAATAATAGAATGAGACTTGCAAGCATTTACCCCGAGCCCCCCGCCCCCAGAGATGTAGATCTTACTTGGGTTAGTAAAGACATTTATACTTTCCTACAGCTTCTAAAATTTGTGATACCTTTTATAATATGCTTTTTCTCAGTCAAGGAATTCTAAAACCAGCTGTTACAGATGAGAGTCTGTGAAATTGTTGAATATGAGATGGGAAAGGTCGTCTTCATACTCAACCGTATTTATATTTTTTCTTCCTTTTCCTCCTTTGGCACACTATTCATCCCTAACTCTTGCACATCCACAGAACAGGTTAGCTAGCACTTCATGCGACAAAAGCGCATTTTTCTTGAGAGGAAGAATCATGTTTTGGAAAGCACCATTAAGCTGGAAATGGAGCTGTAAGGTGAGAAAGGAGTTCTCTTGACAAGTCCAGGCCGGCCATAATCACTGGAGTCTGAGGAAAGTAGGTGTGTCTGTTTGGGAAAACCTTTGTGTAGAGGGAAAAAATACAATTAAAATCCCAAGACATGACTGAGGAGTGATCTTCGCTCTTGACTGCATATTAGAATCACCTGGAGAGTTTTTAAAACCCTGCATGCTCAAGTTGCACATTAGGTCAATGAAACCAGAAGGCAGGGAGGGGTGTCTGTGGTGATGAGCAGAAATCAGCTGTTCTTACAGTGGACGTGATTTCAGTGTGCTCCCCGCACTGGAGCTGGTTCCCCTGAGGGCCTTCCTAAGAGGCCAGGGGCTGCACATCACAGGATGTGGTGCCTGACAGTCTCCTCAAACAGAAAACTAGCTTCAAGACCTCACACCTTTGGCCTGTTACACAATCATCTAGGCCCTCCAGAGGCAGAACAACAGGATTTGTTGATTCCGCAGGAGGAGTTGTTGGAGCCTCTCAGGAAATACTAAGCGGACCTCATGATGTTTCCATGATCGCTTTGCATAGGTTTGATTTCAAACACACTTTGATTTTTTTGCCTTAAATCAGATACTGTGTAGCAGAGCCTGATCTAAATCTGCTCCTGCATGAAATAGTCTCATTTTTCAGGCTTTTCAACAAGCTTACTGGAATATTTATTGCATGACCATTTTGTGGCATTGCCTCATCGCATGTAACTGGGAGTATTGTTTTTCCTTCCGTTTTCTGCAATTATTTCACTGGGATGTAACCCAATTGCCTCGGAAGTTTTCATGTTGTAGAATCTTCATAACAATAAATATTGACTGCGTATTCTCTGTTTGCAAGGCATACTGTTTTGTGCACATAATAAAAACTTGAACTAAGATAACATGGCTCTTCCTCTTAAGTAGGTCACATGGTAAATGGGGTTACCAAATGGTACAATCGATCAATCAAATCAAATTAATCAAAACATTTATAGCTAGTTTTTTTTTTCCTTAATTGAAGTATAGTTGACACACAGTTGCATGAGTTAGGTCTATGACATAATTGATTTGATAGTTCTGTACATTTCTCAACAATCACCACAATGAGTGTAGTCATCATCTGTCACCATACAGTGTTGTTATAATGTTATTGACTATATTCTCCATGCTCTACTTCTCATCTGCGTGACTTATTTTCTAACCAGAAGTTTGTACCTCTAAAACCTACTTTGCGTATCCCTCTACCCCCACCCCGCTCCCACACCTCTGGCAACCACCAGTTTATTTTGAGTTTATGAGTCTGTTTCTGTTTTTTTGTTTGTTCATCGTTCTTTTATATGTCACATATAAATGAAATCATATAATTGTCTCTCTAACTTATTTCACTTGGCATAATACCTTCTAGGTCCATCCATGTTGCTGCAAATGGCAAGATCTCATTCTTTTTATGGTTGAGTAATATTCCATTATGTATATATGCTACTTCTTTATCCATTCATTTATTGAGGAACACTTGGGTTGCTTCCATATCTTGGCTACTATGAATAATGCAGCAACATAGGAACATAGGAATTAGGAATTTAAATAAATTTCTAAACATAGGAATTTATTTAAATTAGTGTTTTTGCTTATTTGGGGTAAATGCCAAGTAGTGGAATTACTGGATCATGTAGTACTTCTGTTTTCAATTTTTTGCTGAACGTCCATGCTGCTTTCTACATTGGTTGTACCAATTTACCTTCCTATCAACAGTGTACGAGGGTTTGTTTGTTTGTTTGTTTTGCTCCACATCCTTACCAGCACTTGTTGTTTCTTGTCTTTTTTATATTAACCATTCTGACACCTGTGAGGTGCTATCTCACTGTGATTTTGATTTGCATTGCCCTGATAATGAATGATGGTGAGCTTATTTTTATTGTCTGGTGGCCATCTCTATGTCTTCTTTAGAGAAATGTCTATTCAGATCCTCTGTCCATTTTTTAATTGGGTTGTTTGGGGGTTTTTTTGGTGTTCAGTTGTATAAGGTCTTTATATATTTGGGATATTAAACCCTTATTGGCTGTATCATTTGCAAATAACTTATCCCATTCAGTAAATTGCCTTTTCCCTTTATTAATGGTTTCCTTTGCAATGCAAAGCCTTTTTTATTTTGGTGTAGTCCCAATACCTTTATTAAGACATTTTTTGAGAAGAAAAAGGGTAACACTTTCAGAAAGAAGGGACAGGACACAAGTTATGGTGACAACTGAATGTAGTTAAACACTTTTTTTTTTTCTGATTAATAAAGAGAAAAAAATGGAAATACAGAAATGTGTTAAGAAGGTAAATAAAATATCACTAGTAATTCCATAATCCAGACAAAACACATATATTTCTATATGTATGATTAGATGTATTTGTGTGTGTGAATGTGCATTGCATTATGTCTATGGTCATGAAAAAATTCTATCACACATATATCACATATAGATGTCACAGATTGATATATGTATATATTTATATATACTCCCTATGTGTAGTATATTTGAACACAAGTTTGTATATTATATATACATATATATTCATATATATATATATATATATATATATATATATAATGCATTACCCATGCACATACACTACTGCAGTATCTGAGAAGAGGTAAATAATGATGCCCAAATACTTAATAAATTGAGAAATAAAGAGTAAAAGATGAAGCTTATAATAATGCCTTTATTATTGATAAAGACTGAGTTAGGCACCTGGGTGGCTCAGTAGGTTAAGCATCTGCCTTTGGCTTGGGTCATGATCCCAGGGTCCTGGGATTGAGCCCTACACTGAGCCCTACATCAGGCTCCTTGTTTAGCAGGGAGCCTGCTTCTTTCTCTCTGACTGCTGTTCCTGCTGCTTGTTCCCTCTTTCTCTCTCTCTGTCAAATAAATAAATAAAATATATTTTTTTAAGATTTTATTTATTTGACAGACAGAGATAACAAGTAGGCAGAGAAGCAGGCAGAGAAGGGGGTGGAGCAGGCTCCCTGCTGAGCAGAGAGTCCCATGTGGGGCTTGATCCCAGGACCCTGGAATCATGTCCTGAGCCAAAGGCAGAGGCTTCAACACACTGAGCCACCCAGGCGCCCCAAATAAAATCTTTTTTAAAAAGACTAAGTTAGAGAACATAGTTTTGTGTAAGAAAACAAAGGGTAAGCTAGTTGGAGTCCCAAATTAAGCACTTACCCACCCAACCACAGGCAATTTTGGCCCCGTGAGACAAAGTTCAACTAGGGAATGGCTTGGCCCTGGAGGAGCAAAGTAGAATTTGTGCTCTGTGTAGGTGGGCTGTCTCTCAAAGAGGAGAAAAGTGCCAAGCAAGTTTAGACATTACAAATTTAGAGATCTATTTAATTATTATGTAATATATACATAGTGACATTACTATTCTGTAACATATATATATATAATTACAAACATATATAACATAAAGATTCTACCTATCAAAAAGGAAAATCTCAAAAAATTAACCATTATTATTCTAATTTTCAAACCAAGTTACATCTAGCCATGTTGTCCTATACAGGGTATCAGAAGTTTTGTAATGAGACTAGGTGATAACAGTACGATACTCCAATCACAAAGACACAAAGACCTATTTATAAAATTCGAAAAATAAAGATACCCTAACTTTACCTTTAAGCCCTCTGCCAGTCTTAAATTTCTAGGAAGAAATTAAAGTTCAAAGAATAAATATTTTTGCAGATTAAGTAGAGGGGAAATAAAGTCCAAAACCAGATTCCTTTGGGTTTCGAAAATAGATTAAAGCCCAAAAGTTAAAAAGTTATCCTTCCCCATCTGTAACTCAGCTCAGTTCCATTAGAGGAGTTATCACATCTGGGTAGAGTTCGGGTTTCTTTCAGCAACTTCAGCCTGGGAAGGGTGTGAATCTTCTAGGACCTTAAAAAATTCTTAATTCAATGTCAAAGCTCCTCATTCTTACTCCATAAGACTCTTCAAATAGGATTCTTGAAATGAACCCTAATCTCAAACCCACCCAATTTAGAATATAAGCCAAAATTTAACTCTAGAGGGATGATCCCTGGTGACAGTTCTGTTCCCTAAACCTGGAATGCAGTGTTGTCAAAGGCCATCCCAATGTTGTCTGAGGAGGACCTGGGGTAGATGGTGACTATCAAAGCTCCAACTTGGGGATTTGTCAGCCAATCTACTTGCCTGCAATCTACAACCTGTGCATTTAATTGGGAGGATCCTCCCAGCAAATGCTCACTTCTGTCACTGTGGATATACCTTATGTGTGGGGCATGGGTCCATCCAGAAGCCTCCAGTCTCCTCAGGAGGGTGACCTTGACTTAGACACTGTCATCTTTGTTTGCAATGGTAGCAACCCTTCCTCTCAAGCCAGGTGTTAGCTGAGATTTCTTTCTTTCTTCCCCAACTTACTCAAAACCTCATAGCTTCCATTGCCTGAGGATGAACGAGCTCCATGTTTAAGACTGACTCCTAGGTATCTGTGAGATGTCTTGTGCCTGTGTTGTAGCGGCACCCTTTGTTTGCTTCTCAGAAAGAATTCAGCCTAAAACTACCCTGTCTTCTAGAAAAGGATTCTACTTTAGAGCAGTACTTGTTTCAGAATTTCTGAACTAAAGCTACCACTGAGGCTCCAAAGCAGGGGCCCCCAAGATCCTGAGGCGGGCCGGTGCCTCAGCCATGTGGTCCTCTAAGTCCAGACCATCTTCTTCTGTTTCATCTCATAAATTCCTTGGGAACTGTGGTACTCACATGCCCAGCTACAATAATTCTCGTTTTGAAACTCGTCCAGACATTCTTTTCTACTATTTTCATTTTCTGTGATTTGGACTTTGGCCCAGACATAGGATTTAAGGTCAAGTGCTCCGCAGTTTCAGCCTATGACCTGAATGCAGAAAGGAGTGCCACTTACTGCAAAAGACCTTAAGCCTTAACCACATGATATTTTAACAATTTAAAGCTAGAAGCTTCCTAGTGTTCTATAGCTCATATGTAAGTTTGCTTTCTTGCAATATACATGCAGATTACAATCCCACTTTAGCCTAGCCAACAATAAGAGGCCAAGCTGTGCCTGCATTATAATAAGCTACAGCAGCCTGGAGCCTGAGGCCTTCGCACCTGCCAAGGGCACTGCTTTGCTGAGGCTTTTGTCTTGTGATACAAGTTCAAGGTCAGACTGCAGCAATCTGCACTCTCAAGCCATCTGTGTTGGCTAACGGGCCCATGCCTTTGGCCCAGCCTCTACAGAATATCTTTTAGGGTCAGAACCACAAGTTGCAGCCACCTGGCAAAGTAAAAAATACCTAGTGACTAATGCTTAAGGATTTTAGTTAAGTGTCATCAACTAAAAGCAAACTTTGCAAAATAAAAACCCACCTAGCTTAGTATAGACACTACAAACCACCAATGTCAAAATGCCCAACCTAAACACAAAAGACTAAGGTCTCATCAGAAGTTCATTCCACATGACATTTGTTTCCCAAATTCTTCTTGTCTCCTTTCTCAATGTATGTATTTGTAAAGTATATAGGATATATATATATATATATATATATATACATATATAATATTTATATATAATATATTTAAATACATAAATACTCAATAAAGTTTGATAAATAAAAATGTCTGACAGAAAAGAAAAATGTATTATTAATATTTATTTTACTAAATTTAGATCATATTATACAAAGAAATGTGTATTCTGTTTCCTCACATCAAAAATATTTCAAAATATTTCCTAATATCCTTATTACAAATTAAAAAATATTAAAAGTTTTTTTTAATCACAGTGTGCTATGAAGTTGGTAAAATCACCAGATAATAATAGTAAAGCTTTATGAAAGGGTACATACTCTTCCTCATAATCCACTTTGCCTACCTAGAGGCAACCATTTTTCTTTCTTTTAGCTGATGTTTAAATAAATGTTTAAAAAAATTTAATTGAAATATAATTGACATATGATATATTAGTTTCAGGTGTACAACATAATGGCTCAGTATCTGTATACAGATGATCCCTGACTTATGATGGTTTGACTTAATATTTTTCAGCTTTACGGTGATGCAAAAGCAATACAAATTCAGTAGAAACTGTACCTGGAATCTCTTTCCAGGCTGGCAATGGGATGTGCAATACTCTCTCCTGGTAGGGCAGCTCCCAGTCCACTGTGTACTCACGAGATTGAACAACAGATGTACTTAGAACCATTATGTTTTTTCCTTTTCAGTACAGTATTCAGTAAGTCACAAGAGACACTTGACAATTTATTATCAAATAGGTTTTGTGTTAGATGACTTTGCCCAACGGTATACTAATGTAGGTGCTCTGAGCATGTTTAAGGGGGGCTAATTTGCTAGGCTATTGTGTTTGGTAAGTTGGGTGTATTTAATGTATTTTCAATTCATGAGATTTTCAACTTCTGATGGGTTAATCAGGACATAACCCCATCGTATGTCAAGGAAGATCTGCATATTGTGAAATGATCACCACTGTGAGTCTAGTTAAAGTCCATCACCAACCATCACTACAAAGTTATCTTTCTTGCGATGAGAACTTCTAAGATCTACTCTGCTAGCAACTCTCAGATATGCAATAGAGTATTACTACCTACAGTCCCCATGCTGCACATCACACCTCTTATTTTATAAATGGAAGTTTGTACCTTTTAATTCTTAGCTGATTCTTTTTGTTGTACTTTTCATATCCCTAAATAAGATTTTCTACTACTATTTTTCAATTATTCAATTTTAGAAGTTATCTATTTACTCCTTTTTCTCTTAATCTACCAAACTTCTAGAATAGCTAAATCACTATTTTTAGCTTATTCAATAAACTATGTAAAGATAGTTTATTTGAAGGACATACAGCTTATTTTTATGCATTTTTTTCATTCACCACAAGTTTCTAACTTCCTTTTTTTCTATGACCCTTTGTCCTAATATTATATTTAAACTGTTTATTTTATCAGGCATTTTATGGAGTATTTGTTTGTTTTACTGCCTTTCCCTAGAACACTCTGTTCCTTACCTGTCATCTGGACATGCCTTTGTTTAGGATCGCTTTGAAGTGGTCATTGTGCAATATACTGTTGGGTAGAAACCCGGGTTTCCCTGAACCTGCCTTTGTCTTTCTTGGATTACTATTTTGTTTTGCTAAAGCAAAGAGTGTGGGAAGTAATATTTCTGAAAACTTGTATGTCTGAAAATGTGTTTATTCCAAACATTTGACTGAAAGTTTGGCTAGACATAGAGTTTTAGTCCAAATCTATTTCTGTCATATTTCTGAAAGCTCTACTCCATGACTATCTAGCATCAATGTTATTGATAAAGAGGTTGGTGCCAATCTGGTTATTCCTTCATAGATGACATGTTTATTGCTCTCTGGTAACTATTAGGATTTTGTCGTTACTTATTTAGTTCTAAAGTTACATAAATATTTGTTGAAAAATGGGACTTTTTCATGCATTTACCTGGCACTTAGAAAGTGTTTCAATCTGGAGCTTTTGACCTTCAGCTCTTGAAAATTCTCTTGAATTCTTTGTATTTTACAAATTCTTCTTTCTATGTCCTCTCTTTATGAATTGCTATTCATCAGATCAATATTTATTTTTTGTTACTCAATGAAAAATTTCAAAAATGAGATACAGGTGCTCGGTTTGGATTCTCAATCATCTTGGGTCTAATAGAAATCAACTCCTAGCAATTCCTTGAGGATTGAATCTTCAGACCTTCTCTGAGGCAAAGCTACAGTTAGTCACTGAACTTCTCCGGAAGTCCTACAGAGACCAAACCCCTTATTTTATAAGTGTAGACACCTGGATAATTAGGCAAGAGTTCCAAGATTTTACAGACAGCTAGTGGCAGAGCCTGGATCAAACTAAAGGATTATCAATTTTTAGGTAGGTTCCTTGTTCATTATATAATGTTTTAATAATCTGCCACATGCCGGTGACATGAAGCATAAATTTGTTCATATATCTTAAGTTCAAACATGATGGGCATAGTTTCCAAAGGAAATCCTAGGGATTATACCAAAAAAATTGGAGAAGGACTACAGGGATGGCAGAAACTGGAGACATCCTTCTGAGGAGTACCTGCCATCAGTCACTGCTGACAACTCTTTCTGCAACTGCTTATGAAGCCAGTTTACAAATATACAGTGCTTATTGTACCTATTTAATATTTAAGTATAACATTGCTTCCCTGGATATTATTACTGAAGATTTGTTTGAAGTATATAAAGCTTCAAAAGCATATTAATATTTTTTATAGTGGAACAGGGCCTTAGAATAAAAATTAAGACTGAATCATCATATTAAAGAAAACTCTAAGTGAACCCATGGTCCAAGTATATCCCTAATCCAAACACCGACAGCCACAGAAGCAAAATTTAAGTGGTTCTGATTTCCCCTGAAGTGCTGACTTGGACTTCAAACAAAACTTTGTAGCTCCCAGCTGATCAGCTGTAAACAAGTAAATGGGGTGATGTGGGTGCTACTACCTTAAAAGGAATGTACATGACTAGTAACCAGTCAAAATAGAAAGCAAGGTGCTTCCTCATTCAGATTTTACAAACTGAGCTGTAACAGCTAAGAGCCAAATACTTTTAGTTTTGAAGTCTTCTTGTTTGCAAATAGCTTGTTTCTTTCTCAGTGAAATATTTATATCAAATAAAACTTTCTGCACTTTATGACAGTTTCTACCATACCCTCTAGGTATGTTACTATGAACAAGTTAATTAAACTCTGTAAGTTTTTCTTCATTAGTAAAATGTGGAAATGATGTAAGATTTATTATTTATTATTATTATTATTTATTTATTAATATTCTAAACATTGGATGAAATTATGCGTTTAAATGAACTAGTACAGTGGTTGGTACATGGAATGTGCTCCTAAAAATTAGTTAAACCAATGAATATTAGTTTAGGTTGCTTGTCATCTGGCTTTCCCATAAGATTTCTCATGCATATAATTATTTGCTAATCAGTCCACTAAATGTTAAAGAGACTGGAGAACTTTGTCCATATTCAAAGATTCTGAGAAGTAGTAATATCTCAGTTGACTTGCTTGCAAGCAAGAAAAAAAGCTGAAAATTATTAGTATAAACTGAGGGAATAGTTAGGGTATGCGTCATTTTTTATATTGTAAGTTTAGAACATTTTGTACCAGGCTGGAGTGTTGTTTCCACTGCATAAACATGATTTTTTCCTCTAATTGTATATTTACAAGATTATGAAATATATATATATGTGTATACACACACACACACATATACTCAAAACATACTGTGAGAACTGAACATCAGTGATAAAGATAAACATTTAAAATATTTAAGTGTTTAAATATAAAAAAATAACACCAAAAATTTGGTGTTGCTCAATATATTCATTCACTCAAAAGATTATTCAGTCAGCTCGTTTGTTCATTTACGTATTCTTATATTTATTGAGTTCCAAATCAGTAATGCTGAGGCTAGGAGGAAAAAGTCAATAACCCAAAGCTAGCCATATCATCTCTGTGACCTAATTCATTTGGAAAAATAAAGAAGAATGCTGGAAATTAGAACAGAAGTAGGTTAATGTACCTTGCTGCTGCTGTGTAACAAGATTAGTTTCTCCTCCTCTAAGAACGAAAGTCAAGGACAGAAACCAGCACTGTCTAATAGAAACAAAATACACGTGTAATTTCAAATGTGTGATTTCAGATTTTCTAGCCACATTAAAAAAAAAAAGGAAAAAGAAGTAGGTGAAATTGATTTTAACAATTTATTTTAAAAATCAAATTTTCAAAAATTACCATTGCAACATGTAATTGACATTAAGATTATTGAAGAGAAAAAAGAAGATTATTAATGAGACCGTTTACATTCTTCTTCTCATATTAAGTCTTTGAGATCTGGTGTGTATTTTGCACTTATTGTACTGTACTGTACTGTAAGTACTGTATGTACTTAATCTGTACAAGCCATATTTCAAGTGTTCAACTGGCACAAGGACCAGTGGTTACCATATTAGTCCATATTATAGGTAGGGTATAGGATGTTGATGTATCTTTCTGGGGGGGGGTCACCGTTCAATCTGCTACACTCCCCTAGAGCCTCTAGAAGGAACACAGCTTTGCTAACACCTTGGTAAATTCCAACCATGACTCACCGAGTGATACCCAGTTTGGACTTCCAATACTGTAAGAAGATGCGTGTGTGTTATGGTAAGTGAGTCTGCGGTAATTTGCTACAGCAGCAATAGGAAACATTCAAGTTCATCTTAAATTTTGTTTTATCCAGCCAGTGGTCTCTTACTGAAATCACTGAGTACAAAACATTGCACTAATGACTGGTAAGAGAGGCTTCCTGAAGAAGGTCCACTGATGAGTTTCCTTAACCAGAAGAGTTATACCAGAAAGGAAAGAAGGAAGAAAGGAAAGAAGGAAGATGATGGGTCTATGAAAACTCAGGGGAATTCATGAAAATAGTAACTCAACATATCAAATAACTATATCTCATGAACCAATGCCTGCAAAATAATGAAGAATAATGTGAAACTTGAATCATATGCTATCAAAATTTTAATCCTATGAAACAATATTAAAATAAAGAACATTTAGGTGGTAGTTTCTTGAAAAGTAAGCTAGGCCTCATTTATAATGTTTGTGATGTCAGTATCAATACGTTGCTTAAGTCATTTTTATTGAAAATAATATAACAAAAGTTCCCAGGGATACACATTTGCTGGGTGCTTTCTGTGACTGTAAATTTCCTAATGTCAGTTACTACAGAAAGTATGTGAAAGTAATAAAGTTTAAGAATTAACAAAAACAATCACAACCAAATAATAAGAACTTAAAGCTTGTTATTAAGCAAAATCTCTACTGTTTTTCAGAGTATGAAGAGTGTCAGAGACACCGGAAAGAGACACCACCAAGAAAGCACTTGATAGTCTATTGTTACTTATTAGAGTCACTAAACAAGAGAGCAGAAAAGACTTCATCAAATGGGATAAGCCAATGGCCACTCTAAAAGTAGGCCAAATAAACAAACAAAAGAAGAGAATCAAGGAACTTTATTGTCAGTACATCTCAAATAACCCACACACAGAGAAGGAAAGGAAGAAAATTGAAGACAGAATTGCCATTGGTTTATAACATATATATTATATGTTTTGGGGGAATAAAATACCTTAACGTAGACTAAAATTAATTTTTTAATCTTGAGAATGCTGTCTTTAACATGTTAAATATAAGGTAATGAACATACATTTTCTCTAATAAACTTCTTCCAAAAGAAAAAATAATTGAATTGATTTTTATATTATGAGGTGTTTAAAGATAAAGTGTTTGCATATTGATATTCACTGGTTGCTCCCAAAAATACATTTTAAAAGCTTCATAATGGAAAGATCAGAATGTTCAATTCTTTCCAGACATTGATTACCAAAGATACATAATCCTGACATATATACCATTGATGACTTTTACAAACTAAATACATTTGAATCATAAACACAGAAGAGTGAAAATGAAGAGAATGTTAATCCATTTCATTCTAATGGAAATCAGCCACTAGTTGCAGAAAATGTAATAGCACATATTTTGTGTTTATCTTGTTTTATTTATTTATTTATTTTTAAGATTTTACTTATTTATTTGAGAAAGAGAGAGTATGAGAGGGTAGAGGGTCAGAGGGAGAAGCAGACTCCCCTCTGAGCAGGGATCCCAATGCAGGACTTGATCCTGGGACTCCAGGATCATGACCTAAGTCAAAGGCAGTCACTTAACCAACTGAGCCACCCAGGTACCTTGGTTTATCTTGTTTTACAAACATCAGTATTCTTTAGATGTGATGTTGGGAGATGTTTTCACATTCAGCGGAGTGCAGATGTCTTTTGGTAAGATTAACCCAAGAATATTCTATTTCTCCCACAACTCAGCCTTTTATTGGAAAGCCAAGTCTACTCAATTTATTTGCTCAATCATTAGCATGAACACAAAGAAGGCAGGAATGGACAATTCTCTCATTTACTAGAGCAAAAAGAAAAAGCTGTGTACTATTCACCTTTATTTTCATATCAAGGAAATTAAATATTTTTCTCTCTTTTCTTCCCGTATTCTTGGAGTTTTACTGTTTTGGTCTACTTCTTCTTTTTTTTTTTTTTTAAGATTTTATTTATTTATTTGATAGAGAGAGATCACAAGTAGGCAAAGAGGCAGGGAGAGAGAGTGAGAGGGAAGCAAGCTCCCTGCTGAGCAGAGAGCCCGACGTGGGACTCGATCCCAGGACCCTGGAATCATGACCTGAGCCGAAGGCAGCGGCTTAACCCGCTGAGCCACCCAGGCACCCTGTTTTGGTCTACTTCTAAAGCCAGAAATTTACTCCAAGTCTTGGCATTTCCCTAGTCAAAGTATTTATACCAACACATACATAGTTTCTTCATTTCTTCTACAAACTTCAGTTCCTTTAGTCATCAGGTGATTGAGTCAAGTGGAGGTAATTATGGCTCTTGACACAGGGTTTGGTGGAGTTATGTAACTTGCCTGAAATAGTAGGCAAAAAGTTTCAGGATTTGAATCCACATCTGCCTAACTCCAAAGCCATCCATTTTCAATTATATGACAGTAAGTTTATATCCATCGCACTTGCGAATACCAAAGCCTTGGACATATACTCTCTAAGAGATTATATAGGAGTTCCCTTTCACCTCCACAGAAGAGGTGGGTAGAGTATGGGGATATTTGAGTCTTTCCTTTAACTAAGACACTTGCTACATTTATTGAGTTATGATTATTAAAGAACAAACAAGAACAAGCCCCCAAAACCTCAGTTGTCTTTTTTGGAGGAGACAGTGGCATTATAGTTAGGTATATACCTTCAGCTTCTTATGATCAATGAAGTTTGACTAAAAAATTTATGTCTATTGAAGTTTACTTTCATCTCAAATATTTCAAGATTCCCAAGGATAATCTACCCTATGGTTGTATTTTATAGTTCCGTTAGTCTTGTATAGTGTCCGCTGTTAAATTCAACAAATTATTCTTCTAGCCAATGGGAACTGAAAATTGTCATAACATTGAGAAAAACTGTGGTAAAGATGTGGTAAGAAGGGATGACATTTCCATCATATGGTAACTTTCATTAAGTCAGAATGTGGAAATGCTTGCTTATGGTATCATTTCTATTGAAGCCAACTATATCTGCTTTTGTATAACTTATGACGATATCGATGTTTAAGACATTTTCAAAATTATCATTATTTATTCATTTTTTCCCTTTCTTTTTTCATGTTTTGATTGTCTATAAATTGTGACACACTGCCTTCTCAATTCTTTTGACTTAAATGATCACGAACTCATGTGGGAAAATTAAAGTGTTACCGGAAAGGAAACCAGTTTCTTAGGTAAAGAGCATTGCTGTTTTGTTCTTGAAATTCCACAGAACAGGAACATCAATTACAACTTAACTTTTGTCCATGGTGGCCTTAAAGGAAGCATGTTTTCTGCCAAAGACAGCTAGAGTTTTCTAGTCTCTATATGAATTTAGTCTCTTACTCTAAATTTGTCTCTGATTTAACATTTTGCTTTTTTAGCAGTATATTGGAGCACATATACCGGAAGAGATGATTTTTGTGAAAATAGTCCCATGAAAATGATTAAGCATACTTTGGAAAGGAAAGAAACTATGCTGTTGAAAAGGCTGAGGTTGCTTTTGTAGGATTACATAGTCTTAGTAGTGTAAATTGAAAGAACATTTGTCAAAAGATCAATATTCAGTATGCTTAAACATTTCTTATTAATTCTGGTTAACAGGATTAACTACTTCAGTGGAATAAAAACAACCTATGCTTGCATGAGCCCAAGAAAAATGAGACTTGTTCTAGATAGAAGGTCTTTTGAATGCATTGGTGCCTTACACCTGTTATCTAATTGAAAATAATTAGG
This sequence comes from Lontra canadensis, assembly GCF_010015895.1. NCBI lineage: Eukaryota > Metazoa > Chordata > Mammalia > Carnivora > Mustelidae > Lontra > Lontra canadensis. The sequence goes on along the minus strand of NW_022630995.1, from coordinate 68,901,953 downwards.
TATGCATTAAAAAGTCATTGTCATAATAAAAATTTGGCTGGAAACTAATGAAATAAGCTGTGCATTGTGTAACTACTTAACATATTTTTTATTTGATTAGTTGACTAATCAAATGAATTACAGAGATAATATAATTGACTTCAAAATTTTACATTAACATATGCCCTGGAGTCTTTCTTAAAAGTCCATTAGGGTATAAACTCTATTGGAAGGAAAGACATTAAGTCAGCAATTTACCCTTTATAATAGGTGTTGTTTGACTGAAAAACAAACCTAAAATCTGTGGCCTAGAAATGAATGTGCAGTCTGCAAATGCAAAAAAGATTACCAGGTGGGAGGCAATTCCAGCTCTAAAGATGGCTATTTTCATAATCAAGTCACAAGCATTTATTTTAGCATATAAATGATGGCACACACTAAATGGCAATCCCATTTAAGGTCCTGAAGATGAGGGCAAAGTTCTCATCAGCTGCCTAATAGAAACAATCAATGAATTAGAATGAAACCTGTTATAATACTTGCCTTGAGTAAACTGGGCTGCAGAAAAGATGAAGCAACTGAAGGGCGCCTGGGTGGCTCAGTTGGTAAAAAAAATCTGCCTTTGGCTCAGGTCATGATTTCAGGGTCCTGGGATCGAGCCTTAGTCAGGATCCCAGTTCAGCAGGGAATCTGCTTCTCCCTCTCACTAACCATCTCCCTGCTTATGTTCTCTCTCTCTCTCTCTCCCAAATAAATAAATAGAATCCTTATTAAAAAAAAAAAAGATGAAACAATGAAAACATTGTGGAAAGATTAGCTGAATATAAATACAGTAAAAAAAATTGGAGTCAAATGTCAATATGTGCATGGGTAGTAAGGTGCTGTTTTAATAGCCAAGTAAACTAGACGTAGTGCAATACAGCCTATCAGAAATTTACCGGGTTTGGTCAAAGAGTAATACAGAAGAAAGTGAGCTAATAATGTATGAGAAATTGTAGGATTACATAATTGTCCTTTTAGAACCTCTAATGATATTACTGATCCAAGTAAGAATTATCGCCTAAAACAACTAGGCGAATGGAGGATGGGGAATATGAAAAACTGCAGATCTAACATCTTTCCGATTATCTCTGGCTCACAAAGGGGAAAAATGATAACTGCAACAAAACAACCAATTTGTCAGACACTTAGACACTTAGACCATTGTTTAATCTTTGCAACATCGGTGGTTGGTCAACTAGAAAATAAGTTTTCTGATGTGATGTGTAGAATCTGATATTACTTATTATGTATACTTACCCAGGAAGTAGTTCTAATTTCTGGTTTGTAGGAATTACAGGGAATAGAGGGAAAAAAAAAAACTGGACAATGAGAGAGTTTAGCTCTGGGTAGGAAATGGCAGGGGTTTCACCTTTACTTTTTAAAAAATTTAGAATGGGGAGGCTTTGAAGATATTGACATTAAAGAATCATTTAAGCTGAAGTGAAGAGCTTCCTTGTGTGTCTTAGCTCTACTCCCTCATTTTACCAGATAAGGACAGTCAAGTTCAAAGCCCACCTAAGTTAGTAAGAACCTGTCACCATGAGATCCCAGATCTGAAGTCTACTGATCTTTGTGTGACCTCATGTTAATTTCTCCAAGAGTGCGGTGGTACCTCACCAGGGAGTGTGTTCTCCATCATTACAGGTGTGGCAGAGAAGGCTGGAGGATAATTTGTGAATGATGCTACGGGGAAAAAAAAAATGTTTAACAGCAGACTTGAGTCTGGACTAGGCAGATGTCTTCAAGGTCTTCTTTAAGAGCATGTGGTTTTACGAGTAATTCACAGCCGATTGAACAGACTTTAGCTGAATAATTTAGGAATCCTACCCCCATTTGTACTCTTGCCTTTAAAAGTGTAATTTTTACACAGGGAGTAATTTTAAGACATGCCTGACCACCGTGGACAACTTCATAAAATGGCAAACTTTTTTTTTTTTTTTTAGCTCCCTAGGAATGGGCAGAGAAAGAATAAAGAAAGCATTGCTGTTGTTTGTTATTCATTATCTTCAGATAATATTCACATAAAATTACATTTCCATTTTGCTGTCAAATTCAGTTATGTAATCACTTCATTTGTATTTCTTTTATGAAGAACAAGAAATAAAACATTCAAAATATTTGTGGTCTATAACACAGCTGCTACAAATCCTACTTATATGAAAGATTTTTTTTGTAAATTGCAAAACAGATATCAGTAACTATTGCATTCGCTTCTACAATGACCTCCATCACTTACTGGGTAGCTCTCGTTTCCAAATGCAGTTAAAACAAAGGCTCAAAGTCAACATATTTCTCCGCAGGCTAATGAGAATTAGTAGCAAAGATGTACCCTGCATAAGGATACAAACATGGTTTTAACAAATTAGGTCCTGAGATTCCTCATGAGATTATTATAGCCTTTTAGAGTGAACTGTTGTTAAACATGGTCCTTTAAACCTTGCTGGTAAATCAATAGCTTAACAATTTTAATCTCTGTCTTTCATTCCATGTGTATTGAAGATCTGTCCTCAAGAAAGGACTCTTTCACCCATAGAGCAGAGGAGTGTGGTATTGATCTCTTCATTAAAAGGAGGAATGTGCTTTAAAAACTTTGAATATAAGCCCTACATTTCATTTTCTGTACCCAACAAAAGAGGATAAATAAAATCACAAAACACAACCATAAGGATAAAACCCCCCTTTTTTGTACATTGACTCTTTTGTCGTAACTATAATTGTAACACAGTTCTGAAAGGCAAAATGCTAATAAACAAAACATTTTTCTAAAGAGGGCAACTAGGAAAAAAAAAAAAAAGCCAAGAACATGGATATTTTACTAAATAGACTAAAGAACCTTTCCCGCCCTATTTCCCTTTACAAACCCAGGACACTAATGTTCCACACTCGGAACAAAGAACAGACTACTAGACTGTTACTAGACTAGTAAACCTTTCAAGCTGTAGATTCTGTGTTCCTACCTATTTAAAATGAAAATACTAGTTTTATTTTCAAATTACTCTGATACCAAATAGAATGATAACTCATATTTAATAAGTGTCTCTTTTGTGACAAGAACATGTTCGTTATTATACCTAACCCTCACTATTACTTCATGACAGAGACATTATTATTCTCATGTAACAGATTGAACTTTGGAGAGGTGTCTGAGTTCACAAAGCAAGGACGTGGAAGATTGGAGTTTGATTTCAAATCCATCGGACTTCAGAATTTATTTTTTTTCTCTATACTGTGGTCGTATTTCCTTAAGAAACTAGAAGAGATGTTGTGAACAAATGGGCCAGATTCTTAGTCTGCTTTAACTCTTAAAAAGTGTTACAATTGTTTACTTTAAGTTCTTAGAGTTATATAAATTAATACATTGGGTTATCTTGGAAATACAACTAGCAAGAGCTTACTAAATAGATTAAGTGGAATTTTAGATAAATGAAATCTCCAAATCCCTTCCTCTTGTTTCTATTACAAAAATGTTTTCCAATTATAGTAATGTTAGTTTAAGTTTACATTGTAGGTGTGGTCAGCTTTAATCAGAACTCACACCAGGGAAGGCTAGCTAGTATTTGATCAAAAGGACAGATTGCAGATGTGGCCACTACAAGGTTCAGCCCTATTTATACTCAGTACCACAATTTTCTTAATTTGTGTAACAGAGATAAGAGATTGTCTCTTTGCTGAAATGAGTGGTGTCTAAGATCTTCGGATGCAGAAACATCGCAGAGAAAGGTGCATGAATAGGCTGTAGGAATGTGGACTGGCCCTTCATCCTCTACCCGTGTAGTTAGCTGCTTGGTTCTCATGCCTAGATGGTCTTACGTTTAGCCCTTGCTCAGCCAACTTTTGTTCACATGACCCAGATTAAAGTGGTTACCTCAAATCATGTCACATTTGCCTCGAGGTAAACTTTTCATTTTAAGGTTTTGACAGAATGCCTAAGGGACAGTTGGAGCATGCAGAAGGACTTGTGTGCTCGCTTCCTACATCTGGTTACTAAATATTTCATGTATGACAGAATTCAGTCAGACTCGCTTTCACGTCAACAGTGTGGAAGAGGAAAAGCTGTATCTTTTTACCTACCTCTAACTATGAGATGTCACTAATACTTATCAAAAGGAATCTAATAGCTGTAAGTGGATGGCTTGGCTTGGATTATTTCAAGATGAATATTATTCATCTCCATGTATTTTATGAGCATGACCTCTATCATTACCTTGGGATGATTGGAATTCCCTCACCATTATCGCTTTCCTTCCACCAAAAGGAAATGGTACAGGTTGGGCAGGGTGCCCTTGTGTCATTTCTCAACTAGCTTTTGACACCCTTGGCCTTTGTCTGGGTCTGTGCAGAGGCTGGAAGGTGACCAGTCTGCCTATGGAGACTCTCATTTGCATAACTTATAGAACCAGTCCTAACAATGGTCCAACAAGTTGTTATTCCCTTAAAATAAGAACTCAGTCCAGATTTAAATGACAGAATAAATATCCTCAGAGTCAGGAGCTGCTCTTTCAAAGTAGTCAAGCTTCGTGGAAGTTGCTCATAAAATGGGCAAGTATGTTCTCTCAACAATCTTTAGAAAATGGCTTTCTAAGAGAGGGTGTAGTCATTCAATCCAGAAAAATACCCTCCCCATTTTTTGTCTCATGGTGGTGAAGAGAAGAAAAATAGCAGCGTGACCCCTTGTGGTGGGAAATAGAGCTGGACTGGAAGACAGGCCTGGTATTTGGAGGAGGATCGTGAGCTCCACAGAAATGAATAATGGCAGCTGTTTTACCATCACAAGGTTTACAGCAGATTAAACCTAATATTACAGGAAATAATATTCAGTAAGTGTTCACTTAAAACATACATGTTTACAGATGAGATTCTTGCCTAGGATTTCTAACCTGGGTCACATTTGACAAAGGAAATGATCTAGGACACATTTTTAAATAGAAATGTTCCTTATTTTCTTTCTGAAGTCTCTAAATTCAGATGACTTCTATCCCAAAGGCAGATACTTCCTGAGTTGTACAATAGTCAGGAGAGGGTCATATGTTTGTAGGTGTTATTGAGGTAAGCAGCTTATAGTAATGAATCCCAAAAATCATAGGCAGAGAGAAGGGTTGTAAAATGTGGTTTAACTGGAAAATGTCTGTGACTTTTTAGTTTCCTACTCATGTATACTGAGGAGGACTACCTTGTTTCCATAGCTGGTCATGGCTTTATGACTTCTCTCATGGAAGGAAGTTTAGGAGGGGTCTGCCGAGTGGTTGGGAGAAAAACAAGTTCTAGACTCAGATTTGGGGACAGAGCTCATACTTTCCTTTCACTAGTATAATAATAACAACATCTAGTTCATACAATCATTCTGAGGGTTAAGTGAGATAATCTCCTGAAATCATTTAACATGATACCCGGCATGTCGTGTGTCCAGACACATTTACAACAGATATTCAGGTTTCCTATTCAAAGTCACGGGAAGAAAAGTACAGCATAGGGAGTATATTCAATGACATTGTAATAGTGCTGTCTGGTGACAGACGGCAGCTCCCCTGTGGCGAGTGTAACATAACTCATAGAGATGTTGAACCCCTATGTTGTACGCCTGAACCTAAGGTAACATTGTGTCACATCTATACTCAAAATCTAATGAGAAAAAAGATTTTCGATACAAATTCCTTTCAAGTACAAGTATCTCCTTATTTTTCTATCTCATAAACTTGTTTTTTCCACAAATTTTATTTTCTTGTGAGTCCAGCTATACCATGTTATTGTCTTTAACCCTTCCTGGTGCTATGGTTGCTGAAATTCAATGAGCCAGGCATGCTGCCGCGGGCACTGGGGACAGAGCGACAAGTGCTGGGTTGAATTCTAGCCACATGACTGAAAATAGCCTGCTTGATTTCTGAGCCTTCTTTCCTTACATTCCCATGCTGTTGTGAAAATTATTGAGGTGAAGTAGAACAAAGTCCCCTTGTCACTGAGCCAGTCTATAACAGATGCTTGACAGCTGAAGTATTTGTTTCCGTGAAGTAAGATGTGTGATGTGGGTTTTTCCTTATCCCTATGTAGCTCATTGATCCACACACCCTTGGTGTCTACGTAATAAGTATTTCCAGACTTCCTGAGTAGAATGTATTTCTGTGTTTATTTCAACTTAGTTTGACTGTGTGACAAACAGCTGTGTATACAGGGTGCCTGGGTGGCTCAGTTGGTTAAGCGTCTGACTTGACGCTTTCATTTTGGCTCAGGTCATGATCTGGTGCAGGGATCGAGCCCCATGTGCTTAGCATGGAGTCTGCTTGGGATTGTCTCTCTCCCTCTCCCTCTGCCCTCCCCCACAACTCGTGCTCTGTCTCTATCTTCCTCTAAAATAAATAAATAAATAAATAAAATCTTTTTAAAAACCCAGCTGAGTATGCAAATTTATTTCACTGTTTTCTCACAAATGTATCTGAACCGCTCTTCTGCATCTTGCAACTTCCTGGATGCTATTTTCTTCGTTAATGATGTCCAAACAAATGCCATATTAAAAATAAACTGCAGAGAAACACAGTGCGAAATGAAGTTTACCAGGTGGAAGATCAAGAGGAATTAAGTGCCAAAGCTCTAGCCCACATGTCTGTAAAATTGATTTGACTTAATAAGTCCAATGCAAATAGAGTTGTATTGTTTGGGATGTGTGTAGACACACACTCATACACATACAAACATACACATCTTCAACTGTGTGAGCACATCTTGCTTTTGTCCATTTAGAATTCTCATGAATAAATAAATATAAATAGGTTGTTTTCATTTTTAAAGATCAACTTTTTATCTGAAATTTAAAACTGAGCACAGACTAGCATGCAGACAAAATAGACTTTAAGAAACATGGTAAATTGGGGCATGCCCAAAGACAGCTCATGATTGCCATGTTTTTCTCCATAAAAGAAGTACTGTATCTCTCATCTCATCCTCTTGATTAAACCTGTTTGTTTTTTTTACCCTTCCTGTAAATCATTTTGTGAAACCACCACTAGATCGAAAGCATGAAACTGCTAGTAATCACACCAATTTTTTACTTCAAGGCTTTTCTAGGTGATTTGGTGTAAAATGTTTTAGTCTATTCTCCTAGCTAACCCTAGATATCTGCCAAGATTTAATTTCAGTGTCCTCTAGGAAGCTTCCCGTTATCCCTTCTCCCTATTTAGCACCGGCAAAATGCCCTTCCTCTGTCCTCTTCAATCACTCCATATGATATTAAAATTGTAGCTCTATTTCTGCCTTATGCACTACGTTGTGAAAATCCTGTTCACTCTTGAATCCCATCCCCTACAACAGTGCTCAGCCCAGAGGACATGCCCAAAAGGTACTTATTGAACTGAACTGAATCTAGTCATGGACCTGTTTGTGTACCTAAGTTAATTCCAAAGTGATCCCCGAGTTTCCATTCTTCCAGGAAGAATGTTTCTTCATGTACAACTTCCTGAAGGAATCACTGATATGTACAATTATGTACATTGGAATGCAAATTCTGATTGGTGTTGCATTTGGTTGGTTTTCTAGCGTCTCACTCTGATCACGGGGGTAGGTGGGGGAGAACCACATCCAACTCATTGGAGTGGTGACACGCAAGTGACAATGAGCTGTATTCAAGGATGTGACTTCTTTACTTGTGTGACTGTTCCCTTCTGTGTTTTTGGTTTTCTGCTTTGCAGAGTAAAAATAATGATTATTCTTTCCTACCTCGTGGAAGGGACTAGGACACTTGCTCTGCCCAATTAGACAAATCAAATGATCTTTAAATTGATTACAGTTTATTCTTTCTGAGAGGGTTCTCATACTTACCTGAGAGTCCCAATTATCAATATGGTTAATCTACAAAATAAAAGTAGAAACAACAGATGATTTTAAGAACAACAATTAGTAACATTATAAAGGGTAGTCAAGAGGAAAGAGAAGAATGATAGCAAAGGTGAAAATATTACTAGTTAATAGAAGTCCAATTTAGAATAGGATTTTCTTCATTTAGGACAGCAGGCATCTTAAGGACATTTCTGATTATCTTATAGAGATAGAATAAAAGGATGCATGTTTATTCTTTTATTAGGAAATGGAGAAATCAGAAAACAATTTTACTTGTTTAAATTGATCTAAATCTCATCTATCAAAAATAGCATGCAAAAAGAATTCATGACCCAACTAATAATATCTTATTCATAAATGATCCCCAAGTTTCAGGGGCTCCAGATCTTTTAAAATATTGTATTGTTTCAAGGAAATGAATCATTCTTTCCATGTGTTTTTGGATAGACAGCACTGACTTCATTGAAAAATGGAGAAAACTAAGCACAATAAATAGTAACTTTCTGACATAGAAACACTAGTAAGACAATAGGGGAATTAACCTATATCCCACTTTTATTAGTTTTATCACTAGAGTTTGTTTCTCTCATATATTTTTTCCGTATGTTTATTTTTTAATTATACCCAGAACAAAAAACAGAGCAAAAATGTACTCCATTTTGGGGGGACCATTATCTTTTTCCACATAAAAAGATATTTGCATCATTTTGGGTGGATGGCTGTGTATCCAACAGGAAAAAATAAAAAAACAAAAACACAAAAACAAAAACAAAAAAACAAAACCTGGAAAAATATTCTATAAACCCTCATATGGAATATAACTTTCCAGAGAGCTGAAGTTCAATGAACAGTGCTCAGCATAAAAACGGTGTAGTACGGCTATAAACAAGACAACCGGCACAAATTGGAGTCTCTTACGCTAAGCCCCATGTCACCAAATCAGGACTCACCTGAATTACAGTTTCAGCTCTCCTGGAAATGGAGTTGTAAGGCAGCCAATCAGGAATCATATGATAAGCATAGGTCAGGTAATCTGCCTGACAGGCCCCCACCATGAAGAAAGTAGCCTTGCAATAACCAGCCCACGTTCTAGTATAGTCTAGTATAACGTCCTTGTTCCAACCCCTTTTCCCTATAAAAGTCTTTCCTTTCGTGCAGTCTCTTGGAGCTCTTTTCTGTCTGCTGGACTGGATGCTGCCTGATGTGTGAGTAGTTGAATAAATCCAATATGATCCTCAAAATTTACACAGTAGAATTTTGTTAACAGTTGTTTGTTTACCATATTTATCCTCGAAAGAAGGGATATATTTTATTCCACACCTTGGCACTCACGCAACCTCCTCTCATCAAAGTTCCATTCCTAACCCATTAAACTCAGTTATTCAATGCCTATAATGTATTAAAATTTACACCAAAGTCCACCTCAAAGTTGAATCTTCCAAGTAGTTAAAATTACATGGCGTCAGGAAGTAATTCCTCTTTGTTCGTCTCCCTGCCTCTGGATTTAATGGCGGTGGAGTCACCATGGCGCAGCAGCAGGCGCCTTTTAGTTTCCTTGATGATTTACTCTGTTGCCGTCAGATGTTTTCCTAGTGCATCTGTGAGCAAAATCAATTACACATTCCAGGCAGGTTTCTTTTTCCTCCTTTTGAAAACTCATTATGCATCTTAATATATTAAAAAAGTGGCTTTTTTTTTTTTTTTTTTTTTTTTTTTTTTTGCTAGTCTCTTATTGGTTTCTGGTTCCAAGGCATTAAAAGCTGGACAACGTGTTCATTCGCTTACACTTGTCTAAGTGCTTCCCTGCCTTGTCCAGAACACTTTTAGCATTTGGTCTAAGCTGATCTAAAGATTTTAAACTATTAAACATGCAGCATCTGTGAAAGTTGAATTAATTTATACAGAAAAGCTTTTTATAATCCTCTCAATTGTAAATGTTGAATGCTTACGTTCTTTAAGTGGAGAAAAATCTGTGCTAGAAAAGATATTAGTGTAGAAACGATGTAAAGGCAGAAAAAACAAATATGTGTTTGTTTATCTTAAACACATAGAATTAAAAAGTAATCTTTACTATCATCCCTCAGGTATAGAACACAATCATTTAATATCCTTGTAGTTTTCCTTCTCAAATATTCTAAGAACTAATAATTTCAAGAAATGTCTCAAAAATATAATTTTTTTCTCATGAGCTTATTTGTACATTAGGAATTTTTCAATCATACTTAAATGATTGGTTTTCTCTCAGGTATTTATATCTTATCTCTTACTCCAGCCACTCCCTAAAGCAGTAAATTTGGAAAACATATTTATTAAAAAGATACACTAAAGGGAGGCCTGGGTGGCTCAGTCTATTAAGCATCTGCCTTCAGCCCAGATCATGATCCCAGGGTCCTGGGATCCAGCCCCAAATGGAATGGGGCTCCCTGCTAGGTGGGGAGTCTGCTTCTTCCTGACCCTCCCCCCTGCTCCTGTGCACACAGGTTCTCTCTCTCTTTCAAATAAATAAAATCTTGAAAAGAAAAATACTAAAGAGAAATAATTCAAGTAAAATTCTCATACACAGGCTTCTTCGGTGTTCAGACAATTTTTCAAAAGTTGAGTAATAAAAGCTGTGCTGGAAAAATCACTTAATTTATCATTTGTCATCACATTATACAGTTTTAAACTAATAAATCCTACAAAAAATTTTTTTTTAAGGGAGACATTAGGGAATTAATCTATAGGATCCCTCTCTCTCTCTCTCTCTTTCTTTTTTTTTTTTTTGTTTCATGTTCTGAGCAAATTAGAGGGAGACAGAGCAAAGCTGTCAGAGACGAAGATATAAGCAATTAATTTTCTTTGAATTTTTAGATACCCTTTGACTTTCAGAAGAGCTGTAAAGACAGTATGGAACATTTCCATGGGACTTTCTTCTCCTCCCTCCCAAAGTCAACATCACACATAAACACTGGTTCAGTGCTATCGACTAAACCGAAGACATTATTTAGATTTCCCAGATTCTTCACTAAGGTTTCTTTCCCTGTTCCAGGATCTACATTGCTTTCAGTTGTCCTGTCTCCTTTGTCTCCTCCAGTCTGTCACCATCTGTCAGGAGGTTTTGTAACACATGACCTTGGCAATTTAGGAAAAGTACTCATCAGGTATTTTGTGACTGTCCCTGAATTTGGACCTGCCTTATAGTTTTTAATTATTAGACAGAGTTCATGGATTTTGGGAATCCAAGAGAAGTCATGTCCTTGTCATAATGCATTATAATAATCACAGCATTAAACACATTTTACTACTAGTGACCACTGGAGTCATGAATAATGCTGACTTTTCTACTTATATTCTTTCTCTATTCATTAATTGAAATTCTAAAGGGTAAGTTGTCTCTTCTTTCTGATTTGTTTATTTATTCATGCAATCATTTTTATCACAAATTCTTATTTTATTCTTTGATTAACAATCCAGTGCTGTCATTATTTCCTGTGTGCTTCTGATTGTTCCAACTGTGGCCTCGGAGGCTCTTTCAAGTTGGCTCTTGTGTTCCTTTGAAATGTTCTGTTTGTTTGCTGTTTTGATCTTGTTCTTTTGTTTGTTGGCTTATTCTACCTTTCCTTTCTGAAACCACAAGATGATCCGGATTCATCTTGTACTTTCTCCACCTCCACCTTGGAAAAAAAACCACTTATCCAAGTAATTTTATTACTTTATATTGGAAAATGGAATTTATAAATCAATATGTGGATGCTAGGTGTATTCATTGCTTCTGGTGTGTGACTGCTTCTAGGTAATCCCAGTGCACAGAGCTGGGGAATATACGGATGCAGACCTTTCCATGTGCTCTCCATCTGTGCGTGTATATTACACATCCTAAGCATAAGTACATAGAAACATTAGTTTATACCCATATATCTGCTTCTAGTTTATTCAATCCTTCCTCTTTCTTTATTGTAACTTCTTTCTCAGGCAGGGAGAAACTTAGCTCTACCTACAAAATACCTATTCGTTTAACCAGAGTGTAGCTGTAATTTCAAAATTACCACTTTGTACTGACATGAGAAACAATTTAGGAACTAAAGCACCGTGTCCCCTGCTTTTCGAAAGTCCTCCTAATTCCATTTTGCTTTCACATTAGTACTGTTTTCCATAGCCAAAAGAAGAGGATTTTTGCTTTTAGAAAAACAGGCAGAAGCTAAAATAGCTTTCACTGTCTATATTGCAATGAGCCCTTATAAAGGCAGCTTGCATTCTAAGCATTGAGAGGGACCCAGCCAAGCTGTTTTTTTCCCCTGGGCAACTGCACTCACTCAACATCCAGCTCCCAACTCCCGTATACTGGAAATGCATCTGTGAGCATTGGAGTTTTATCTCCATTTATTTTTTGCCTCTGTTAGTAAGATGTGTCCTCAGGTGTGTATGCATTATGCATTTTGATCACATATATAACCAGGATCAGTGGCATGCATAGTGTATTTGACATCAGGGCAAATCATTTTTTAATGCACCTTCACCCATCCAACAAAATAAATATTAGTAATAATCAGGTAAAAAGCAGTAACGTTCATTTTCCTAATTTGCTCTTTAGCTTTAAAACTAATAATGTAAGAAAACAAGACATTTCATTTTTTAAAGATATTTCTTAAATTCAGTAAAATATTACATATATGAACAAAAATTTGCATTTTCAAAGAGTAAATGGTAGACCTCTCAGTCTGCCTTATGTTAATGTTTCAAATGTTAAAGACAAGAACTTCATTCAGGTGGTTCTATAGAGAGACAATGGGGATGACCCAAATTTTGACTTTGTCTTTTGCAATTGCTGTGCAATCATTGTTTGTTTTGAATCTAATGCTTTTGTGTAGGAACATACAGTGTAACAGGAGTTGGAGGCATACATTTTAACAATGCTGGACTGTAAGGAACTTACATATATAAGACGAACACATGTAACTGATTCCACCTTTGTCAGAGACCAATAATAGAACTAGGAGTTCTCTGAATTCACCTTTTACATAACACACAGAGTTTATTAAAGGATATGTACTAAAATGGCTGATGTGATGCTGACATCTATTACCAAAATTAATAATATTAAAATGATCAATATTGACTATGTCAATTGTTCAGAACGTAAACCAAGACAAGACGTTTGGGAAAGGTTATTTGCCCATTGACATTATTTAGAATTTCTAGGGCAGAGTTATAATAAAAATCAGGCCATCTTTTCATCTTCTTTTTTTCTCTCAAGTCGTTTTTGTTGTAAAACTCTCTATGGACAAGGCATTCTCTAATTTCCTTCACCCAGGGCAGAATGCTCCTACCTCCTCACCTGTGGTATGTCACTGCCTAAAAACGGAATGGCTGGTCATGGGGTATGTGTAATGTTCAGCTTAGTATATACAGCCCATATCTGTCTGCACAGATCTGTAGAAATCTGTACACTTCTACCAGTATGTGAGACTTCCAGCTGTTCCTTATTTTATTACCAATTGTTTGACCTGTCAGGTTTTCAATGTTAACCATTCTACCTATATGTTTCTCAGTGTGGTCTTAGTTTGCATTTGCCAAATGACTAAAGAGGATAAGTGCTCTACATACTTTTGGATATCTTTTTTTGCACCCCTAATTGGATTACCTGACATATTTTCTTTTAATGATTTACATATTCTGGGAACAAGTACTTTGCTGATTATAAATATTGTAAATACCTTCTCCCATTCTGCTTTTTTCTTTAAAAGCTCTTACTGATATCATTTGTTTAATAGAAGTTCATTTAGAAATAATTGCCATTTATTAACATTTTGTTCATGGTTAGTGCTTTTATGTTCTCCTTAGGACAGAAATTCCTCATTTTAACAAAGACAGATTTATCAATGTTTTCTTTGATGGTTAGGGCTATTGTGTCCTGTTTGAGAAACCTTTACCTACTGCTAGTCATAAAGATGATCTTCATTAGTATATAGATGCTTTAATCCTTTTAAAAATATTTATCTATTTTAGAGAGAGAGAATATGTGTGATCAGGCAGAAGGGCAGAGGGAGAGGGAGAGGGAGAGTAGGAATCTCAAGCAGACTCCCTGCCAAGCACAGAGCCCATCTTGGGTCTCCATCTCACGACCCTGAGATCATAGGAGACAATTTCCTAGTGCCATTTAATGAATGTACAATCTTTCCCTACTTCTCTGCACTTTTCATCTAAACTAGCACTAATACTGAATTACCTTCCTTGTGCATTATATATTTGTATTTCAGTGTATGTGTACTATTTGTTCAATTTATGAAAGTTTGCTTTGATTTTTTCGTACTCTTTGCATTTCTATGTAAAGTTTAGAATCAACTTGCCAATTTTCACCAAAATACCTGCTGGGATTTTTCTTGGGATTGTTTTGAATCTATAGCATTGAGGTCTTGTGTGTTTTTTGTTATATTGATTCTACTGCGTTTGATATGCAGTTGACAATTGTGTATTTTGAAAAGTTGTATTTCCTACTTTTCATCTACTAGTATATGGAAATATAATTGCTTTCTCTTCACTTATGTTGAATGATTAGGTAAATTCATTTCTTAATTCTAATATTTTATTTCTAATTTTAATAAATCCACATGAAAATCATATAATCATGTTTCATTTCATTGTTTAGAATTCATAACACACACATTCTTTTCTTTTTGTGCTGGTCAGGATCTTAGATACAATTCCAAAGCATGGAGAGGAAGGAACATATTTTTCAGGTGTGTAATATGAATATCTCACCATTCAGTATGCTCTAAGTTTTCAAGATATCTCTTTATCAGGTAAAACAAATTCCTTTTCACTTCCAGTTTGTTGAATTTTACTCTATATTTTGTTGGCATTTCTTGAGATACCATGTGATTTTACTCTTTTATTCTTTAAGTGTGGTTAATTCTCAGTGTGTTTTTAGTGTTGACTGAAACACCAAATATTGACTGAAACTTGAATATTATACCAACCTTGCATTCCTGGGATAAACTCAGCTTTTTGTGATACATTTTTTTCAAATATCCTAATTGATTCAGCTGTTGATATTCTGTGCAGATATTTATACTTATGACGGTAAATATCACTGACCAGAGATTATCTTTTCTTGTAATAGTTTTTCAGGTATCCTGATCACAATTATGCTGGCTTCAAAGAACATGTTTGAAAAGTGTTCTATTCTTTATATCCTTCAGAAGAGTTTTTATAAGATTGGTGGTTTTTCTTCCTTTTATTTTTAAATAGGTTTATTGGATATAAATTTTATACAATATATGGCACTTAAAGTGTATGATTTGATGGGTTTTTATCTATCTATCTATCTATCTATCTATCAATCATCTATCATCTAACCACCTATCATCAATCTTATTCTATTGACCTATCTATATCATGGAGCCATTGGCACAATAAAGGTAATTTACCACCCCCAAAAGTTTTTGGTGCCCTTTTTGTAATGCATTTCTCATCTCCAACCTTTGTCTTCAGGCACACACCTAGTTTATTTATATCCCTACAGGCTAGTTTGTATTTTCTATAATTTATATAAATACAATCATACAGTATGTGGTCTAGTTTTATTTGCTTCTTACACTCAACATAATTACTTTGAGATTTATCGACATTTTTGCAACACTTGGTATAGTAAGTCTTTTCAACTTTGGCCATTCTAGTAGGTGTGTGGTGGTATCTCTTTGTGGTTTTAATTTGCATTTTATTATTTTAAAATTTTAATTAATTTTTAAAAATTGTTATACAATCTAAAAAACTGACACAGAGTAAAAGTCACTCTTAATTTTTTACAGATCATGGATTTTGACAAATGCATAGTGTACTCTGGATTTTGACAAATGCATAGTGTACTCTATGTACTACCAAAATCAAGATACAGAATAGTTCAATTACATCCAAAAATTTCAACATGCTATCCCTTTTCTGTCAAACCTCTTCTCACATGCAATTCTTGCCAACCACTGACCTTTCTTCTGTTCCTACAGTTTTTGTTTTCCAAAATGCCATGTAAATGAAAGCATAGAGAATGTGATCTTTTGGGTCTAACTTTTTTTACTTAGTGAAATGAACATGAAATTCATCAGTATCTTTGTGTAAAGAAATAGTCCATGATTTTGTGTTGCTGAAGAGTGTTACAATGTATGGATGTGTCACAGTTTCTTTACCCACCCAGTGATTGAAGGATATTTGCCTTGTTTCTAGGTTTTGGTAGTTATAAAATTTCCATAAACATTCATGTATAGGTTTCTATAAGAATATACATTTTTATTTTTCTTGGGTAAATACCTGAGAGTAAGGTGATTGGGTTATGCACTAACCTTGTGTTAACTGTTTAGGAAACCATCAAACTATCTTCCGAAGTAGATGTATCACTCTGTATTCCCACCAGCGGCAATGTATGAGAGTTTCAGTTGCTCCACATATTCAAATGGTATCTCATTATGGATTTGATTTGCAATACCGTAGTGATTAATAATGTTGAACATTATTCATGTGTTTATTTGCCAGCCATATAATTCCCTTGGCAAGGTGTCTATTCAGATCTTTTGCTCATGATTTTTAAAATTGAATAGCTTGTTTTCCTATTGTTGAACATTGAGAGTTAGTTATATTGTGGGTTGCAAATCCTTTGTTAGATGTATGATTTGCACGTATTTTCCTCTACTCTGTGACTAGGCTTTCTTTCTCTTAACAATGTTAAATGTAAAACAAAAGTTTCCAATTTCAATAAAGTTAAATTAATTAATTATTTTACTTTTATGATTTGTGCTTATGCTATTATATCTAAGAACTGTTTACCTAATCCAAACTCAAAAATATTTTCCCCTATGGTTTTGTCTAGAAGTTTAATAATTTTACATTTACATTTTGATTAATTGCTGTAAGAGTTCCGAGGTATTCATGAAGGCTTACTTTTTGCATATGAACATCCAATTGTTTAAGTGCTATTTACTGAAAAAACTATCCTTGTATTAATTGACTTACCTTTGTGCCTTTGTAAGTGGTATTGTTTATTACATTTAAATGGATTATTGTCAGAAATAGATAAATGCAATTCATATTTGTATATGGATCTTGTTGATTCAACCTTGTTGAAATCATTGATTACTTCTTTGCAATTACTTTGTATTGCTGTGTAATTACTTTATATTACTTTTTAATTCCTTTTTTCTTGTCTCATTTTGATGTCAGGGTAATACTGGTCTCATGGAATGAGTTGGGAAATAGTCCCTCGTGTCAATTTTCTAAAAGAAAATGTCATATCTGTAGGTAGGCAAATAACAAATACCAGAAAAAGGAAGCAACATATTGGCTAAACTCTGCATATCCAGTTGTGTCCACACTCACCAAATAAAAAGTTGCTTAAGGAATGGCAAGTTGTATAAAGGATTATGAGCAAACACAAATGTTATCTTAGAGGATGCTCCTCATCTAAAAACATGAAACAGGTGAAAGGACGTTTAACTCTCTATTTTATTTCTCTTGAAAAAAGAAAATCAGTTCAAGTTCTTACTTTTCTTTAGGAATAAGTCAGGGGCTTCTGAAATAAAACCATATTCTAGATGCAATGCCTGTTTCAGAGAATCCTGGCATCAGATGAATTCACTTCTTGTTCATGAAGCTGACCAGGGACACGCACAGAGAAAGTTTATCTTCAGTTTACATATTGCCCAAATGAAAAGTAACAATGAACGGATTCATTCAGGGTTAATGGCAAATCCAGAAACCATTAGACCTCTTGCCTCTCACTGTGGTATTATAGTTGTTTCCTTAGTTACATTTATTTCGGTGAAATGACTTTTCATTTTTATCCTATTAGTGACTTTAGAGTCTAACTCCAAATAAAATGCAATTTTGCAGTAAAGTAATTCTTATCAAAAGCAGGCTGCTTCTCCTGTAACCCTACCTCTTAATGGTAGAGCCCTGAGGGTCCCGGTCACAGGCCTCTTTCCCATTGCTTCTCACCCCCAGATGATGTGGGTGTCCACTTTTCCTGTGTCTCTTCCTTTGTGGCGTTGCTCTTTGCCAATGCCATTTAATGAGAAGAGTTGTCCTTTGAGGTGCTGCACATCACCTGCCATAGCAGTGGAAAGGTGGCCCACACCAGCCCTTCAGAGCATCTTCCCAGAACAGTGAGTGGCAGAGTCCTTCTGGGGATTCACATGATTGCTGGGAGAGAAAGCATCTCTTTTTTTCTCATGAGACTTACGTTAAAATACCATGTGAGCCTGGAACTGGGAGAGACTTTCTGGAATATTACACTAAGAGGAAAGAACACTCTCCTGCGCCCTGCCCCCCCCCCCCCCCGCCCCAGAAATCCATGGGTGTGGGAATAGAGACAGAGAAGATAGAAACAAGAGAGAGAGAGAGACAGAGAGAAAGAGTAGGAATGAGAAAGAGAACTAAAATTATCATTTAAATATCATGTGACAGATATGCCTAAAGCCTCAGCCTTGCTCTTTTTCTGTTGATGAGTCAAGAAATTGCCTTTTGGCGATGCCTGGGTGGCTCAGTCAGTTAAGCATCTGCCCTAGGCTCAGGTCACGATCCCAGCATCCTAGGATTGAGCCTTGTGTCCAGCTTTCTGCTCCTTGTGGAGCCTGCTTCTCTCTCTCCCTCTGCCCCTCCCCCTGCTTGTGCTCTCTCTGTCTCTGTCAAATCAATCCATTGATCAATCAATCTTTAAAAAAAAAAATAAAATAAATTGCCTTTTGTTTCAGTTAGTTAAGTTTTTGGCACTTTCGGCCAACAAGTGCTGACCACCAATCTAAGTGTTTGCATTCATTTACACTTGCTGACAGCTTACACTCCTCTATTCCCACTTTAGACTCTTTTCTGAACCCTAGATTCATCTCCATGGGCAAACCTGAATTTCTGCTTGGATTTGGATGACTTAGGCAGTTAGACCTTCCATGTTTGAAGCCAAACAACTGGTTTCCCCACAGACCTACTCCCCCACTTTCTGCATCTCCATATGTCACCACCACTTCCCAGTCACTCCCATACCCTCGAGCTCCCCCAACATCAGTCCTCCAGCAAGTCCTGCTATTCTCACTCCTGGAATGTTCCACGGATCTCTCTGTTTCTCTCTGTTTCTACTGTCTCTGCCCCAGTCTAGCACCATGGCTCACTGCATGTGCTTTCCTTCTAGCTGCTTCGCCACTTTCACTTTTGGTTCCTCATGATCCAGCCTCTGCACTGCTCCTGAAGTGATCCTTTAAAAATGTAAACTAGTCACTTTTGTTCCCCTGCTTGGAACTTTGTAATTGCTTCTAATCGCACATAAAACAAAGCTTGAATTCCCTTTCCTGGTCTGGAAGCCTTTCTCTAAGCCTAATCTCATCTCTCCCCCGGCCCTGTACTCTGTGGTTCATGCACTGACCCCAGGCACACTGTCTGTCCTTGTACCTCCCTCCCTTTCCTTGAGCATCCTCCCCCTTTATGGCTTCATCTAAGTGATGTCTTCTCAGAGATCATCCCGGACCCCCTACCTAATGCAAGGGTACCTCTCACCTACACCATGATTCTCTGCCAGAATACCTAGATTATACATTTCCTATCAAGCATGATAACTAATAATTATGTTTTTGTTTTGTTAGTTGGTTTCCCTTTTGTCTGCTTCCACCACTAGACTGGACAGTGAGGTCTATGAATGGAAGAGCCAAGCCTCTTGCCTGCTGCTAACCATGAAGCTCCAGCTGCCTGCCAGCAACACAGACTCTAAAGTATCTGCTAAATGAATCAAAGAAGAAATGTACAAATGAATGAACTCTACAGGGCATAGTAAGGAAAGATTAGAATAGTGGAGACTCATTCCATTTAGAGTGATGTGGGAAGACTGCTCTGGAATAAGAAGCATATGAGTTAAACTTGGAGCAATAGTTTGGGGGAATGGTGGGAAAAAGGAAATAGTTCAGAGAAAACCTAGGGGAGAGAGAGAGAGAGAGAGACTGTGTGTGTGTGTGTGTGTGTGTGTGTGTGTCTGTGTCTCTGAGGGATATGTTGTGTATGCTGGCTCCTAGTGTGGTTACCTACGGAGGACAGAGGTGCAGGAGATAGAAAGTCAGCCTTGGTAGGGAAGGCGAGGCCAAATCATGGATGTCATTGAATACCACACTTCATTTAGCTTGGACAAAGCTATAGTTCTGAGGATAACAAAGGCTGGGTACAAAAGTAATAGCTGTGGTCAGAAGAAAGGAAAGTAACAGATAGGAGGTTATGTGGTGGTAAAATGTATAGATCTAGTGACCAACGGAACGTTGATATGTTGATGGAGATGGACAAGTTAAAGCTGACTGGAGCTTGTAAACCTGTGTGACTGGGGCACAGATGCATGAACAGACAGGAAAGCTGAGATGGCTGTGTGTGACCTGGGAGGTATGAACACCCCCAAACAGATACATTCAGAAATGGCCAAACAATATTGGAAAAGGTGGCACTACAGCCTAGCTGAAAAATCAAAGAGAAATCAGTTAATCAGCAACAACTACTGAAAAGAAATGTATTGAGTATGTCCTATTGACTGACAGTATCACCAGTCAGTGTTTAGTGTGGGGAAAGAACCCAGTCTGGTTATTTCTAGCAGAGAAAACAATTGAATATGTGTATTATGGAGAATTTGATGTTTATTTAATCATGGGAATGGCTAGAGGAACTGCATGTCTCAAGCAGACTCTTGTCAAGCTTCTGGCCTCAAGCACCTCTGGTCCAGTTGTCAGAAATTACTTTCGGCACCTACAGGCCTGGAAAATGCTCTGCTGTGACCACTGTGGAGGTCACAGCCACTCCTAGTGGCAAGCTGGGGAACCGGCAGTAGAAATGGGAATCCAACTGCTGCTCCTGCTGGGGCAGAAGGGGTCAATCCCCTCCAGCTCTTGGCTGTTTCCTTCTGCCTTCCCAATATGGTGCTGGGGGGTCTCAATGGCAGAACCCCAGATATCCTGAATTGTCATGCTGAATGTCCTGAGAACATAGAGTTAGTCTGCCAACCCTTTATTTGCAGATGATGGGGCTTCAGGGGACTAAACTGGGAATGGGTACTGGGTGTCACACTGGGCACGGGACAAAGGGCTAGACATACACTTCCACACCTCCTTTTCACCAAGAAATACTAAGTAAGTCCTACCACAACCCTCGTTCTACAGATCAGAGCAGGAAGATGTAGAGGAACTTGACATGTGTCTGCATTCAGTTGGGGGAGCCAAGATCTGCATCCAGACACTGTGACTTCAACGCCCACATTCTTTAGCTGGTGTTTGGTTTTCTCCTTAGAAATAACAGAGATCTTGAGCTCAACTTCTGGGCGATTCCTGAATGGAAGGAATCGGCAGGGGAAGTAGACATAGTAACTGAGCCTAAAGAAGGTTTAGGAGAGCATGCTCAGGTCAGAGGAAGGGAATAATCCACAAGGGACGTGGTGGCTGATGGTCAGTTGGTTTAAAAACCGAGAAGCCTTCCGACTAAGCAAAAAGCAGATCATTATCACCCTTGCTGTCCCCAAATTCTGTAACCAAGGGCTCTAGCAGTAAAGTCATATGGATTAGGAAGTGGAAAGTTCTTAACATTTGAACACCACATTCCTGGTATTTTACCCAAATATGCTTTCACAACTCCCTTTTCACTTAATATTTATTTAAAAAACTGGTTATTCAGTCACCCTGATTCATCAGGACCATCGGGAGAACTCGGTGTTTGTTGCTATAGGGACCCACAGAATCATGCCATGTGACTATTTTTGCTTTGAGTGGGAGCTGGTTTGATATCCTGATTCTACCCTCTGGAGATACCGAAACACGGCCCTGGAACACATTTTCTGAGTCCCTGTTGTGTGGTGACTTTGAGTGGGAATGTCACTTATAACAGTCAAGGTACCTTTGTGTGGAGGTTTAAGACAGCAGAGCACTCCCGCTTCTGGTTTGACGGTAGGCAGCATTTTGCCCTAATTCATTACGCATTGTCCCACCATGAGGCTACCTACATACTGTTCCCGCTCAGATGTAGAAAGACATGTTAGTAGGAACATATATTAATGATGATGACATGACAGAAGGGGAACGTTTCCTGCTGCAGGGTCAGCAATGATTCTGAGCATTCTGAGCATTCTTGAAATGCTCCAGATGGCAAAACTCCCATTCTTTTTTTACATGCAAACAGGGGCCTCGTTTGGTAAATTTTTTGGCAACAAGATATAATTACAACTTTGGAATGTGCGTTCTAGTATCAGCTACTCTAATGAGTTATGAATGATCAGATCCAGGTAGCCTGTAAGGAGAAGTTAGTTCGTGTGCTCAAGTGACTCCACCAGCATCTGGGCTACAAAGATCAGTGATTTGCCCAGTGTTGAAGCATTGACATCTGGTTCTTGAACTTTTTTTCTAGACCTTGGCTGATCTTATTCCTACAGAATGGCAAGCCTTAAGGATACATTCTGCTAGTGAATATGGGACTAACCTAGAATCGATGTAAAATTTGCACTGTAATTGTGGTCTAGCCAAAAACTAGTCTATTGTCTTTGAACGATTATTTAGGACACTCTTCTGCTATATAAATTAGCTTTTAGACATTGCTGCGCTGATGAAAATGAAAAAAAAATGTGTGATAGGGAGAAAAAGACGGAAACAGAAAAAAATAAAAATCACATTTATTTAAACAAAAATATACACACAGTGTACAATGAATATGGTTTACATGGAACAATAAAATAAAATGATTTTTCTTCAAATGCCAGTATAACGTGATCTAACCTATCTCTGCCCCATTTCCTAGGAATACACATTATTGGCTCATCTAGAATATATACTTAACATAAAAAGAAAACAAATGCCGCCATTTCAGATAAGTACCACAAGAGTCTGAAAATTAAGTGTTAGGTTAAACAATATAATAAAATATTCACATGAGAAGTATATGTGTACAAAGAACACATTTGTGCAAGGAAACGGGAGTGTCTCTCCACTTACACATGTGTGGGGCCTGCCTTTGAAAAGTTTGAAAAGTACTTTGACATCAAATATTGTTTTAATATTGACAGTGATATAAAAACAACATAGGACCTATATCAATGGGAAAGCAATCTTGCTAATACGTGCGTCAATATTGCCTGCTAGACAATGAAATCGTACCAAGTGATCATTAGAGTTGGACTGCTGGGTTATGTATGCTCTTTTGTGACTGTAGAGTCATTTCAGTGATTTTAGGAAGCCTGTGAATATATTCATGCTATGAGTAGGAAAGTGCAACATCATCTTAAGGAACTCAGTTTACTAAAAGATAAACAAGGTCTGGCTTATCAGGAACCATTGCTTGTGTTAGGCCTTCTCTTTCTTGATATTCACTCTCTGGGGACTATACTTCATTGTGAGCCTTTTATTCTTTTTTTGATTTATAATTCTAAATGTTCACATAATCTATGATATTCAAGCTGAGGACAGCTAATTGCATGTACAATTTATTTTTTGGCTGATATTACCTTATAATTCTTTTTCTTACTTCCTTTGTACTAGTAGCCAGAGAGGCTTTGTTTCTTTGACATCAGAAATACTTTAGACTCTCTTATGTGCTTAGAAATAAGATTTGAAGACTGATTAATGTGCACCATGACTCAGAAAGTAAAAATCCAAATTTCCATACCTTAACTTGATACCTAATTGGTTCACAATATTTTATCTAAACACTGATTTTATTTTCCTCTTCTTAAAGATAGTTTTGTTATAGGTAGCATCTATGTGGGTAGAAAGTTCTAACTTAGAACTGCCAAAGAAACAAAGGATGTAATATATTGGGACTTTCTTTGTAAAGCAATAAAATATAAATATGGGGGGGGAAAGCATAGCTTCTGCTGACTGCAGCTGTGCTAAATGAATGTCAATTCACACTAAAATTGTCAATCAACCACACAACGCTCAGCAAATCATTCTCTTCAGTGGTGCATTATTTGTAAAGCCTCCAGCTATTAGGGATGCTTTGTGTTCAACAGGCTCGCTTCCCTTCCTAACTGCTGATCATGGTTTTTCTCGGGCCAGTTTCTTAAATCTGTGATAAACATTAATTTATTTCCTAAAGATTACAAAAGGTGCCCTGCATATTGAATTAGACAATTGATATGCCATCCTGCTTGGAAATCAAACATCTAAAACATCTGTAATGTTCTAGCATACTGCCAGAGTTTAATTTGCCTAATCTAACAGTGTGGATTTCAACCAAACTATACTTATTAGAATCTGGACACAGTGATATGGTACCATTTTTCCTGCATTTAGAAAATGCTAAAATTATAAACTTAAAAACTTATACTAAAGCACATTTTTGGTGATATTCTAATTAGGCTAACATTTCTCTGAATTTAGCCCATGGTTGTTATTGCTTATGCTAAGGCTGCATTGCTAAGATTTCCCTTGCAGAACATCAAGAGAGATACATTTTTAAATGCATCTGTATGAGTATATAATTTAATTATGAAGAACATATAAACATCAAATATTACTTATAGTCTAATAGTTGTTTTTAAAAAGGGGAACAACCAAAACAAAATTGTAGCCATCTGAAGATGCCTGATTGCACTTAATAGTATATTAATACTTTCATAATGTTTTCAATTATTTGTTGTTTGCTGGAGAAAAAAGGTGGAATTCAGTTGTATGCTGGTAAATGTTTACAACTGGTTTTCCAGGAATTAAAGGTCCCAGTTTGCAGCACTGGGTCATTTTTGGATGTAAATACTCCCACTGTGGTCAATTTCAAGCTGCCCACCTGATGTTTCTGGGTGTGGAGTCAGGAAGAGATGCAGAGTAGTCCATGATGATACAGTGTTTCCACTGTGCAGAGATAATGGACATAAATAACCTCAGAAGCACAGGTAAAGAGTAAAATGAAGGAAAAAAAATTAGGAAGTAGTAAGTTTTGATCATGATCCTTATTTTTAATAAAATGTATTTAATTGCTTTTGATAATTTAATAATTCATGATGGTGTGTTTAACAACCGGCTCACAAATTTCCTGAAAATTTAATGAGAGTTAAATTTAATTTAACTCTCATGAGTCTGCATGAGTCAGTTCTAGTGCACCACTGGTATCCTTTCTCCTTGGTTCATGCATCATACTTTACACAAGGAGGGGCTTGATTTGTTGGGAAGGAAAGCATTACTCCATACAGATCTTTTTCTTTTCCACTCAGAGTCTTATTTCATGCAAAATACCATATGTAGTGGAGGGGGGAAAAGGGGAAAAAAGGAAAGTATCTTC
Source organism: Lontra canadensis (assembly GCF_010015895.1). Lineage (NCBI taxonomy): Eukaryota > Metazoa > Chordata > Mammalia > Carnivora > Mustelidae > Lontra > Lontra canadensis. The sequence continues at coordinate 68,876,873 of NW_022630995.1, read as the reverse complement.
CACCCAGATGCTGGCTTTTAAGACTTCACAGATTTTCAGAACAAAAACAGGGATCTGTCTTATAAAGTAAGAACTGGAGGTTAGTCACATGCTATACTGCTCTAATTAGTTAGTTGGTCATTTTAGCACAATTTGTCAGCAGGATCAAATTGTGGCTCTGACTCATGGGATTACTGGACTGACTAAACACCAAAGGATTGTTTTAGTAGGATACAGACAAGATCCAAGACGATATTTACAAAGAAAAAAAAGAAAAACCAAACAACCATGTGGGAAATTAACGAATGCATCCAAATGTGGGTCTGCTTCATTCAAATATTTGAAACTTTAATGCTGAGCTGTTTAGTGGTACATTTTCAGGCTCTGGGTCTTTTGTCACTGGGTCAAACATAATCAAGATTTCGCCTTCCCTTGTTTTTAAATATGTTTTCTGTAGAACTCTGCAAACAGCTCTACAGAATTGATATCTGCATTTGATAACTACATTAGAGGGAAACATATTTTTAGCCAACAAATTTTTTTATCTTGTTTGGAAATGTCATTTTCTTGGTTCAGTTTCTGGCTCAATCTGATCTCTTGAAATAGGTCTGCTCGTGTATATTTTAAATAAAAAGAGAGGAAAGCATGACTAGGCTGTGTTTTTACAAAGGAGATCTTAAAACTTTCTAACATTTGGTCTTTGATCTAGGAAACTGCAAAAAGTTAAGAAATAGTGAGGTGGATTTCCAATGGTACTTGGACTAGCTCTCAGGAAGGGAGCCGTATTGCTGTTGGTATGAAACATGAATTTTCTTGGTTAAATCCACTTTTAACAGTATGCACAGATACAGGCTTTATAAAGGGAAAGGCAGATGACTCTGCTAATAATTAAAGAAAACTTCTATGGATTTGTATTGCAGTAATCTCCAGCTTTTGAGACGTCTCTATCAGAACTTACTAAAAAAGAAAGAAAATATATCTTTGGGATATCTTCCCCAAATAGAAGACCCTACTTATTGATTTTCTATTTAATAAATATTTTTTTCTGTATCTGAGTCAAGAGTTCTCATTTTTAAAAATACAAACAAAAATGACTTTATAAGAGTATTTACAAGACGATACATTTTCATTTAAGGTCTCTTGGAACACAGACCACTCTTTGATATACTGAACGAGGCTTCATTGTTACTCAAGGAAACCTCTGTCATCCCAACCTCTTTATTTAAATCCAATGGGATCATGGAAATAACCCAAATCCTATCATTTTCAAATAAAATTGACCAACTCAAAAATTTTATTTAATCACTGAAATGGAGAATGAAGCATAAGGGAGAACACCAAGAAACTTGGTCCGTAAATAGATCCATAGTACACAGCATCTTTTTATTGAAAAACCTGGAAACTGTTTGTAGATGACCTCAAATACAATGCCCACAAGTCACTAGCTAAAATAATGGATTGAAAGTTCTAGTATGAAAGGCGCCAAACAGTTATCAAAAATTTGTAGCAATCTGAAAAACCCAACATGAACCTAGAGATCTGCTTGGAGTCCTTAGTTCAATAGACATCTTAGCCAAGAAGCTGTCACACTAGCTATGAAAAAAACCCATAATATCACCCACTGAATGTGGGCACAGCCAGGAGAGGTCTACGTAACAGCCCTCCAGCATTTCCAAGGGGAGATTTATGCTCTGGATAGCATACTCTTCCAATGAATGAGGAAAAAGAATAAACTCAACATCTGGAGAAAACAGGTTTCATTTATTCAGACCATTATACTCCAAGGCTCAATTCTGGCAATAAATGCCAAATTCTATTTAACTAACTAGCATTCTCCCACAATTTTCATGTATATTTTTAGCATGGCAATTTGGAGAATAGACAATCCACAGGCCAGGAAGGTAAGAAGAGATTGTAATCATGGTTCTAAAATTATCTAGGTGGATGACTGGGGTGCATCTCTTCCTGGTGCTTTAATTTACCCAATTACATTGGCCTTATACAAGATGATCTCCAAAGCAATTTCTAATTTGGAATTTTGGAAAACCTATGGTGCAATTTTCTGGAGAATAAATTCCAAATTCAGGTTACCAGAAATAATTGTTTGAGTTTATCATTAGTTATGGCTGCATAGGTCTTAAAATGTTTATTCACATATGGTCATCTACGCCAGACACGCACACTTCCGCCATCTATATTCTGTAACAAGAGGACTATTGGGAAACATCACAAAGATAGTTTATTGACTCTTATGAACTTGGCTACATAAAGTTCAGGCTGATGGGGATTTTCACATTTGACATCAGCAGGCTGATCATCTTTCATTTCCTTGCAGTAGCTGTTCCTCGTCGTGTTTTTTCTACTAAACTATTCAACTTTTTCTATCACCACTTCTGTAATGGGGTCACATGACTCTCATCAGAGTTTTGAAAAGATACCATGTTGGGGAAAAGTCTCTCACCGTGTTGCTAACACTGTCATCTACCTGTGCGGGAGGACTGGTCTCATCTTGCCCAGAGGCCCCAAGTCTTTACAAGCACACCAGCAACCCGCTTCTGCCGTCAAGTTCATGCGTTGATGTTACCGAATTTTAATTCACTGGAAAAATATTTTCCAAGTCCCACACATGGGCTCTAAGTTTACATGTAAGAACAGCTGTGGAATAACATGTCTGAGTCTCCCTCCCCTTTTCCCCTCTCCTGTCTTCGCTTTGGAGGTCGAGAGCCCCTCTTTGAGTCACCTGTCCTACCTCTGTGGCAGCCTACATTTCCTCAGAATGCCTCTGGCTGAGGGACTCCATGAATGAAATGTCCCCGTCCTGAGCTGATCTCAGCCAGCGAGGGGCGATGCATTGAGACCAAGAACTAGAATCACAATGTTACTTGACATTTTGTAAATGGATTTCTTTCAGAGTAATATGCTAACACCTAATTCAAATAATGCCTAGATCTGGACAAACATCCCTGATCACCTCCCTCCACAAATTCGTGACAGTAAAAAAGTTAAAAGGGTGGAGATTATCCAACTGAAGCGTGTTTGTGTTCCTGTTTATTTGCATGTTGGTAAAGTTAGGTGTCAGCTTTTCCATAAGTCCCCTCTGGAGGTCGGTAGTATTTGGGGAAAGCCATCAGCTGTAGCATGTTGAAAGCATACTTCCTGCATTTGACATTCTTCAGTACATTCTCTATGCGGCATCCTTCTCTGGTGAAAGGGGAAAAAGTACAACTTCATGAAACACAGAATAAATAAATATGCTTTATTTGTTCAATGCAGAGTTGCAGCAACAGTCCAAGTAAAAATAACAAAGATTCAACTCTACATTTTTTTTTTTTTTCCCACAAATGATGATACATCTTACAAAGTTAAATCCTAGGCCAGGCCCAATACCGTTATTGCCCTCGGAAAGAGATGATTCAAGTCTCTTTGCTCTTAACAGATATTTAAGGTTTAATAAACTCTTTAAATATAATTTGCTCCACAATACAGCTTCACTTTAGTCTCATAAATATATCTGCCTTTTTTTTAAATAACTTTTCCACAAATTAACTTCTCAGTCTCTTTAAAACACATTAAAATCTACATGTAGCCCTAAGGATGCAGGTTCTAAGAATAAGGCATTTAATTGATTAAGTCTGGCCCTATAGATTTTTAAAGGAAAATTTCATCTCTATTTTACTTCATTATTTTAGCTGTGCAACGAAGAGAAGAATGGCTTTCCCAACAGCCTGGTCCAAGTCTCCGCTTTATAAAGGAAGGGGGCTTGTGCACAGACAGTACAAAAGTCACAGGTGCTGAAAATGGCGTGTGGGACACGAACAAGACCTGGTTAAAAAGAATAGAAAAGTACTCCGAGAGCCAAATCAACCCAAACAATAGTTACAAACAGGTTAATTTAATTACAAAACATAAAGAGCCACTCTCTCCATAAAATTGGGTGACAGTGAAAGGTCAATTGAAGCCAAGAACTAACATAACTCACAGGTTAAGGAATCAAACAGAAGGTTCTATCAGCGGACGGCAACAATGATATTAGCACAGTGGAAATCAAGTCTGGAACCTCCCACATCTCTAAAACTTGTCTCAGGGTTTCAACGCATTGTGCCAATTCATTCTTAATTGTTTTTGATAAACTGAATGGGAAGAGAAATGGGAGGTGCAGAACTTCAAGCTTTCAGGATTCTGTTCTTTGTCTTATTCCCAAGACAGTAATTTAAAAATTCTTTTGAGCTAGTTAACAGCGGGAAATACTTTTCCATGAACAAAAGAGCAAAATAATTCCCTTAATGCATAGTATTACTTTTTGTAGATTTTTAGGAAAAACAAACAAAACACAATTCAAACATTTGGTTTTTTTTTTTTAAATTCTGTGAATTTGAAAATGTAGAAATATTACAGCATCACCTCCCGTAATTTAAAGTCCATTGTCATTTGTAGAAAAGAAAGGAATACAACATAAAACTTATTGGTATTTGGCTAATAGTAACGCAAGACTTAGAATAAGCCACACAACTAGCAGATGTGAGCTGACAAGCAGCAAGGCGACAGGATAGAAGTGTCGAGAAGTTGGCTTGTTATCAGTTAGACAGCCTGTTTCGGGATCATCGGATTCATTCAGTGCTCCCTGGGTTTGTCTGCTGTTAAACAGGGGTGGGGAGGGGGAGTCAGGGGAGAAAAGAAAATAGTATAGCATTCACACAGGAAAGAAACTCAACCTTAAATATCCTGAAATACAACACATTATGTTACATAACACAGCTGTTTCAGATGGAGTTTTTATGCTAAACAGCCCCCAAAGCATCCTGCGCATCTTTTTCTTCCTGTACTACATTGACAACTGCATTTAAAAAAAAGGAGATTCCTTTTGCTTTTTGTGCAAGAGGGAAGAGAGAGACACTAAGATGATATTCACGTGGGCTGAATGTGTATGTACTGGGAAGAGTCCATCGCATAAGCATAACAGCACCAATCAATAAGACTACATGAATAAAACTAAAATATGGATCAACCCATAAAAAATAATCTGATAAATACATCTTCGGAAAACAAAATGAGAAACACAGTATGTAGTGAGGCAAACGGACATTCCTGGCACCTTGAAACACACCATCTATTGTCACTATACTACATAATGCATTTACAGTTATAAAAATGATCTGTGGAAATGGTTTGGTGTTTAAAATGAATGAAACACCCGACATGTCATCCTTGCCAGCCATACGATTCATTGAACAAAACCCGACTCAGCACCCTCCTGTTAGCTCAGCTCAGGAACTATGTGTTCTGCTGCTCATCTTACTTAGATGAGGTCGAATCTATCTCCAACGGACTCCTGATCTGAAAAGAGATCCGTATCTGCAGAGCGACTCTTTGAAAAAGAACAGATTTTCTGTGCACGTGAAAAATGGTCGTTGGTAATCGGGCTTAAAAAAGTGGCAGCCAGGGACCCCTGGGTGGCTCAGTTGGTTAAGCGGCTGCCTTCGGCTCAGGTCGTGATCCCAGGGTGCTGGGATCGAGTCCCACATCGGGCTCCTTGCTCGGCGGGGAGCCTGCTTCTCCCTCTGCCTCTGCCTGCCTCTCTGTCTGCCTGTGCTCGCTCGCTCTCTCTCCCTCTGTCCCTGACAAATAAATAAATAAAATCTTAAAAAAAAAAAAAGTGGCAGCCATCGTGGCACATCTGAAATCTGCCATGCTCATGTGAGTCGAAAATAAAAATTCTAGGTTCTATTTCATCAGTTGTCAGAATTTTCAGAATTTTAGTCACAGGTGTCCATTTCAATCTCAGGTGTCAAGGCATGGTTTGATCTTGATGAGCTCCTCCAGGTTTTTCCTCCAGGCAGAAAACTGGTTGTTACTCAGTCTCAGGAAGAGTGCCATGCGCACCAGCCCCCGAGCTTCCAGGCCCCCTTCAACCAGGTGTGGCCCCTGAAAACCTCCGACACAGGCACTCGTGATGAGGCATTTCACCGCGTCACTGGCCACACGGGCAGCAGCGGTGAGAATTACTTTTGAGCATCTGTCTGACTTAGTTTAAAGCATTCGTTCAGTCATGTTGTGCTGTGCTCTGGTGTTTCCTTGTTCTTTGGGAAGATCTAAGGACTCTGGAGCCAGGGACAATGTTAAATAGCAGCATCTCTGAATAAGATGCATGGTTTATTGAGCAAGAGGAGTTATTCTGGACTTGCATAATTCCCACTGTCAACCATATGAGTGACCTGGTTGCCTGTTCAGCATTCTATGGCACATTAGGTAGGAAATAGGCAGTAGGTTTTATTATATTTAATTTAATATTTATTTATTTATTTTTAAAAGATTTTATTTATTTATTTGACAGAGAAAGACCCAGGGAGAGAGGGAACACAAGCAGGGAGAGTGAGAGAGGAAGAAGCAGGCTTCCTGCTGAGCAGGGAGCCCGATGCGGGGCTCTATTCCAGGACACTGAGATCATGACCTGAGCTGAAGGCAGATGCTTAAGGACTGAGCCACCCAGGTGCTCCTAGGCAGTAGGTTTTTTTGTAGTATTTTTGTGATTAGGAAAAGCTTCCTTGCCTAATATTATTTCTCTGATATCACTACCATTCCCTCCCGTCCAGTTTTAAGGTGAAAGTTATCTGTAGCAAATCTTAACTTTGTTGAAACCTTGTTGCCTCCCAGTGTTCCCTGTTAGGAGACAAGTGTAGTCTCCTAGATCAACCCTACCTCTCTGTCATCTATCAATCATATTATAAATATTATATTCTGATTACAAATTTAGGTTAAATAGTAACCACGATCGATCAATATAATAGTATAGAAACACTCTCTCCCTCTGGAACTGCCTGTAGATAGGATCTGGCTAAGGAGTACACTACTGGCCAAAAAGTAAGTTGAAAGGATTTTGTGAAGTCCTTAATCCAAATACAGGGGAATAATTTGTACTAGATTTAAAAACAAAAACAAAAATAAAACAAGACACAAAAACCTGCCAGAGCACATTTCACATTTTCCAGTCTACTGAATTTGCCTTAGAAGTGAAAATTACTAAATTAAAAGGTTGTGGTTTTTTGTTTTGTTTCTGGAAAGATAGTTTTATAATTGAATCACTTTATTGTTTACTGACTTCCTTCTCTGGAGATTAGAATAATATAGGAAAAAAAGGCCTCACACATAATAATTCCATTATTCAGCTAGAATTGAAAGCCACGTGGTGGGGGCGGCTGCCACGGAACGTAAGGCTTGAGGCCCTGGACGATGTCGCAATGTGGTCACGGGTGCTAGTGGGGCTGTCTCCTTCTTTCTACTAAGAATAGCACAGATGGTCATTCCTCATAACCACAAATGAGTTTTTAAGCACTCTGCAAGCGTAAACTGCAAAGGATGTCTATGTATTGATATTGAGTAATGATATTAGGAATTTCCTCACCAGCAGATTATGAAAAACAACTAATTAGTGACTGCCTTGCAAGGTGTCCTGACCAACTAGAGTCGCTCATTTTAACCGTCATTGGTAGATCGCCATGGAAAAAATTACCATGTTGCCGCCACTGAAAATGTGACATGATCAGTCATTTAAGGGCAGTTACTGAATCTGCAGGATAGAAAATGATTTTTTTTTTCTTTACAGACCTGACAAAGCCATCACTTAAAAACAAGTAAAAAGATATGTCTCACTTTTAAATACATCACTGCTACCTGAGGAAACATTTCCTTAAATAAAACCCAATGTGCATGACTTGATGATATTCGTGTTTTTCTCCCTCTTTTCTGTGGGTGGCTAGGGTGTATGGTGGATCACATGTCCCCCAAGGCAGGTACCCTCTCAAACCACCCAGATCGCTAAAAACAAAAGCAAGAGTCTTCCTGTCTTCCCCTGCTGGGTTATCATTCATGAAGAGTTGTGCTATTTGGTACTTTATTCCTTTAACTGTTAGAGCTCTTCCAGCTCCCCCAAAGGAAAATTCCCAATTAATACTAAATTGAAATTGAAAAACATTTCCTCTGACCAGAAAGCTGATTTCCTCCTGTGCTAAAATGAGATCACTTCACATTTAATTATATCCAAGTTGGGGGCTGTGGGCACACCATCTTGAAATTATGAGCTAAGATTTTAAAGCCAATATTTTATAGAGCTTTACTTGATTCCACAATCACCTGATAAATCAATCTTAATCTTAATAGAGCACCATGTTTTAGGCCCTGGATTGCTGGGTTGCATCAGATTTTAAGTCTGTTGATCTGTTGAAAAGTGAATATAATGTAGGACTCTTTGAGACGGGTACAGAAATCATAGACTCATAGATTCTCGGGGGTAAAAGTGACTTCAGAAAATCTCCAAGTTGAACTGCACATTTTACAGATGAGAAACTAAATGTGAAGGCCTTGCCAATGCTTTACAATAATAATTGCAGGGAAAGGACCCTGAGAATGTAGTTAGCCTGCTTCGCAGCTTGCTTATATGGTAGTCTGATAAAATAAGGGGAGAAAGATTTCTTGTGTTAATTTAGATCAAGGTCCTGAAATTTAAAACTCAAAATACTTTTAAATGTCAAATTACCAAAACTTTCCAAACATTTAATTTAAAACTAGAATATCAGAAGTATATTTCTAGGACTTTTAAGAAACTGTACAACTATTTAAATACAGGGAAAATTTTGATAAAACAATGTCAGAGGTGGGATAATTTCTGGTGGCCTAGAAGGAAGATTAGCCTTTGTGGCCACTGGATCACTGGCCACGTTTAAGATGGTTTCTTCATTCTAACTGGTTTTCAGAATCTAATTCAAAATATATTATAAGAAAAGCCCCTAATTGAAGAAATTACTCAGAAGATGTAAGACCTTGTCACTCCTTTGAATGTCCAGGTCATAGAGTGTTTCTGGTCTTCTTGGACAAGTTTGGTATAAAAGAAAGAGCAGTATTAAGCAAAACAGAACCTCGAAGGAAGCAGGAGTCCTCCCCATAGGACACTGCATGCATTTCCGAACAGGACATGTTTTGAGGAGGGGGAGTAGCATATGAATGAGAGGATACCAGAGCCTAATAACCAGGACGTGATGGTGAGCTGAGGAGCCCGGCTTACCAGAGAAGACGAAGATGGAAGATGTTGAGAATCAGAAGCGCTCCATTGGCTTAGAGAAGAGAAAAAAATGAAGAGGTTGATTTCAGAGACTCAGTTTTTCTAGTGTAAAGTCTGGGCTACCTTGGGAAGCAAAGAGAGTTTGTTGGAAGTAAAGAAAAAGATCTCCCTTGCATTATGTCCTACCCTGCGAAGGCGGCTTTCTAGACGTTACCTGGTTTATTTCTTACAAACAGCCAAACTGGTCGGTGTTATTATCTCCAAGGGCCCACAAGGGTCACAAAACTTGTTCAAGAGGCAGATGGGGGATTATTATCCCTGTCTGTCTAGTGGAAAAATCATATTCCTCTCACTTTATGACTGAGTTCCTTCAAGGACAAGGTTTCTTGCTCCCTCTGAAGCTGGCAGGTGTGATTTCTTGCTAGTTATTACATTACAGTAAGTGACTTCTAAAATTACTTTCATCTCTACCTTCCTGTGATTCTTTGATTCTATTCAAACATAACGGTAGCACTCTAGAGATGCATGTTTTTTTCTACTAACATAATAGGTGACAGTTCAATAAGAGCTAATTGAGGCAGGGAGCAAAAAACAAAGAACGCCAAGCACGCTGACGCTGTGTTCGGTCTCTAAAGGTGTTCTTACTCATTCTTACCTATTTTCAGAATTTTTTTAAAAATGTGACTTACTTGACTATTTTGATTTAATTTCTCCCTGGTATCACTTTTTGTACTCTTCTTCCACTTCACTCTTTTAGTTTTATAAAGTGTCCGGAAAATAGGAATAGCCTCTTATCAGAGGAGAAGAGAGGCTCCACAGAGTTACACTTTCAGAGAGTATCTAAACATTGCTTTGAAGAGACAGAAAGTACATATGTCCAGAAAAACAACTCAAGAAAAGACAGGAAAGTGCCTTGGTATCAAGTCTAAATATGCTTTATATTAATTTGCGGGGGGCTCGAACTCTTGACCCTGAGATCAAGACGTGAGCTGAAATCAAAAGTTGGATGCTTTAACTGACTGAGCCACTCAGAGGTTCATAAAGAAAAAAAGAAAGGAGGGGGACATAATGAGTAGAAAGTATAATTGCTTCCATCAGATGATTATCAGAGAACTGATTCCAGTTTTGATCTTAGAATTTTAGAAAGAAGAATATTTGGATGAGATCCAGTAAGAAATATCATAAATGATTAAAGGACTAAAGAAAAAAGCATAAGCTTTTTAAGGTTAATTTTATTTGGATAAGACAAGACTAATATGCAATGTGATCACTGTATTTACATGTATGTAAGACAGTAGTAAAATCATTTTTGAGGTATTATTTTGTGTTCTCTTACATTTTAGGCTGTAAACTAAAGCATGTGTCCCAGGGATTTTAGCAGTGCTGGAAGTGAGAGCTGCCTGAACTAAGTAGACCCGCCCTTCCTTAATCTCATGACAGAGAAAATGTGAGGTGGCCAATGAGGGGGAAAAGGATCTTTGAGGGTGGGGAGAGAAAAGAGAGGGAGAGGGAGAAGGAAAGGGAAGGGATAGAGAGACACATAAAGACAAAGAGCACTAATTGGGAAGAAGACAAAAGGACAAATTTTGGTGTGGGGGGAGTGAAGCCTTCTGCATGGGTGTCTGGGGACAAAGAACAACCAGAGGGGGAGGGAAGCTGGATGCATCCAGGCAAGATGGCCCTCAGTCCTGTCACTGGTCTTGTCAAAGATTCCCTTATCTTGAGTTTGGCTTGGATGTAATGAAATAAAGAGGCGTGAAGTTACCACAATGAATAGGAAATGGGCACATCAGTGGCTAATGACTGATACAGACAAGTTCTAGAAGTTTCAGTGCAAGGTAAAACCTGTGGCAAGAGGAAGGCTCAAAATAACAGAGACTGACTTTCCATCAGTCTGGCTGGAGAGGAACCGAAATGAAGAATGACATTTGTTTAAAAAAATTTCTTTAACAGACCTGTACCCCTGGGGGGAAAAATATATTATATGTTTATAAAAAATAAAATTAAAAAAAATTTCTTTAAAAGAAACAAAACAAAAACACATTTCATCTTATGTACCTTAGTGGGCAGATAAATAAGGAAATTCTACAAAGAAATAAGTACACAGATGTAGATATAGACCCATAACTCATTTCCTATTTCCCATGCAACTTAACTAGTTTTTCTTTGTACGGGAATGCCAACAAGATGACTTAGCTTTAATTGCTTCAGAGTAACAGTCAGAAGAAAGGAAACCAGTCCCTAAAAAACATTCTGTGAGTGTACTTGCTCCTTTGGTACTTAAAAATATAAACAACCACTGTCTCACTGCTCCAGTGTGCCACTCTCCTGGAGCTAGGGATAATTTTTATCCCCAAGTTAAGAGAAAATTAACATGCCCAAAATAAGCACCAGACCAGGAATCACGAGGTAAATCAACTGCCAGCTAGCTTCCCTTGTGGAGCTGGGGACCAGGTAGAGCAGGCGGCCTGACTCCAGGGGTGGCCCTTAAGCTCTCAAATAAAAATCAAAGTCCATATATACCGAAAAATTATAGCCGATGTTATTCTGATAGTAGCCTGGAAAATGTAGCAGCTAGCGATAGCAACAAATAAATATCAGGACTTGCATAAAAGTAAAGAAAATCAGTTCAGTTCTCTCCTTACCTAACTGGTTAAACTTCTATTTCTTTAAAAGGGAATGTTAGGGGCACCAGGGTGGCTCAGTCTTTAAGCGGCTGCCTTCGGCTCAGGTCATGATCCCAGAGTCCTAGGATCCAGTCCCACATGGGGCTCCCTGCTCAGCAGGAAGCCTGCTTCTCCCTGTCCCACTCCCCCGGATTGTGTTCCCTCTCTCGCTATGTCTCTCTCTGTTAAATAAATAAATATAATCTTTAAAAATAAATAAATAACTAAAAGGGAATGTTAACATCTACCCAATCAGATCATTATGAGATGATGCAAAGGCACTTACACATTTGCAAGAGTAAAAATCATTAAACTCAAAATTCTGCCTTGCCCCTCATGCTAAATTTCAGCCCTTGTGCAGACAGTGAGTTCCTCGACAAGACGTGTTCCAGCTCTTTCTCCTCCCTTTCTTGCCAATGTTGAGGTGCCCCAGGATTTAGGACAGTAAGCTTTACTTTCCTATACTGTAGATATGTTCCCTCAGGGGTTTCAGCTAGTCTCTTGACTATCCCATCATTTTGTGCTGACAAATCTGAAATCTCTGTAGTTTAGACCTCTTCTCTGGATTATAGACACAACTAGCACATCTTCACTTGGATGCCAACAGACATTCTAAGATTATAAAGGGGGGCGCAATCTGCCGCTCCCAAATATGCCACATTGGAAAAGGATTACCTTGAGCTAAAGGCACTTAAAAAAGAGCATGTGCAAGAGGGATGCCCTGACCTTTTCTTTTCTTCTCCAGAACAGGAATAAAACTCCCATGGGGAAGTCGCCCTTCACTTATGAGGAGAAGCAAACATTCTTATTGCAGGAGATGGGGAGTCAATGCTCACATTTCTCTACAGAGAATTCTATGCAACAGACCTAAGGGAAATCATTCTTCCCTTCCGTTAACTTACCCCGTATTTTAGTTACTTTCGCACAATTTCCTCTCTTTCTTCAGTCTAGTATAAAAACATCTAGGTTTTGACACTTCATTGGGTTCATTTTTTGGCAAAGCTTTCCACGTACCTGTGAAATCTGTATGCTTTTCTGTTTGTCTTAGGGCAACTTAATTCTCAGGCCCAGCCAGAGACTCTAAGACGGTAGAGGAAAAGTTTTGCCTCTCATGATTTCAAGGCCAAATCTTCTGTCTACCTCTTCTGCCACCATACCAAATCAGCCCCTTCTCTTCCTTCTCAGCACAGGAAAGGACCCTCACCTACTCTCAGACATTCATGGTAAGCATCTCAGAACTCCCAGATTCTTCTGCTTTCTGTAAAACACCCCACCTCCATCCATCAACCAGTCAGACCAGTTCGCACCATCTTCACTGCACAGCCTGACTGATCCACTGTGGTCTGTGGCCTTGCTCTTGTATCAACAGAAGCAGTTTTCCTGCCTTCACTCTGACTTCGCTATTAAGTTTCACTAAATCCTGGTGTATCCATTTACGCATACCGTAAGCAAAACCAATGCACTCTTCTTTTTTTTTTTTTTAAGATTTTACTTATTTATCTTACAGAGAGAGAGATCACAGGTAGGCAGAGCGGCAGGCAGAGAGTGGGGGGTGGGGGAGCAGGCTCCCCTCTGAGCATAGAGCCCGACAGGGGCTCTATCTTAGGACCCTGAGACCATGACCTGAGCCGAAGGCAGAGGCTTGACCCACTGAGACACCCAGACACCACTCTAGTTGCTTTCTAAAAACATTTCCTGGAGAACGTTAGAGAATGAAAATCCAGCTGCATCCTAGCTGCCCACAGCTCGTCAAAATAGCAGCGGTGCTTACTTAGCCATCTACAGGGAGGTGGAACTATTTTTAGCTGCTCAGCCCTGAGACGGAAGCTCCTGAATCTCAAGGAGGAAGTTCAGCTACATCCTTCTGTTCCATAGTCTGTTCTGGGTTTCCTAGGTTTAGATCCCCTCCCACCACTGTCGGTGCCATGGTATCACGGTCAGCTGAATGAATGCTGTCAACCTTTCTCAGAGATGCTGTCCTGCTTTTGGGCTCCCTTGTTCCATCTGAAATGGACAGAGTTGAGTACGAACCAACTCAACATCCTAGTGTTATGCATTCCCAGACATTCACTTTGGCCCAGTCTTTGAACAGGACCCTCCAAAAGAATCCATTCAGCTTTTGTCCCAGCACTGTTCAAGTGTTCGTCATCTGCTCTAGAAGGACAGGTTCTCTCTCTTTTCCCACCTTCCAGTTTTTCCCATTTTTATTTCCCAGTTTTCCCTTTACTCTCACCATTCCCTGCAGATGGTATAACAGTATGAAGCTACAATTTATGTTATTAACTCTTAAAAGTGAAGGCTTATGAAAATCCTAGGAAAAGAGAGTAAGATACATTTGAGAATCTTAGAATTTAGTTTCTGGATACAAGTACATGGTTAAAACCAATATGACTTACATAACTTTGAAAAGGGCAGAATATAAAATATGAAATATACCAAGGAAGAATAACCTCAAGGTATAACTAAAAATAGTTTACATATATTATCATTAATCCCTGCTACAGAGATCCCAAAGTCAGGGACAACTTCTTAGGAAAATAGACTTTTGTGATGGACAGTTAGGGTGAATAGAATTTCAAGGGCTAGAAATTAGGTGAGATTGGGTGAATGTAAATTACAAGAAAAGGTGTGAAAATGAGAATGTCAGGTGCATTTGGGAATGACCCATAGTCTGCTTTGGTTATAATAATGGGGCAGCAAGGAAATCAATAAAGGCAGGGAAACTGAATTAAAAAGAAAATTAATTTCTTTTTTGTTACTTATTTTAGGCATTTGCTAAAATAAACACCTACTTTGCTTAATGAAATTCAGCCACAGTGTTTTGAAAAAAGATGGGGCTATTTCACAAATGTTTGTGATTGACAGCAAAAACTTAGACCTTACTCTCTAGAAGGGAGGTGGGTTCCTGAGCAGCAGGGTGGTGAGATTAGCTATGTGTCGTAGGGCAGCAGGGGGCAGCAGTAGAAGGAGGGTTTGAGCCAGGACTGCAGCAGGGGTGGGATAAACTGGAGATAAGGAGGAACCCAATTAGGAGGCTATTTGAATAGTCAAGGGGAGAAATGATGAGGGCTTGGGCTTGGGAGTGAAGGGGAAGGGTAAAGAGTTGCAGATTCTAAAACAAATAATAAAAAAAAAATAGGGTATATGTTAAGAGTTTAGATAGGGAAAGATCAAGGAGAGGAAGAGTTAATAAAATAAGGTTTTAGGGGAAAATGCATTCTACTTAAATATGCTATATTTGACACAAGACTTCAGTTAAATACGTGTCATGAAAGCTCTAGACTATATCTAGATTATGTAGTTCTATACCCTAAGTTTGGAACTTTCCTGAAAAACATTTCCTGAAAAATGTTTCTCCCACACGGAGAGTACATGATGAGTAGAGACAAGAATTGAAGACAAAACTCTGCGGAATGACTGCATTTGAAAAGCCCATGAGAAAGGAGGCAGAATAGACAGTAACACAGAAAACAGTCATAGAATCAAAGAAAAAAAAAAGGTGTAATCAATGAGTCGAATCTGCAGCAGGAGCAAGGAGGTTGCAAAGTAAATAAAGGTCACCAGATTCAATAATTACGTGGCTTGTAGTCTTTGAGTTTCAGTAGAATTTTCAGAGCAGAAATTAGTTTACAAATAACGAATGAATGAGTAGTGAAGCATGGAAGCATTCTATTCTATTTCAACTATGTCCAGAGCCTTGACAGTGGAAAGAAGAAGGAAGTCAGCACAGAGTCTCAAAGGGTCAATAGGATTAATGAAACTGCTAGGATTTGTGAGGTAGGTATGCTTGGAGGAACAAAGGAAAAAGGAAATAGGGAGATCCAAGAATATGGGATAGTTGGCTATCTTTTTCAGAGGAAAAAAAATAGATATTTATGGGCTGAGGACTAGCCACAAAATAGACAGCTTTCACTGTTTATCAAAAAAGTCCTGGGACGCCTGCATGGCTCAGTTGGTTAAGCGGCTGCCTTCAGTTCAGGTCATGATCCCAGAGTCTTGGGATCGAGTCCCACATCGGGCTCCTTGCTCAGCAGGGAGCCTGCTTCTCCCTCTGCTTCTGCCGGCCACTCTATCTGCCTGTGCTCACCCTTGCTCTCTCTCTCTCTCTCTGATAAATAAATAAATAAAAATCTTTAAAAAAGTCCTAAAACAAAGTCCTTACTAAGTTGGGGTCCACTAGCTTCAAAGCATTCCCTGATTCATCTGAACATGGACTTGAAGATAAATGTGTCCAGGTGCTAGAGGAAGGGAATGAGGGGAAGTAACCAAATTAGAAGCTTCATCTCTATTTTGTGACACAACCAGAATTTTTTGCAATATATTCTCATTGGTTTAGCAAGCAAATAAAGCCAAGATGAAATTTATAATCCTCTAATGATCAGTGTCCCAATAAATTAGAACATCTATGTTACTGATCATGTGTTTGGAGTAGCATCTTTGCATATACTTTTGAAGCTCATTGTCATTTGGTCCCAAGGGTTCACACTTTACATTCACATATAGATTCCAAAACAGCATGTATTTCTGCTCAACTGACTCTTTCTTCACAAGGTTATGTGGGGGGAAACCTCCCTATGATTGTACAAACATAAACACTACCAATCTGAAGCCTTTTATCTATACAAATGATAATCAAAGTGACTATGCTAGAATGCATTATTCTCCTCCCCTTTTAATATCTAATCCTGTTAATGACCTTAGTTATCTAGATTTTGTGCCCAGGGGATGACTCCTGCCTGATTCTGGTCATTGGGAAGGTCTTCTAACTGGCTTCCTAGAACTTCACCATTTATTTAGGGTTGATAAATGATCTTAAAAGATGTTCAGCCAGGGGTGTTTGGGTGGCTCAGTCAGTTGAGCATCTGACTCTCGATTGCCCCTCAGTTCATGATCTCAGGGTGGTTGAGATAAACCCAGTGTCATTTTCCACGCTCAGCGTGGAGTCTGCACGAGAGTCTCTTTCTCCCTCCCCCACTGCCCCCACCTCTTGCTCTAAATAAATAAATAAATAAAATCTTAAAGAAAAAATATTCAGCTGTTTTCTACTGACCAGAGACTTACTTGCTCCTGTTTTTCCGTTTAGTGCTGAGTATTTCTTTTTCCTTTTTAAAATGATATTGTCCCAGTGTAAGTTCTAGTCGCTTGACTATGGATCTTGATTAATTTCCCTTTTTGATCTGTACCCCTCAGTCCCTCTAATGATATAGAACATAACTCCAGGAAAATAACATTTCCTAAGATATCTGTGATGAAATAAGTTGAGGGAATGCTGGCTTAAAAACTCAAAGACATACGTTTATTTACTTATTTATTTATTTATGAAACACTCTTAAGTATTGACTTTGTGCCTTGAATAGTGTGAACTGATTACAGTCTAAGAGGATTAGAAAAGAGGGGCACTGATGTAGGAAAGGTTGATTAATCCTGAAATGACAGAGGCCCCTAAACTTCAGGCTATAAAATTTTGTCATCACTCTCTATGCAGCAAGGAGAGACATGATTAGTGCTGAACTTCAGGAAGTAGACTGGAAGGCAAGAGATTAGAGAAAAGAGAACAGTTAAGAGATTACTGCAGAGGTCTGGGTGAAAAGTTATAAGGCTCTGGAGTAAAGCAGGAGAAATACAAATGCATGAGAGGCCATATCTGAAACAGAGGGCGTGTGGTGAATCAACGTCCTAGGGAACCTGCCTTATGTGAATTATAATAGAGGTAGCCATTATAAATCATAAGATCCAGGAGAGAGTGTTTGATCTTAGATCAATTTTTCCCCTTCACTGTCCCCTTTTGTAACTATGCCGACACAGATAATCAGGCTGAGTCTGAGGACTCATCATTTCTGACACTTGCAACAATTTTCTACAATAGTTCTTGAAACAGCTGTGTTGTTTGCCAAATAGATGGCTATCTGGGAGAGTACAAAATATCACTCACAGCCAACTGTGGTAATTGCTTACAGTTAACTTTTTGATTAAAATTAAAATAAAAATGTGTCAGTAGTTTCATTATAGTAGAACCAAGAGAATATTTAGGACACAACAGGTTTTTGTTTTTTTGTTTTTTTCCTGTCCATTTGGTTCATGCTTTGTTGTACTTCGGTCAGAAATCAAACTCTGTATTGACTCTCTTCTGTTCAACTGAGTAAGACACAAAGACACAGACCTTAGAAAAAAGGCTATTTTTCCCCTCTTATTTTTGACTTGTTTAGGGTCCCTCTAATTTGCTTACCGCTTTTCCTCAACTCAGATTGTTGGAGCCTAAAGGGACCTTAGAGATCACCGGGTCCAACACCTTCATTTTTCAGATGAGAAAGCAGAGGCCTCCAGAGCAAGACAAGGATCTGTTTAGTAGTCCATGGGGTATAGAGCTGGGATTGTGGCAGAACAATTAGATTGATGATATTCTTCAGCTCTCACACAATGAGACAGGACTTTCTCTCAGTCTCCATCTCTAATAGGAAGGAGTCACTTTCTCACTTCTCGGATTTTATAGATTGTGAGGACATGGTGTCCAGCACATTCCTATACAGAAATGTTCTCAGGGTTGGGAGGAAGTGGAGCTGAATACCATGTGTATGACTTGTCCTGATCTTTCTGTTCCTCAACAATCCCTATGGCATTTCAGTTCCTTTTTCTAGACTATCATGGTGCAGAATTAAACTTTCTCAATCTATCTCTATAGCTGCTCTTTTTTCCAACTTATAAAACTATTGAGAATTCCAGGAAGAAAATTAAGGAATGGGTTCATATAACTCCGATTCATAAAATCATCAGCTAAGCTTATAGAATGTTAGTAAGAAAAGTTACCATTTATCGAATACAAATTATTTTACAAAGGCTAGTCACCTCGTGCCAATGATCTTCAACCTTCATACTACTACTATAAAGGAAGTATAAAGATGCATTTTGCAAAAGGGAAAACTCAGAAATATCCAAGATTACATCAGCAATAAGAGGTAAAGACAGTTTGAATCTCATTCCTTCTGACTCCTATGTCTGTGGTCTTAATAATTGCTATATTTTTTTTCTACATTCTACATTGGACAAGAAACTATGGAAATCAGAGTATCTGCATACAGAGCCTTAAAGTCTACGTAGGATAGCTCAACATACTCAGAATAATTAGAGAAAGAGATGTAATATTTGCCATAAATGAAAGAAGTTTTCAAATCTAAAGAGTTTTCAGTGTGATCTTAGGCTTAGGGTGACTCTATGTGCCATCATGCCCAGGACAGCTCTGGTTTATGCCTGTTGCCCCAGCAGGACTCAGGTGGATGGAAGGAGGGTTAGAGCATACAGTATTAAAAAGAGTAAAAGAAGAAAGAAGGAAGGATATGTGGTGCTTGCTATATTTCTGTACTGTTACATGTGTGCTGAATAAGCATGTAGTGACATGTATTTACATAGGAGAAAGGTGAGAGGATGAGTGGGAGAAATAGGACATAGTCTGACAAGGAGATGAAATGAAACTACAAGATATATGATTCTACATGATATATTTGGGTTTTAGAAAGATCAGTTTAAAAATACTCTGCGGGGGTGGGGGTGGTGCCTGGTGGCTCAGTCAGTTAAACATCCAACTCTTGATCTCAGCTCAGGTCTTGATTTCAAGGTTGTGAGTTCAAGCCCTGTGTTGGGCTCCACGCTGGGTGTGAAGCCTACTTAAAAAAACATGAAGGAAATTATGCTGAGTGAAATAAGTCAAGCAGAGAGAGCCAATTTTCATATGGTTTCACTTACTTGTGGAGCATAAGGAATAACATGGAGGACATTAGGAGAAGGAAAGGAAAAGTGAATTGGGGGAAATCAGAGGGGGAGATGAACCATGAGAGACTGTGGACTCTGAGAAACAAATTGAGGGTTTTGGAGGGGAGGGGTGTGGGGGTTGGGTGAGCCTGGTGATGGGTATTAAGGAGATCATGGATTGCATGGAGCACTGGGTGTAGTGCATAAACAATGAATTTTGGAACACACACACACACACACACAAATAAAATTAAATTTAAAAAAATGATACTCTGCAGGATGGACTGAAGAAGAAAGACTGGAAACAGAAAAGCTAGTGAAGAGGATATTGAAATAATTAAGGTGTGAGGCAAATAAGACATCATCAGCATGACAGAGAGAACTTGTCAAAGCCGAAGACACCTTGGAGGGAAGAAATGGCAGAGCTCCAGTCAACAGACAAAGAATTAAGACTTGCCTAATTGTTTTTGACTACATTGGCCCCCAACTAGTAGACACTATGGTCATGGACAGTGACAGAAAAATAGAAATTGCCTTAATGCACTTATGAAGCTTTGGAGCTAAATGACAGCAAACTGAAATAATGGTACATGCTACCAAAAAGGTTTTACAGTAGTTTAACAAAAAAAAAAAAAAAAGTCCTGGCAGAAGCGTATCATATGTCACAGAAAAATACAGGCAACCTAAAAACTGTTGTCATATGCAATTTTACTTCAGCAAAAACATATTACAAATACGTGAATTGTGCTAACTCAATTTTGTTGGTTTTATTTAATTTGTCCACTTGTTTTGATTTATAGTCGCATCAGAGCTAAAGGCATAGGGAGCTCCTACCTGGCCTTGTGTTTGGGCATATATAAGTAAAATTATGCTAAAGATAGTTTCTGTCGGAAAGGAAGGTATGTAATAATTATTTCTTCTTAATGAGGTCAATGCAGGATTCAGGCTTGAGAAACACTGTTGGAGACAAATAAGACTGTTATTTACATCACTGGCTTTGACAAGGGGGTAGTTATCCATGACATACAGCCAAACAGTGTAAGTGGTCTGGTGGATGGGAGTCAAGCTGAAGGGACAGGCGGAAAATATGGGATTAAAAAGTAACAGCAACATCAAGAAGTATATATTACAACTGAGGCCACATCAAGAAATATATATTACATATAACAAACTTTGAAGGAAAAACATAAAATGAAGAAAGGAAAGCAATAAAACCCAACCATATAAGCTATGATTGATACTCAAGACTTGGTACAATAGTTGCACTTGGATAAAATATGAATTTTGTGGTTCTGTGGTAGACATTCTATATATTTCTTTCCAGAAAGGTGAATATATCAATAGGCAGGAATTAATTTTATGGCCAAAAATGTAAGTGATAATTGGCAAGATTCATTAAAAGATGAAGTGCCAAGAAATATGGAAGACAATCCAGATGCCAGATCTAATTTCTCCAAACCACAAATCAATTAGCAAAGTTCCATGGGTCATATATCCATGTGACGTGCCATTGATTTAAAGAGCTGAGTTTACAAGTTTTTGTCAGGTGGTGGTCTTGAGCTCTTAAACCATGTGGCTAAAATACTTACTTTTGTTCTCTCTTTTTTTTTTTTTTGAAGATTTTATTTATTAATTTGAGAAAGTGAGAGTCAGAGCCACAGTGGGATGAAAGGTAGAGGGAGAAGCAGACTCCCCACTATGCAAGGAGCCCAAAGTGGGGCTCGATCCCAGGACTCCAGGATCATGACCCTGGCTGAAGGCAGATACTTAACTGACTGAGCCACCCAGGCACCCCGGTTCTTTTCATTCCTTTTTCAAAATAATCGTCAGTAATTCCTTGAAATTAGCTTCTAAGAAGTTGTGTAGGGGATCACAAAGAACTGACTTTGTACAGATAGTTAATCTAGTAGTGACCTAAGAGTCCTACATGCAAGTATGAAGGCAAAATTTATCAGGACACTTACACTTTTGTTTTAGAGGATTGTATCTTACTAGAATGGATTCCATTCTAGTAAATCAGAGATTAGCAGTTATTTTCATTATCTTAAAATACTTATTGAGAATGATAAATGAAAAGTAAATGGTTGATTAAAAACCAAAATACAGATTATTAGCCTATACATTGCTATAATTGTTTTTTAAAAATTCTCAGCAATACCATCATATGTAGTATACAGTAATTCTATATGTCTATATAGCACAGTGTTTATATACTGGAGAGTCATACAATCCTAGATTTGAATCTGGCTTTGCCTCTTGGTACCTATAGCACCTCGACAAACTATAAAATTTGGCTAAACTCTCATTTTGTCTTCTTTCCAATGGGGATCATAACAGTATTGTTACAGATAGGTTGACATGAAAGTTAACTATACATACATAAACAGACATGCACACAAATAGTATATTTAACATACCTTGCTAAATATTAAGTACTCAATAAATGGTAGCTATTATTGGTGTCACACATATTGAAATACATTGGATAAATGACAATGAAGTAATCTACATGATCTCTCCATTAACAGCTAACGAAAAACATACAGTGTAACGCAGAACTATCTTTCATAAAAGTTGTAGTCCACAGTAGTGATTTCAAAGAATATTTAACCATTATTTCTAATAATATTTTGTTCTTAGGATTTATATATACTAACAATGCATGCAAATCCAAACTGGATAGGCTGTTGAACAGTATGATATGTTTTAACCAAAAGATGTTTTACCTGTAGAATATAGCTTTCTTGCTTTTATTATTACACATTTAATGATGCTTATTTCTCTTATGTTTCTATTCCATGCCTAATATAATCATACACAGCACAGAAGAACTGTCACTCAATCTTACAATTCATCTTAGTCTACCTGAAATAATCATTTAATTCTGATGACGTTTTGTTATAATACTTTCAATCAGAAATCATTAATATATACAGAGATTTTTGTTCAAATATTTGTGCCTTGAATAATTATAAATATTCAAACTTTCATAATTGAGATAATGATAATTAGAAAGGTTTGATGCAAACTAAATTATTAAAATGCACAATAATTTCTAAGAGGAAATGAGGTTGCTCTTTTATTATTAAACTAGCTTATTTACTCCCTAAGAATTACTTATTTAAAATTTATTTCTTCAGAAATTGCTATCTGATTACTTAAGTATAATCCATGTTCTTTTCTATGTTAATAAATATAAAGCAGAACAAATTAAAACAAGTACATAGGTTCTTTGTATATTTTTTTCTCTATGCTCCTGTAAACAAGCACATCTTTATAAAATAACATTAATTCCCTGAAAAATTCTACAGTCAGGAATACATTGACTTTCATTAAATATTCTTTTTGAATGCAATGCTCTTATTTTCTCTACTGGCCAAAATTTGCTGTGCGTAAATGACCTGGTTTGCTAAGACAGACTTTCCCATATTGTATTTCCTAAGTATAGATGAACGTGCAGTGTTAACAAAAGTCAATTGTTTTTCCTGACTGAATTTTCAGAAGACTTAAACATATAAAAGGGTGGGGGCTCTTGGGAGCTGAAAAGACACTATTTCTTGGATGTCAGCAGTTGTTCCTCAGGTATTCACTTTATGATTATTCATTGAAATGTACACTTAGGTTTTATTCACTGTTTATTACTGACAATATTAATACTTTAACATTATGTCCTGTAACATCTGTTGTGATATTCTGAGGAGATATGGACTAGAAAAACTTTCTTTTTTCTTGGAACACTTACTTAACATCATAAAGGTAACTAGTATTCAGAGGAACATGAGTTAGGAAATATTGCCCCATAAGAGTTCAGAAAACAAAGTCACAGACTAATTAGAAAACCAAATCACTTACTCAAATTAATATTCACATACCAAAGTCATGATGGCTCACAAAGTTAGGTGGAAAATCATTGCAATCATCTAAGTAATTCTGACAAAAATGTATTATTCTTACATATACGTATTTAGATTAGATATAATTTTATCTTGATTTTTAACCTGGAAAATGTTCCAATTTTCTTTTCACTTGGTATTGGATGAAATCCAGGGCTGTCTTAACGTTCTAAATGTTCTAAACGTTCTAAATTCAAGGCTGTCTAAATGTTCATCGAGAACCTGCCACTAAAGGAAAGCAATGCGATTATTTTGATATTATAAGTAAATATAATTCCACTGCTCTCATTTCTCTGTTTCTTTTTCTTTTTTCTTTTTTGGAATGGCTTTGGTTTAAATAAAGTATGAAATGGCATACTATACTGAAATGACATGTTGTTCTGACTTCCTCGGAATCAATGTTCGAATCTTTCTTGATCAAGAATAGACTATTAGGGCGTCTGGGTGGCTCAGTGGGTTAAAGCCTCTGCCTTCTGCTCAGGTCATGATCCCAGCATCCTGGGATCAAGCCCCGCATCAGGCTCTCTGCTCAGCAGGGAGCCTGCTTCCTCCTCTCTCTGCCTGCCTCTCTGCCTGCTTGTGATCTCTGTCTGTCAAATAAATAAATAAATCTTAAAAAAAAAAAAAAAAAGACTATTAGGAGTGCCTGGGTGGCTCAGTGAGTTTAGCATCTAACTCTTGATTTCGGCTCAGGTCTTGATCTCAGGGTTGTGAGATCAAGCCCCACATTGGACTCCGTGCCAGGCGTGGAGCCTGCTTAAGATTCTCTCTCTCCCTCTGCCCCTCCTCCACCTCTTTCTTTCCCTCTCTAAAAGAAAAAATAAAAAAGATTATATCAGACTCTCATCATCATATTTAAAGTTTTTTCAAGTACTTTATAAAAACAATACTTGATTATAATTTTTATTGTTCTTAAGATATATATTTTAAAAATATGATTTATTAATTTTATTGTGGTAACAAAGCATTGTGTATTCCACTTTGGGAAATGTCTGTAAGTACAAACATTCCCAGGAGACAGGACATGTACAAATAACCTATTTTCCCCATTCTCTAAACACTATATAATCATTTTAGAGCTTCCAAACAAGCATGGGAACTCTACTGATGAGATTAAAACATGGTTTTAGGGAAGAAAATCTCCTTTCAAAGAAAAGTATTAATAAAGGAGATTTCTGGCAAACAGGAACGATACTGTATAAAGAAAAGAGCCTCAGAGGAAGTGGTGGGGAAACAAGTTCTGGGCTTGACAAACTGATAGTGTGTACTGCAACATAACTTTACTGAAATGTTATTTGAGAGATGTGGCTTAGATACCCTCTAAGCCTAAAGTCTAAGCTACCTCAACTTTTTCATCCTTTACTGTAGAATTGTAATTCCTAATTTCTAACTCTTCAACATTCACCATGTAGCAGGCATTGCATTAGATGCTAAAAAGATGAGTAGTATTGTTTCAGCCTTCAGGGCTCAAAGACTAGAGGGAGAGAGGGTATCTAATCAATACCAATACCGAGATCTCACAATGAATGTCAATACAGTAACACTCAAACATAGAGGAACAATGAACCACCATGTAAGAAGTATCATCCAAGGTAGATGTTACAAATATGTGGCCGTTTAATAGGCAGAGGAGATAGAAGGAGGTAGAAGCACAGCAGAGACAGATGGTGTGTGCAAAGGACAATGTCTTCAATGGGGGGATGGTGGGGAGGAAAGGGCTGTAGAGAAAGAGAAGAGGCCAGGGGGGCAATGGTCATGTGACAGACCACTGAAAAGTTCCTAAGCAAGTAGTGAACTGACATCTTTTTTCCTTCCTTCCTTCCTTCTTTCCTTTCTTCCAGATTTTGAGACAGAAAGCATGTGTGTGTGTGTGAGTGTGTATGTGTGCACACATGAGAGAGAGAGAGACAGAGAGAGAGAGAGAGAGACCATACATAAGCAGAGAGATGGAGAGGGATAAGCAGATTCCCAAATCAGGCTGGATCCCAGTACTGCAGGATCATGAGAGGAAGGCAGACACTTAATTGACTGAGACACCCAGGGGCCCCTAGATTTCTGTTTTGAAACATGAATTTTGGCAGCTACTCAGAAGGTGAGCTTCCAGAAGGCAGTAAGGGGAAGGAATCTTGTGAGAAACAGTAATGCTTAATCTCAGGCAGACACAATTGCATGCTGACATTCTGTGTTATTGACAGAAAGGAAATCTGTCCATTTCTAGTGATATTGGTGCCAGTGCTGGTATTTTGTTAGGAAAAATGAGAAATCTTGTCTTGTGTTCTTTGTCCTAATAGCGGACCACCATATCCTCACATAAATAAAAGTTACAATTGTACTTGTAGTCATGGCCCAACTTCTCAAAAAATACTGTAGATAGGCTTGAGCACTTAACTCAGAATTTACTTGAATCCCTCAATTTCTTTTCCAGGAATCATGGAAGAGATCATCCAGCTCTAGAAAATTGTCCAAGGGCAGTGAATTACTAACTGCTAACTTCTCTACCAGACAGCAAGATTGTTGGCAACAAGAATCCAAAATCAGGTCTTTCCAGTGTCGATTTTTACCTCTGACATAGGTTTTAACAACCATTCTCTCATTCCCTTGAGGCTTAATTATTGCTTCTTGAATTCTGGTCTATAAAATGTGTAAGTAGGCGTGATCATTCATTCATGTCCACAGAATATAATTTAGTACTTTAGTAATAGAATACTGAATGATGCCTAGGATAGCCATCTGAATGAAGGTGTCTTCCTAAAATCCTAAATGGTTTTAGGGAGTTATTTGGACACTGGAGACATCTGTCCTTTTTTTTAGAACTAGTTTATAATTCCAGTCAACCTATCACTAAATGTATTTAGTGATATATTATCATGTATCTTTTTTTATGAGAGAGACATATCATCCATCTCTCTCTTCATATATTTCCTTCAGCTAATCTTGCTAACATTTTTATGCATTTTTTTAGAAACTTCTGGTGGAAATGTTCTACAGGTCATTAAGAAAATCCTCTGGTCATGCTATATGTTGTTCTATTATGCTCTGTTATATGTAAATAAAATACACCAAACCTGGCTACTTCTGCATGTACATTATTCAGTATAATAATATGCTAAGCCATACACTTTGTTTTTCATCTGTTTCTGTAGAAGCAAATGCCTTCAGAGTAGTATCAGGAAACACCACTACTGTATATGAACACTTTTTTTATACATGTATGAGATAATCACTGCTGCAAGTTCAAGTTCCTTACAGCATCATTTCAAGCTCCATCTGGGAATTAAACTTAAATTGAGACTGAAATGGGTTTTGTTATCCTTATTGTGCTGCTTAGGGAAGATGGCTCATGATGATAGGGAGAGTGATTGTCTCTGGGGCAGAAAGCACAGAGTTTGGGTTAGTTCACAACATACACGCACAGTAATCTAAAACTCAGATACATCCACAGACAGTTCAGAGAATCGTGGGTTTTTTTTTTTTTTTCCTTTCATTGAGAACTGACTTAGTTGTGAGTGTCTGCTTGCATGGATTAAGGATTTGCCACATTTATTTTTATATTTTCTGATCCATTACTAAAACTAGTGCTGTGATTAGAAGAGGCTAGATAATCACAAACGTTTCCTAAATCATGCTTGAATATATCCACAGTCAGAAAATGGCATCTTTGGGCATGAATTATTTAGGAGATGGAGATAATAATATACTACATAAGGGATGCCATTTTTATTACATCCTATCTGTAAAATGGGAATAGATGAAGGTCTCTAAACCTGTGTTGCCTTATTTAGAACAATCTGTTCTACTGAACTTGAACGAAAACTTCAAAGTCAGCTAATTTTAACCACAGTCATCAGCTAAAGATCGCCTAAGCATTTTATGACATAAGAATGACCAAGTGTGTGTGTATGTGTGTGTGCTTGAGTCCATTCACTAGTTTGAAGCTTCCAGATTTATTTTGCCTCCTTAATTCAAAAAATGTTTCTGTGGATCTACTCTGTGCATTTGTAATTGCAAGTCACAGGAACCATGGGGCTAACGATATTGCATTCATTTTCAATAGCACAGTGCATTGAAATTGGTCTGATGGTTAAAGAGACCACTGGTAATATTGACAATCACGGATTCCTAAGACACACCTAAAAGGGGGTTCAAACTCTGCAAACCTTTTTGTCATATATATCAAAAAACATGACTCTGAGGTACAGATGGACTCTGGACTTTACATTCAGAAGAGGCCATGGTAAATACAACAGTCAACCCCAAATTCATAAAACAAAGCAGGTCTTGTCAAGTAGCAAAGTTATTTTCTATCTTTTCTCTGAATCTTATATATATTCCTTTAAGGCTAGATGATGTAATGCCCATTAAATTCCTTAAAAGAGTACAAAAAGGGAATTATAGAGGTATTTAACCAAAGGGAGACATTATATTCTGGGTCATCAGGATTAGAATTAAAGTGGTCATTTCGAGTCATAAGTGTTATATGTTGTATACATCTAATTTTCTTTTTTTCCCCCAAGATTTAGTTATATATTTTAAAGAGACAGAGTGTGGGGAGTTGGGGCAGAAGGAGAAGAGGAGAGACAGAGAGTAGCAGAGCCCAGAACCCCATGCGGGGCTTGATCTCACCACCCTGAGAACATGACATGAACAGATCGAGAGTCCTGTGCTCAACCAGCTAAGCCACCCAGGGGTCCCCCAATCTAATTTTCTACAGATGTTTCTTTTTTATTCAAAGTTTCATTCCATGCAAAGTCCTGTGAATCCTGTAACAAGAACAACAACAACCACCAAAGCAATTACTAGTTTATGAATTGTTTATGACCTGGAGATGCTTTCTTTTAAATGAGAGAGGCTTAAACTATTAACAGTGCTACCTAAGTAAATTTCGCTTACAAAAGAAAACAAAACAAAAAAAAGCCTACAGAAGATAAACTGTTAAATGGTATCTCCATTTTCCAAAATGCTAGACTTTCAAAGACACTCCTGAATAGGAAATGAGATGCAGTGGTTTATGGCACAGAGACTACATAAAGAGAGCAAGATGCTGGGTACCTGTAAAAATTTACTCTAAGGAAGCGAGTGATGGGAAGATGGAGAAAGTCACCCTCAAGGATTTTTGAGTCCCAGGACAACTTACGCATCAGGCCCCAGAAAGAAGCTATTATTGGATGTTTTGGTCAGTAACGAAGTACCAAAATGATTGGAAGCCACTTAGCCCGGACACACAAACATCTTACAGGGAAATAAACAGCCTCGAGTGCTAAATCAGCAAACCTAAACCTGAGGAGGCTTGGTGACGCTAATATGTCATGTCCGCGGTTTTAACAGGTACACTGATGAAGGCGCCAAGTCCAGTGTCCTCTAGCCTCCTCTGGAAATTTGAGCAATACTAGTGACAAGAGGAAATCAAAGATACAAGTCAACTTTGTGCTGTATTTTGTAATTGAAATACCCTTTTTGTCCTACCCTGGTTACTTGGGAACCCTGAAGGCTCTATGCAGAGAATTTTCTCGCCTCTCACTTGTCAACCACACAAATGATCCAGAGGTGAAAAATACAAGTTTTTCTCTTAAAGTTTATTATGTTCTGTGATGTCAGGGTACCCATATTCTAGACTGACAGGCACCATAGAAACAACTAATTACAGATGGAAGCCTATAAATACATCATCACATAACACACCAACAATTAGGAAATATAGCACATTTCACAGGAACTTTTGTAATGATAAAAATATTCCATTTTATTATGAGGATGTTAAAAACTAGCAATGAGATCTTTCTATCTGCATTATTTTTATCTGTTTGCCTTATTCTAAAATTATAGAAAATTGGAGTGCCTGGGTGGCTCAGTTGGTTAAGCTCCAGACTCTTAATTCTGGGTCAGGTCACGATCTTGGGGTCCTGGGATGGAGCCCTGCTTTGGGCCCCCCACTCAGCGGGGAGTCTGCTTGTCTCTCTCCCTCTGCCCCTGCCCCCATTCACACTCTGTTTCTCTCTAAAATAAAAAAATAAGTCTTCAAAAAATATTTTTAAAAAGTTACAGAAAATTTATCTATAGTCAAATTCTTCATTGGCTGCCACTTACGTCATCTTTATTATTCTTCCTTTCCAATATTGGTTAGTGATCGAAGATGAGAACTAAAGCAAAGTTTCTTTCAAGAAACTCACTGAGTTTATCTATTTCCACTTAAGATTCCAAAAACGTAAACTCTCAGTAGCTATTTCAGAAGTAAAAGACAATTTCACACATGCAATCCCAGCGCTGGACTTGAAATTAAGAGGTCAGTGTGTACTGTCATGAACATTAGCAAAGGCTCCTAAGCCAAACCAGAAATAAATTTACCTGGATATACAGATAATGGAAATTCTTCCCTAGCCACAGGCAAAAAAATGAAGGTGTAAAATTGGGAACTGGTAATATTCCATTACTGATGTTTATGCTATATCAAAATTTGTTTTCTTCTTCCCTTGTGCAGTGTTCATTTTGCTTCTTATTGAACATTTCTAGAATTTCTAGAAATGGTGGTGCCAAAGATTTAATGGAAATTTAAAAATATATGTATTTGTTTCAGTCCATTATTCCTCAAGACTCAGCTTCAGTGCTCCAGGCAAAGTGAGCGTCAGAGGATCATGGCCTCCTGTGAACACTTAGAGTGCTTTCTGGATCTCACCAGATGGCATTCTCCACACGCAGCCCTGCATCTTCTTTATTTGTGTATGCCTTGTCTCTCCTACCAGACTGGAGTTATTTTAGGACAAAGAACATATTTTAGATACCTAATGTGCCTTATGCTAAAGAATCATATGTAAAATACCATTTGAGTCAAGGCCTCTCAAGAGAGCCAACTGTTACTGTTTCTGACCGTGTCCATGACTTGGGCCGTATCCATGCTAGTTACTCAAAAAATAAATGCATTTGATTAAAATTAATTGTGCCTTAGCCCTAGTAAATATCAGAAGGTCACTAGCACAACAGAGATTTAGAGTAATAGTTATTAGCATATGAATTTGATATTTTAATCAGTTTATACTAACTTGAAAATGAGGACTAATTCTGATTTTTGGTCCGACTCAAATAAAAACAAGCCCTGGTTTTCACAAATGATGTTAAAATGAACATCACTATATCACTGGCCTATTATTTCTCAGATTGTGCCTTTGTTCTCTTTTTTTCCTTAGTGAATCTTTGAGGAAGCTATTTTAGATCCAATCTGTTCTTTGTTCCAACAGCATATAATAGAACAAAAGGCTAGGTATTCTGCGGTTCAATATTATGTTTAAAGCACTGCAGAATTCATATATTACTCTTGCTTAACAATCATGATGAAAGGCAAGAAAAGTTTGAGATTGAAAAAAATAAAGTACAAGCCCTAAAATGAAATTCTAATTTATAGAAACCCATTTTTAATATTGCTGAAACAGTTTAATCCCATATTAAAACCAGTGGGATGGGCTCTTGGGCAGAATCAGCTTATGATATTCTGTTGCAAGTTATCTGGTTCTAACACAGCTTTCCTTCAATCTAGCAATAAAGGGTGGAGGTTCATTTGGGTTGAGCAGTAATAGTGTTTATGAGTCTTGAGAGGAGGTCAACTAAAATTGAAACTAATAGGAGAGATTAGGTTTCTGATGGAGTCATGGATTTCTAGCCCAAATATACTGCCTTGCCTGCCTCAGTCTGATGAAACCAGTTACAAAGGGAAAAGTGCAGGCTGGTTTAGAATCACCTAGGAAACCAGTGTGTTTGTGGAGGGCTAAAGGCTTCTAAACTTAGATACTTATAAAAGTCACTTCTCTAGTTTTTCTTAAGGTCATTACTTTCTCAGAGAGTATAACTTGAGGAAGTGATCTTTTAATATTTATTGTCATTATATCCCAATCTTAGCCCCTAGCAAGCCATGCTGAAATTTCTAGAGTAACCAATAGTTTTAAAGTCTCTTGTGGGTAGATTGTGTTCTTTCTCAATTTACCTGTCTTGTAATAATACTGACTTAAGGTCACCTTCTCTCTGTAGTCATAACACTGCCCCACAGTCCCTCTGGGAATTATCTGCTCCCTTATCTAGGTTTCCCAAAAGCAGTTTATATATAATATCATAAAAAATGTAAGCTGTAGTTATTTATTTGTATGTGATTCTCTCCCAATAGGCTTTGAGCTTCTTCAGGACCAGGAACACATCATATTCGTATGTGTATTTTTCCTCCCTCCCTCCTTTCATCCCTCCCTCCCTTCCTTTCTCTCATTCTTTTTCTTTTCTTTTTTCTTTTTAAGAAAGAGAGCACACTTGTGCATGCAGGTCAGTGGGAGAGGTTCAGAGAATGAAGGAGAGAGAGATTCCCAAGCAGGCACCAGACACAGGACTGGATCCCATGGGACTGGATCTCACGACCCCAAGATCATGACTTCAGCCTAAATCAGGAGTGAGAACCTTCACTGACTGAGTCACAAAGCACCCCCATATATGTGATTTCAATATGATGCATGATTCTTGGTAAATTACATGCATTCAAAAATTGCTTCCTTCTTTGATGTAAGAGAATATTCAAAGCCATCTACTTCTTACGGTGAATGAAATATTTTTAAATAAATAATTACTAAAAATAAATTTTTTAATAAAAAAATAATTATGGTCAACCAAAGTCAGTTTATGCAGGCCCCATGTTGGAGACAGAAGAGCACAGTAGGTCATCACCATGCTGTAAATCTGCCTTCTGTGCTGGCACATAGACCTTTGAAGGAGAGATGGCTGTGCCCCAAAGATGACATAATGTAGGGTTACTCAGGGGTCTGATTTCTCCCTTCACTTTCCCATCCCTGTGCTTTGGGCCTTCAGGAGAAAAAAGCAAGTGTGGGGTTAAGTGTAATTGCTCACCAGCATCCTGTTCTCTTTGACCTCATTGCACTGCTTGTACAGTGGGAAACCAAAGTGAACTTTAACCAAGTCCAGATGGTCTCTCTCGCCAATATCCAAACTTATTCAAAACTTTGTTGTCTGGTTTAGTCTAAGAATCAGCCACAGATTGGTTCTAGAGTTGCTCCATGCTATGTACACATGGCTAATATCTGGTTCTTCCATGATTTTCCAATGTAGATAGTTCACCATGCCCAGAGAAAAGTGTCTCATGGAAGATCTTTTTAAAATACTTATTTATTTACTTAGTTATATAATTGTTTATTGCAGGGCTTTGAAACTACCTATTGATTTGGTATCAGAGGCTAAGAGTATGTTCTCTCATAAAATTGAGCCCCACTTCTTAAAGCCCAGAAAATATATAATGGGGTTATTATACTTATTTTCTTAGGGGCAAGGCTGACAAGGATAAAAATATATACATTTATATTTCATTACAAAATATCAATCATCTCAGTAGAGCTGGGAGAAACCTTCCTAGACAGCAGTGTATATGACAAAGGACTACATGTTTCCACTTATTACACAGTGGGACAAAATTCTTTTATAACGGTCACACAATTTATGGATTCAGGAACAAGAAGATTGAACATAGATCAGGAGAAAGAGCCAATGCCCTCAGAAGCACAGATGTGAAGTAAGATGGCCTGATTCTACTTCTTCCTACTTGTGCAGACTTGAGCAAGTCATTTAATCTTTCTGTGGCTGTTTCCTTATTACAGGTTCAATCTACAGGGTTTCAAATAAGGTTTAAGGGAGTTCATGTTTGTAAAGTGCCTAGAAAAATATAGTATGCATTTTATAAGGGAAGAGAAGAGAAAGAAGAAAGGAAAGAAGGAAAGGGAGGAAGGGAGGGAGTAGGGAAATACAGACCTTTGTCTTATTTTACTCTGGGTTCTTCATGTTACATGTAGGACACAAAATGCAATTTTGCTTGTAATTATTTATAAAGGGTATTAAAAACAAAGAATGCTTTGAGAGATGGTGGCAATATAGAAGGGAAGAAGGGGCTGTATCTACTTTGATATTGTAAGGGGATTGAAACGATTAAGCAGAACACAGCAAGGATTTTCAAATACTTGCAGGCTGACATAAGGAAGGAGATACTGATGTACTGTATGTTGATCCGAACAGATGAGTGGATTAACAACTGGAAGTTATTGGGTGACAGATGTCAGCTTAGCTGAAGATAAGTTTTATAAAATGTATAGCCGTCCAACCACAGGATGGACTGATAAGCAAAGAAACAGATTCCCTGCTACTGGGCATGTGCAAGTGAAGGTTAGCTGACAATCTGTCAGGGAGGTTATACAAAGAATCCCTGCCTTAGCTGGCAGGGTCACTAGGTAATCTCCCAGACCCTTTTCAAACACTGCAGCCTTAAAATACCACTAATATGAAAAGTTACAGGTGCACAGAAATGGAAGTAGCTTGAAAACTGATTTTTTTTTTTAGGCGAATGGCATGAAGGCTTGAAAGATAACATTTTATTCTGTACCTAAAGCTTGTAGCCCTTCGCCAACCCACGAAAATAATGAGCAAAGTCATCTGCCTGGCATATTTGGGGGAAGCTGATGTGTCAACTCCCAGGTATTCTTTTTTCTCAGTTTGTCTCATTTTAATGAGATACATGCTGTCAGGTATTTCTTTACTTCGTGTTACATTTATTTTTACTTAATATTAAATTTAGTGGCCCAAAGAGGAGTGTAAGAATAAGCACATCTCTCAAAGTCATAATGACTGGATCATCTGGATGAAGGTGCAATTTATAAACAAGATCAAATTTTTGATCTAAGCAAAAGGAACATAAAAATAATTTATATATATGTATATATATATATATATACCTATATACATATATACTTATATATATATACACACTTATATACATATACATATACTTTATATATTTATGTGTATATGTTGTGTGTGTGTATGTGTATCTACTATCTATGGTTAGGCCTCACAGTAAGTCAAAAAATAACATTAAAAAGATTCATTGCAATTCACTTTTCCATTTCAGTGACTTTATTAGGATCATAAGTCCTACAAGGCTGCAAAATTCATTTTGCTGAAAAAAAAAAGTGTCTTCAGACAATTCTTCAAAGTGGTTTTACACTATTTCCTCAAACACAGATATCTAACCTCGCTCCCGTAATTCCGTAAAAATTCTTGCTGTTGTTCCGAGAGGCATACCTTCTCTCAGTTCAGACACTGCCATCTTCCAGCATGTCTGCTCCTGACC
Source organism: Lontra canadensis (assembly GCF_010015895.1). Taxonomy (NCBI): domain Eukaryota; kingdom Metazoa; phylum Chordata; class Mammalia; order Carnivora; family Mustelidae; genus Lontra; species Lontra canadensis. The sequence goes on along the minus strand of NW_022630995.1, from coordinate 68,842,385 downwards.
ACCAGAGCCAAAGCCAGGTACAGAATCTTCCTTTGAAAATCCCACAAAACCTAGCTAAAGGGTTACTACCAGCTTAAGAACGATATCTAGGTTAAAAAATAGTTACTTTACGAGACATACGTTCATTAACATATAACATGGTGAGGTGCTGGGCCAGAAGATACCAGTTTCTCTTCCAACAGTGATTGAACAGGAAAATCATATTTATAGACTTCTACTCTGACAGAAATGAAAAAAATCAGTGTTAACCACACTTGCTCAGATTTTTCAATAAAATATTTATCTTCTGTCAAAATACTGTATTTTGCCTTTAGCTATCTTGGCATCAACGGTGATAGAAGGCCACGTGTTGGAAATGGGGCAAGAAGTTTCTTTACACATGAACAACACCACTGCTTGAACAGTTGCTCATTATTTATTTATTTATTTGCAGAAACATGGCAAAAAGATCAGATCACCTAGCATTTTCCTTCAAAGAGAAATATACACGGAGGGGGAGTACACACCATGTTCCTTGTGGCAAGTCTCTCTTTTAGCTGCTGGGGAAAATATCAGTCTAGATGTTGTGCAGAAGCAGAAGGCTTGCCCCTGTAAGGGGGAGAGAGCCCTGTCTGCCTGGAAGAACCTCCCCACCCGCCCTGGCCAACGGGGCCTGGCCATGAGAAACAGGAAGAATTTCATAGAAATGAAAGGTGACGCACGCCTTTACCCCATCAAACTCCATATAAATGAGAAAACTTCTTTTTCCCTCCTACCCTCCACACACGTGGTTTCAGATTCTTTCAATATTCTTTCAGTTTTCCTTTTTCTCGATGTGATTGAATTAAACCAAAATTTTGCTTCCATTACGAACCCAACTCCAGGGGGAAATTAGCAGAGTTTAGCAATGTGCAGGCAGCATGTACTAATACTATCTTGACATTTGGCTCGAGAGAAGGATATTCAAAAGGCAGCTTTAACTTTCAAATTAAAATTAAAAAACTTTTAAAGTACACATAAATTGATTTTTTTATTTGCACCTATATGTTGTCATCCCCAAATTCTGAAGATTTTTTAAAATACTTAATATTTCTTCATTTTCTTTTCATTCCCGGCAGCCACACCAAGAGAGTACATCCTTCTTTTGTTCTTCAAGGGGTGTGGGTAAAGGTGGTAAAATAAACATCCACACATTTATGCTAAAACTGTATCAGGCAGACTGCAAAGGAACTTAACTTTTTTTTTACTTGGCAGAAATAGAAATGGAAGACAATTTCTACTTTCCATTGCAGTCTGAAATCATAACCTTAGTAATATGAAGTTTAAATTTCTTTTTTTTTAGATTTTATTTATTTATTTGACAGAGATCACAAGTAGGCAGAGAAGCAGGCAGAGAGAGAGGAGGAAGCAGGCTCCCTGCTGAGCAGAGAGCCCATGCTGGGCTCCATCCCAGGACCCTGGGATCATGACCTGAGCCAAAGGCAGAGGCTTTAACCCACTGAGCCACCCAGGCGCCCCTGAAGTTTAAATTTATAAAAGAACTTTAAGCATTGCATTTGGGGAAGATTATAATTGACGACATGAATACCAAACCATATTATTTGCTAAAAATAGATTTGTTTAATCCCCAAATAAATCACCATTATTTAGAATTAATTTTCAGTTATGTACAGTCTCTCCTGTCTGTTCAGGAATCACACAATTCCCTAGGAACTTTTAACTTATTAACGTGCACAATAAAATTGTATTTATGAAGTCAAACCAAACGGGGGGGAAAGATTAAATTCAGCAAACGTTTGCCAGAGTTTGGGCTTTCCAGAAAATGGCAACAGTGCATTTTCTCACGTGGTCAAGCTGGACCCATGGAGACATCACACAGCTGCCTCTGTTCCTCTGACATTATGACCATGTAATATTTAATCATACCTACCTCACATATAGGCACATGAGGTTTTGTTTTCTTATTGGAAAAATGGTCTTTCTTTCTTTGCGACTAGAGATGGTGGAGTTTTCAATACATGTATCTATTTCAAGAGCAGCTGCTATAAAATCAGTTTGTTCTCACAAAGAGGAAGGCATTTGCCTCTTCTTTTCTGGCAAAAATAATATCTCTTGACAGCTCTACTATGCCTTTTTCTCGCTTCTGTTCCAGTCTTTCCAAGAGAAAAAAAAATCTTTATCACAAAATCAAATAAAACTATCTGTGTTATAAACATTCCATCTCTGAATTCATGTTATAAAATTAAATTATGGAACAGAAACTGAACAAAGGATGATATCTATTGTATTCCTATTTTCCAGAGCAAAAGAGCAGTCAGGGTGATTTGCAAACTCTGAAGCATATAAAAATATAATGCTATTATTTTCTCAAGTAGTTGAGAGGACAGATACCACTTTGAAAACATATAAATTCAGATGTAAGAGACTGAATTTTCCTTTTTGCAGTTTGAAAAAAAACTATAAATCAGTGTTATTCAACTTGATTTGACAATTGCTAAGTATATATTTAGGAAGTCTTTAGCTTAGGATAGAGGGGACGCTTAATGTGGTTTTATTCTTAGGTATTTAAATCCTGCCTTGTTTTAAAAAGAATTGAAGGCAGTTTAAATGGATACATAAAATTCAGTAAGATATCAAGAATGAAAGTGGGAAAGAAACAGTAAAGGCAAGGGTTATATCATAAAAAGAAATTAGGACTGAGGCCATTATATATTTTTTTAAAAGGCCCATTAAAGAATGCTATCTATTTCTAGTAGATGGATCACAGAATTGGCTGTGAGCTTTTTAGGAGTCTCTGCAAAAGGGAAACCATGAAATTAAAACTCACATGCACACACAACCATATCTAGCTACCCCACTCCCACACACAAATGCACACACGTACTCAAGTTGTTCTGAAGAATCATAAACAAGCCTAACATTAATGCTGTAGAAATGAATGCAAAGACTATTTACTCACAGAGAGGGAACTTTACAAGGTAATGAAAAATGCCTGCAACACAGATGAACTTTGAAAACTATGCTAAGTAAAAAGAAGTCATTCACGAAAGATCACATATTCGATGTCTCTATTCATGTGAAATGTCCGGAATAGGCAAAAGTGATGAACATTTTCTAAAGTAAGATTGTGGGTGCCTGGGTGGCTCAGGTGGATAAGTGACTGCCCTCTTCTCAGGTCATGATCCTGGAGTCCGGGACTGAGTCCCACACTGGGCTCCCTGCTCGGCAGGGAGTCTGCTTCTCCCTCTGACCCTCCCCTTCTCATGCTCTCTCTCTCTCAAATAAATAAAATCTTTTAAAAAGAGATTAAAATTAGATTGTGATGATTATTGTTCTACTTTGTGAATATACGAAAATCTATTGAATTGTACATTTGAAATGGGTGAATTTTTTCTTTTTAAACTTCAGATAAACAAGAAGTAAGTTTTTTATATAAATATACCCCATATATTTCATGAGGCATTCTTTTTTTTTTTTTTAATTGACCTAAGTTTCAGGTGTGTAATGTAGTGGTTTGACATCTCTCTATGTTATACTGTGCTCACCAAATGCATGGCTACCTTCTGTCCATATCACACCATTATAATATCATGGACTAGATGCCCTATGCTGTATTTTTTATCCCCATGAGTAACTGATTCTATACCTCTCACTCCACTTCACTATTAAGTGGATGAATTTTATGGTATGATATGGTATGGTAGGTATATGTGAATTTTATCTCAGCAAAACTGTTAAAAATGCATACTATCCTTACACTAGACCAGAGGTTATGAAACCTAAGTACACACCACACTCACCTGGAGAGTGTGTTGAAGCACTGATTGCTGGGCCCCCCTCCTACAGTTTCTGATCCAATAGGACTGGGGTGAGGCCTGAGAATCTGGACAAGTTCTTGGGGGCTGCTGTTACTGTGGGGCTGGGAACCTCTCTTTGAGGATCAGTGCATAGACCCTATGAATAACGGCAAAGGCTGTTTCTTTTGCTTTCCTCAGTATGGTTCAAGGAATCACACCAATGCACAGTTTAGTACAAACAGGTTGATGAGACGCCATTATGACAAAGAAGGTGGTAGCAATAAGCATAGTTCCTCTGACAATGCCACAGCCCAAGCAACAGTTACTTTTTACTGATCCTTACTGTGTAACTACATTACTATGTACTCTGTTATGTGCTTTGATGATCATTTAATGTAATCCTCACAAGAGCCCTATGAGATGAAGATGCTGGGGAAATCAACACTGTCATAGTTAAACTTTATCAAGCACTTACCTGATATTCCTGTTACCAGTTTCTTCATATACACTGTTTCACTTTACGCATAACCCAAAAGTTCCTAGCATTTCCTTCTCACTGCCAAGAAGTGGAGAACCAGGCCATCTATGCCCAAAGTCCTTCCTCTTAACTACTGAACTACACTCACCACTCTTCACCAAGCTGGCTTAATTCTTAGATTTTAAAGAATGCACAGCAACGTGTCTGCCAAAACAATGCTATGATACTTGAGAAATATCACATGTGCTTTTTTTTCTACTATAATAAACTACCAATTTTCCAAATAACATGCTTTATAAATTACCCTCTTGATCCCTGTAATGATGTAATTCACACTCATCTGAATCCTGATAGACTCAATGAGTGGGAGAGAATGGGGTGTAATTCCACACAATATATTTTTGCTCATAGGACTTGAGGCAATTAGCCTTGGGCATAAATCCATTACGCCGGACATTTGAACTTTTCTGTCATCTGTGATCTTCTGATCAGGAGAAAAGTTTGCAGCATTTTGACTGCTATTCCATAAACCTACTGACTCCTAATTTAGTTTTTTATTAGAGAGTGGCCAATGAAGACCTTCAGTTTGTTCTCCTGGGCTAAAGACTGGAGCATTATAAGAAAAATTAAGGTTAGAAGGAGGGTTGAAACCTTTCTATGACAGTGTTTACTCAAGTAGACTAAACACACTGATGAAGGCACATACTTTTACACAGTACACTGACGATACATCGATTTTAGCAGTTTTGGATTTATTCTCATGGGTGTTAGGACAAACATAACAGGCATATCAAGTCCATGAATTCATGAATATCATTCCTTAGGACAAGGTTGAAGATACTGATTATTCAAGTGACACTTGTGGGAAAAAATTATTAGATGCTTTAGTGATTCACTGAGATTTGGGAAGCATTAGTATATGGGCACAAAACGCCCTAACAAATTTGTCAACTTTAAAAGCAAGCAAGGTGTGAGATAGAACTGTGATATTTGTTTCAGATCCACGTGTGTAATCCTGAGTTATTCCTCTCTTGGAAGGGGGTGTGTGGGTTGAGCAGTATGTGATGACACCCACTCACTTCCTCTATTCTTGCATATCAAGTTTCCAGGAGCAGAAACAGACTTTCTAGATTTTGGCCTGTCGGAATGATGTGGTTTCCACATATCATTCAGGTCTGAACCACCTGCATCCCTGGCTTTTTAAAGACAGCAAGCCCTTCCTAGGACTAGTCTCTGCCATACCTCATTTTTCAAGTGCAAAAGCATCAATCACCTTCCTTTTTGCCTCTGTATGTGTGTGTGTGTGTGTGTGTGTGTGTGTACACACGTCTCAGCTGCAAGTCTCCATCCCTTGTCCAAATTAGAGCACTAAAATTTCGCATATTATGTCACAGGCTCCTGTCAAAACACTCCATTTCTCTGTCCAAACTGAAGAGACCCTTCTGGCCTACTCCACTGTGCTTTTATTTTTTTGGAAAATAAAAGTAAACAAAATGAATGAAAAATACTTTTAAAACTATCATTCCTGAAGCTCTCTTATCTACAACTTGACTTAAATACAATAAATCAGTATATAGGCTAGAACCCTTTCTTAACTAGAATTATATGCAAACCTCCAATACATGAAACATGTAATAATAAAGATGAGATGCTAGAAGTGGAAACACAGATGGCCAATCAAAGAGGTTCAATATCACTTATCATCAGGAAAATACAAATTAAGCCTAGATACCACTTTTCATCCATCAGATTGGTAAAAACCTGTATAGTGCATATTTGGGCATGTGGAAAATGGGAACACAGGTGCATGGGTTGAGGGATATAAATAGTATAGCTATTTTGAAGAGCAATCTGGTAACATCTAGTAGAAATGAAAATATAAATACCTTACCAACCATTTCACTTTTATGTTTGTTATACTGGAGAAATTCTCATACTTGTATTCATGGATATACTCATATGAGTATGGCTACTGCAGTGTTGTTTGTAATAGCAAAACATCAGAGACAACCTAAAATTCAATAGGGGAATAGACAAATTGTGGTCTAGTCATATGAGGGAATACTACATTAGAGGAGATGACTAGAACTATGTATGAATGTAGATCTTAAAAAAAAAATAAGCAAACATGATACCTGCCAAAGACAATGAGTTGTTGGTCTACATAAATACAAACACTCAACAAATGTAATGAATTCACAAATAGGACCCTTAGCTCACCCACTTAGATATTTCTAGTTAAGAACTCTTAATTCCTCCTTGCTGCTTCCCTAAATCATATTCATCCTCAAGATACAGCTCAAATCCTACCTCCCCCAGGAGCAGCCCTGCGCACAGTGATTCCTTTCCCCTTCTGATCCACTCTGGTAATAGAAGTTTTAGGCATGTGGTCTCTCCTATCTCATAACTATTCTTGTGGGCATTAACAGGGGTTCCTCATATAGATTGTTTTACATAATGCTTTATGCATAGCAAGAATTCATTGATTACTAGTTCCTATTCTTATTACAAATGTATTTTGCCCTTTGTTTAACACGGCACTGAGCCGTAGAAGATACTCAATAAATGTTTACTTTTGGCTCTGAATAGGATGATGACATACTCCTGTTCCTGATATATTTGGCCATCTCCTGAGGTGCAGTCCTTGGCTTGTTATTTACTGGATATCCTAACTCACTAGTGAAGTCTGTGGGTGTTTGAGGTTGGACACGTGCATGTTCTACTCCCTGAATGCTAAGGCACTGCTGTCCAGGACGGCATATGATCACTAACCCTCTTGTCCAGGCTTGGATACTCCTAGATTCTCCTGTTACCACTGGCAAGCTTCTCGAAAGGTATCCAAACCATCTAGCCCATAGTCACGGAGAGAGAGTTTAAGCCATTTAGAAACCAAGTATTACTCTTCGGGCTTTTTTCCTAAGACCCTAAAGACCAGGGACACTTCTCAACTTCAGGAGTATCAGAGGAGGCATGGAGGAGAAACACGGGCCAAGAAAGAATAGGCTGGGCAGGTGGTGATGGGACAAGCATGGGGAGCAAGCAGACTGCCTGATACCACTGGGCACAGCGACTTTCAGTTAGTAATCTCATTTAACACAACCACCACAGAACAGAGAGATCATTACCCCCATGTTACAGATGAGGAAACTAAGGCCTGGAGATTAATTTGTCCAAAGATGTATGGACAATGAGTGTAAAAATCAGGACTCAACCCCAGATCTTCCTGACAAAAAACTCATGTTTGTGGCAGAAGTTAAATCTAGTTCAATTAAATTCATTTATATTTGTTTCCATTAAACTATACACACACACACACACACACACACAAACACACATATATGTATATATATATTCCTAACTGATAAAATGTTCTGCTTTATAAATAAGTGACCCTTAACCTTATATAGGTTATATTTATATATAACTTATAAAAATAAGTTATATATTTTTTTATATTTTATATTTCTAGGCCCTCAGGTGATAATTTCAAGAATTGAAAGAAGTGCCTTGTTTGGGAAGGTATGTGCAAGGCAGGTGCTCAGATGACAAGCACAGGGTCTCATGCCACTACTAGTAGAAAATAAATATTCTACACAAAACAAATTAGGAAGAACTAGACCTCCAAATCACAACTCAGAATCAAAATAATATGACGCACAATAAGCGTATAAAGAAGATTACCTAAAATCGGCACATATGTTTTATTCAGGAAGTTGAAAGTTTTTCTGTAGGTCATTCTTTGCTTTCTCCAACAAGTTCACCCTTTGGTGGTTCATCTGTGGATATCTTGTTAAAAGATACCTGATTTTTTAAAAAGTGTATTCTTTGCCACTATCTTTTACCTTATTGGTAAACTGAAGCCAAAACATCCTAATGGGGTCAGTGTTCACATGACTATTAGCAACCCTACGAGGAAGGTGACTCCGCCTGGGCTTGTTGCTGTTATTCGTCACAGATATGGACTGAAGGGATGCTGCAAGTACACTACTGAAGTTCTCCAGGGAAGAGAGAACACTTGGTGCTAATGGAAAAACTGTTCCCGCTTATGCTGGTCTATATAAACACAGCCCTTTAGGGTAGTCAGGGCATCACTGAATGCTTCAGTTACCTCTGCCTACAATGCTTATTATTCACTTCAATTTTTGAAATAGCAGAGAATATGAAATAATGGCAACTTTTCTCCAGACCGCACAATCCAACAAAAATAAAGGAAAACAAGATGAAGTGAAAACAAGACCAAGGAAAGAAGAAGTAATGTTTTCTATTTTAACACGAATGAACTACAGGACTCTAAAGTAAAGTCCACAAAGAAGTAAGCCATGCGGGGCGCCAGGGTGGCTCAGTGGGTTAAAGCCTCTGCCTTCAGCTCAGGTCGTGATCCCAGGGTCCTGGGATCAAGCCCTGCGTCAGGAGCTCTGCTCAGCAGGGTGCCTGTTTCCTTTCCTCTCTCTCTGCCTGCCTCTCTGCCTGCTTGTGATCTCTGTCTGTCAGAGGGTCTCCTGCCATTCAGTCCCCAAATAAATAAATAAATAAATAACATCTTAAAAAAAAAAAAAAAAGGAAGTAAGCCATGAGAATAAAAACCTTTACTGATACCAATTGGTTAAGGGTCACTTATTTATAAAGCAGAACATTTTATCAGTTAGGCAATAAAAACAAAATAAATTTCAGGCGCAACATGTTGAGAATGTGCCATTCAACAAGATAAAACTCAATAAATCTGATGGGCCTTTCAGTCTTTCTCTTATGAAGTCAATATTTACTAAAACGGAGTGATGAAAGCCTCGTATCTAAAGGGTTACAAATGGTTGTATGCTGAAATGAACCCTGATTAATCTTACTAATGGCATATCAACTATCTTAATTTTAAGGAGCTATTGTAGAATGACAGATTGCAGAGTAATGTAGCATAAGGAAAATAAAAGTTACAGACAACTGAGCAATATGGTGTCACATTGTTACATTGTAGACACACATAATCCCAGTGTTCCTGTTAAGGGAAATAAGAATGCACTGGCATTGTCATTTTCATTTACTTTTTAGTGGCTATTAAATTTCCCAACACAATCATTTTTGATAAAGCATGACATTATATAACCCAGTCAAATTTTGTATTTTAAAATCCATTCCTAATTATCTATTAATGAAATATAAGCTTAAAAGTCCTTGCTAAAATTGCTCCCCATAAATGTACTGGGACAAAATGGTTCTTAGCATCAGCGGAGATTCCATAACCAAAAACTGAGAGCTAATACTACACTATCCCTCTCTTTTTAAAAAATCTGCCAATTGTGCTGCCACCATTTTGTAAATTTCCATTATAGAGGATTCAGGGGAAAATTTGTCAATACATGTACACTTCAAAACTCATGGAAAGGATAGATATACCAGGCTTATAGTCTTACCACAAAGCCAAATAAAATAAAATAAACACTGAAGGGTAACAGGTTTAAATGAGTTCTACTTCAGTCAAGGGGTCCTCCGACTGGCCTCCAACCTGGAAGCCGATTTGGGGAGGGACTCCTGCCATTCAGCCCCCAAGCACCCCAGGGTTTCTAAGGAGGATTGAGAATCATTGTTTTGTCTTGCAGTATAGGCAACTACTAAGAGTTCCTCACAGGGCCAGATCTTCCTAGTTACTCTGCCAACTTGGCTCATCTGAAGAGGCCTTTGGGCTACTTCAGTCAAGCAGACTGTAACAGAGGCGCACGTATCAGGAGTGTGGGCCTGTGGGTAATAACGGCTCTGCAGGAAAAGAGAATGACATTTTTGAATATAGTACAAAGGGTGGATTCAGACGGTGAGTTAAGGTAGGATTTTTTGTGGCCTGTGTGTTTTCGAATTGGTATCAGAACCTCTCCAAAACCTTCAATTTCATCTTCTGGAATTTTGCTGATAAATATGCCACAACTGAATAATAATTTCATGTTTAATTCTAAATGCCTATGTAAGCACAAAACTTCCTAATATAGGTGACCTGAACATTCTAGAAACCTGCGTTATTCATTCATTCATCTATTCATTCACTGAATACTTATCAGGAACCTACTATCAAAAAAACAAAACAAAACAAAACAAAAACAAAACCCTACTATCACTAGGCACGTTCTAGGTACCGGAAAGATTGCAATGGACAAAGGAAAACCAAAATACCTGCTCTCATGGAGCTTATTCTGCCAAGGGAATTTCTGACTAAGCAGCCAAGTGAAGATTTACTTATTTCTCTTTATCTATTTACATTTCATTTATCCATAAATAACCTGAAACTTAGAGAGAGAAGCACAATGCAATAGAAAAATTTAATACAGATAAGGAAAGAGTAAAACCAAAAAAACAAAAACAAAAACAAAAAACAATGATATTATAACCTTGGTGAACTTTAAAAAAATACAGAGCAAATAGCCTGAAAGACAGTTAGAATAATTCAAAGGTAAAATAAACAGCAACTGATGTTAAATAAAGTGAAAAACCAATATTTTCAAAAGCATAAAAATCAAAGCCCTTTAAAACACTGATTTTTTAAAATCTAAGGTTGTGTCCCAGAATATTAGTAAAGTTCTTAAAAAATTTAGATCCCTGGATCCATCTCAGATCTTCCCAATTATAATTTTTTTTTTTAAGATTTTATTTATTTTTCAGCGACAGAGGGAGAGCGAGCGAGCACAGGCAGACAGAGCAGAGGGAGAAGCAGGCTCCCCGCCGAGCAAGGAGCCCGATGTGGGACCCGATCCCAGGATGCTGGGATCATGACCTGAGCCGAAGGCAGCCGCCCAAGCAACTGAGCCACCCAGGCGTCCCTCTTCCCAATTATAAACCATAAGGTGTCCAAAGATAGTTTTAAAAAAGCCCCAGAAGCAGTCTGAGGCACATTTTAAAGCCTGTATCTGAGGGTGGGATTTCCTACATGGCAGACCGAGGGTTCTACAAATCCTTTCTCCCAAAAACCTATGAGAATGGAAAACATGGTCAAACCCCACCATTTCGGGACCCTGGTAATCAACAGAAATCAAGCAGCAAGCTGAGAACTGTTGCTTCTTGGAAAACTGTCCACAGTGAGTAAGAGGAGGGGAAGTGTGTGCTCTTCCTGCCCTAGCTCAGCTCAAATTCTGCTAGGGCGGGCTGGCGGTGTGCCTGACAGCCCTGAATGCGGACCGCAGGAAATGCCACGCCCACCATTGTCCGAGACAGCAGTGCTCTTCCAGGCAAACGGGAGGCTGACACCCTCCTGGCTAGCCTGAGATAACAGTTCCCTGGGGCCACTCCCAGACAACTAGCTGTTCATTTAACCAGAGATGCATGAAAATGAGAGCTCCGTGGAGCTCCACGGAGGGTTTTGATAAACTTTTACACATCCGGCCAACTAGGAAGACCTAACAGGCTGGTGGAAATAAAAGGCAGGGCAGGTTTGAAAACTCCTAAATTCTGAGTATGTTCACAATCCACAATGCTCATCGAAAGAGGTTGGAGGCTTTACTGGATTGAGTTGTTGGAGTGCAATCTCTAGCTTATCATTGGCCACTGAACTATAGAGACCCCCCGGAAATAAGGCTTAGAAACGAAAGCAAGAACCAAATTACTATCTCAAACGTAACTGAAAACATAATTTTAAAAAATAAAAAAGACAAAATTGTTACATGGTTGTGAAAAACAGAAGGCAGCAGAATGACATCCTGTTTGGACTGTTGTTCATTTATTCAACCCTTGTTTTATTTGTTTTACTCTGGACACTGCACTTAATGCCCCAGTACAATGGTAGACATAATAGATAAAGTGGAAATTAGATAGTTCATATTCTAGAACTAGAGTCTGCTCTTCAAGGTCTCAGGATTTGGGCAGATTTCTCTAGTCTTATACACAGTCTCAAATTTCTAAAAGGACATGGTTTTTAATGATTTGTAAGATTTATATAATACACTCGACCTTTGGAAAAACACAGGGGTTAGGAGCACAGATTGACTGCAAAGTGGAAAATCCATGTATAATATTTGAATCCCCCAAACCTAACTAGTAATAGTAATAGTCTACTATTCACAGAAAGATTTACTGATAATATAAAGTTAATCAACATATATTTTGTATGTTGTATGTATTATATACATATATATAATACATATATATGTATATAATACATATATGTACATATAAAGTAAGCTAGGGAAAAAAAGGTTATAAGGAGAATCATAAGAAATAAAGTGCATTTACAGTAATGTACTATGTTTATGTAAAAAAAGTCCACAAGTAAGTAGACCCATTCAGTTCAAACTTGTGTTGCTCAAGGGCCAACTGTATTTAAGTAACAGATTTAAAAGAGTCAGATACATTACCAAATAATTTTAAGTGATAGTATTTTGTTTCATTTGGTACCAAGAAAATAATATTAAAATATAACAAGGGCGTCTATGTTCCAGCACTGGCTCTAATACTTTTAATACTATTCTGTCTGAATAGTCTTTGCCAAAACATTCTATAGCTCAGCTTCCTTGCTGATAAAGTAAAGCAGATCTGACTAGATTTCTAGAGTGACTCTTTGACCCCAACTCTATGACTCAAATTCTAAGGTCATACCATAATTCACATTAACATAAAATACTTACAAGAAACCTATCCAGGCTTATTTTAATTAACACAATTCATCCGTAATTAGCACATCATTTGTAAACACATGCGCACTTCAAGGTGGAAGATAAAGAACTATAAGGTTTCAAATGCAATAAAGCATTGCATTTGAAACCTTATGTATAAGAACTGGCAGTCAACTTCATTTTAATATATGGTATTTGAGTCAAAACTTGTCATAGTATATTCACAAAGATTATAGGGATCATAGCTGACTAGATTTTACTGTACCTGGAAGATCAGAATGTTAACATCATGACTCTTGATATTTATTTTTTATTTACTAACAAATATTATGATTGTGTAATGACTGTGTAATCACTTTACATCTAATCCTCAAGATACTCCTAAGAAGAGCTTCTATTATTATTACATCTGTTTTACAGATAAGGAAACTGAGGCATCAAGAGGTTGACTAACTTGCCTAAGGCACTAAGAGGCATTAACCTGCTCAAGGCTGGGGACCTGGTGCCTCAGTGGGTTAAGCATCTGCCTCTGGCTCAAGTCATGATCCTGGGGTCCTGGGATGGAGCTCTGTTTCTGGCTTCCTGCTTCGCGGGGACCCTGCTTCTCCCTCTCTCTGCCCAATTCCCGTTCCTCCCCCAACCCCATTCTCTCTCTCTCTCTTTCAAAAAAAAAAAAATAATAATAATAATAAGTAAAGACTTAAAAAAAATCTTGCTCATGGCTAGTAAGTGGCATTTAGGCTGCATTAAAGCTCAGGTCAGCTGCCTCCCAAACCCCACGCTCTCGTTTACTGTATGTTTCCAGAACTCATAAAACAAGGGGCTTGGACTGAAATACAGACTATCCAAAGAAGGAAATGATGGCAGTTATTAAAGGAAAGGACAAATCTTATTTCCTTTAAACACATGCACATATATGCACACACACGCAAGCACACACACACACATACGCCCTCACAGCCTCATACAGCTCTCACGCATTCACAAAAACCAAATGATAAATTTGACAGATTTGAAATTTCTAAAATACATATATAAATATATATTTTAACTCCCCAGAAAAGTGGTGGTATGGAAGTTAAGATCTTCAATGTGATTGGATTAAAAATTTTAGACCCTACCTTGTTTAACAACCCAAACATGAACCCTATAAATCTTAGGTTGTGAGCAAGTATGTTACATAGATAATGTCGATTCTATAGAACTTTTATGCAATACCACATGATCTGGTTTTATATTTGAACATGTATATGATAAATATGCCTTTTAGTCACCAAATTTGAAAGATTCATCTTTCTAATTTAAGGGTCTTCTTTTATTTCTGCCTTAAACAAGCCACAATTACAAATTCTAGATAATTCATGTTTGTTGAATCATTGTAGTCCTCTGGTGTGTATCTGGCCTATAACATCATGTGTGCCTGCTCTCCCCACCTAGTACCTTTGTTCCAACCATAGTGACATTTGTATTCTTCTTCTGCACATTAGAAGATTTCAGCTTCAGATTCTGAATTCGTCCCTTTAGTGCTGAGAGGTTATTTTTAAAATAAGTTTTTTATATCAACCAAATGCATTTTATATGGCTGAGATGTTCATGTCAGGCCTCTAAGACATCCTTGTACATTTATCAAAAAATCATGATAGAACTCCACTCAACAATGAAAATGCCGAGAGACATGAAATGGGGAAACAGAGAAAGCTCCAGAAATCTCTCATGTAGTGGGGAAAGCATGCAGGCACAGGGCAAGTGCAGGCAAGCGTCCAGTCCCCACTGAAAGACTGCAGCCATTAAAAAAAAAAGGAGAGGGAGGTTAATGATATGCCAGATAAGAAGCAGTTCCACAGCATCACAGGACATTCCTTTCTAGAAATAGAGAGCCTGTCCCATGCTATCTGGTGTGCTTCTGGGCCAGTCTTTGCAGCAAAGAGGACAATTTTGTTTAACTTTTTAATTAACGTGTGTCCTTGCTGACAGACACTGTGAATGAGACACTTTTTCCTTCCCATTATGGCTTAGACTTTAGATTTAATTACTGTGGAAATGAATCAAGAGACATGACTTCAGGCATAGTGTTCTAAATGTCGGCAGAGTAACAACATTAATTCTCTATTCTAAAGTATCCTTGTCATCCCATCTTTATGATGGGTGATGTGAAAATAATTTTAGGAAGGAGGTGACTGACCCGGAGACCTTACAAGACATTGGGAAGATCACCTGTTAGTTGTGGTTAGGAGACATTTTCTTTGGATAATGGCTGAGTTTTATTTTGTGTATAGTCATAATTACTAATATACAGAGAAATTGTTCTTCAAGAGTTATACATGAAAGGACCAGAGCCCTTTAAAACTTGGATCTAAATGAGTTAATAAGCTATTATCAAAATCCAGCCACGTTCTCTTTTATTGCCTAAAATGAGTAGGGGGAATACTTAACATTATTTTATCTTTCATGCCATGAGCTATGAGCTATGGAAATGCAGGGAAGTCACTAAATATTTAGTCTGCCAGTAAAATATGTATTTGGAAAACAAAAGACCCCAAACTTTAAAATGTCTTTAAAAGAAAGAAAGTTGAAGACATGCGGGCTACCTTCTCATACAATCCAGGGCTCGGATAAAGAAGTCCTTGTGCAGCTGGTGCTCATCTCTCAAGATGGAGCACTGTTCAAGGGTCACCGACATGGACGTCCTGTCCTTGGCACTTTTGCAACAGGTGAAACGAATACCATTTAGTTTGCGACAAATCTGCAACACAGATGTACAAACAGTTTATTGCTCATCCGCAGATGACTCTAAAGTGTCAGACTCACCTAAACACTTCTTATCTAAACACTCCAAATTTATGTTAATTTATGATCATCAATGGGTTCAATCAGCCCTAGCGAGTGAAAAACATTATCGTTTCATTTCAAAAGCTAGTGGAACAGATTGAATTTATTTAGTTCTTTGTACGTGATGTGCGAGGCGTGGGGTTGTGGCAGCCCTATGAGATGGTAAATATCCAGCAGAGACAGCAGTGCTCCCTGAGGGGGTCGGGGTTGGGGGGCGGTGAGCCAGCCCTAGCCATAGTGGATGACAGTAAAGTCACAGCTTAGGAGCGACACCTTAACTGTGAAGGAAAAATACAATTGTATTTTCTGGATCAGACACTGGTTTGAATCCGAAATAGCTAACATCTTCCTACTTTGCCTTTAAGAATCCTTTGGGAGTTTGGGCTTGAGGTTATGAGTTTCAAACATTTACACGACACTAGTGTAGCAGTTAGTGAACCACTAGCCACTCATCAATGCAATGAGTAAGAATAAGGACAGCAAAGGGTCACTGTGAAACGTACATCTGCTGTACCAGGTATAATGCTAGTAAATTTCATATAGATTCGCTCTTTTATTCATTTTTTTAAAGATTGTATTGATTGATTGAGAGAGAGCACACGTGCACATGCGAGAGGGGGAGGGGCAGACAGAGAGGCAGAGAGAGAGTCCCAAGCAGATTCTGAGCTGAGAGCAGAGCCGGACACGAGGCTCGATCCCACAACCCCGAGATCATGAACTGAGCCGAAATCAAGAGTTGGATGCTCCACCAGCTGAGGCCCCCAGGTGCCCCTAGATTTGCTCTTTTAATAACTGCACATGGATCCTGGAGGAAGATGTAATCTTTCTTATTTTACAGATGAGGAAACTGAGGTTTAGCTCGGTTAAGTAACTTGTGCACAATTGGACAAGAGCATGGGTGCTAATGTGAGTTTGGCCTAATGCCAAGGACCAAGTCTTTAGCTTCCTTTCTATTCTGTTTCTTTTTGCAAATTCTTTCTTTTTGTTATCCCAATGTAATTCAAGAGAAAAGTCTCTGAGCCATAATAATCCATTGTCTCATTGCCTTATGGTTAGCAGAAGAATAATACCATTCCTTTCTCCCTCTCACTTCCCTGTCCCATGGCAGGGCTCTGATATGAGAGACCAACACTACATTAGTTATCAATAATTTTAATCAACATGCACTTAAAATAAATCTAATATGATATGATAAAGTCTTACTTTATTACCTCCCATCAAGGAGCCCTTAACAGTTAATCTGCATTGATGAAAAGATACACTAACACAGTTTATCAAGGGTTTTTATCATGTTTTAATTGTGATTCTGATACTTACACTAGGATTTACAAGTCTTTATTAGACCTTTAGTACTTTCTCACTTTTTCCAACGTAAGTGATTAGAGAAATACGATAGCATGGTTTCACCATAAAATCTTTTTTCATCTGGAAGACTCTAACCTTTTCAAATAAAGACTATTTTGAAATTTTAATATAAAACAAAAAAGTTTTGGCTATATTCATAATAATGAAATATTGACTTCAATGACCACTTATGAGATAATGATTTTTTAAACAATTTTTTTAAAGATTTTATTTATTTATTTGACAGACAGAGATCACAAGCAGGCAGAGAGGCAGGCAGAGAGAGAGGAGGAAGCAGGCTCCCTGCTGAGCAGAGAGCCCAACGAGGGCTCGATCCCAGGACCCTGAGACCATGACCTAAGCCGAAGGCAGAGGCCTTAACCCACTGAGCCACCCAGGTGCCCCAAGATAATGATTTTTTTAAAAAGATTTTATTTATTTATTTGACAGAGAGACAGCAAGAGAGTAGGGGGAGCAGCAAGCAGAGGGAGAGGGAGAAGCAAAGTAAGGACCCTATGGTAAGACCTGAGCCGAAGGCAGACACTTAGCTGAACCACCCAGGCACCCCAAGATAATGATTTTTAAGAAGAATGAATATTCTTTAAAATGTGTTGTCTCTACTATATGCAACTATCCTACTAAGGATGTTTAATATTCTAAATTTAACATAAAGAGGAGGGAGGGGCAATTTAATCAGAGTGGGCAGGTTGGGTCTTAGTTTCCCTATTTCTATAGTTCCTTTGAGCCATATGAACCTAACACGCTTGACTGGCATGTGATCTCTTTAAATTCTCATTTTTTTATTTTTTAAAACTCAATCAAGGCAAAAGCAAATAGTTTTGTATTTTTTCAATAGAATGTAAAATATTAATACAGTAATATATAAATAATATTTTTTAAAAGAGAGGAGAATGAAATAGAGGCAAATAAAAGCTTTTTAGAAAATGTCAACAGGAATTTCTGTATTTCTTCACTTTAGAAGTCCAAGTCCTTGATTTACAAAGAGGATATTGAAACTGAAGTATCAGCTACAGAAATGCTGTAATAATAAAGTCAGTGTTCCTACATAATGCTAAATTTGCACATTATGGGTGCCATGTACGTGTCAAGGCAGTCAATTATCCATTCCACAGTTAAGTTGTGAGAAAGCCGTATTTGGTCAGTGTTCAAGATCCAAAAAAGATTTTTCAGGAATAAATGAGATTTATGTGAAAACTTTTAAAATATATTCAAATGGTAAAACTACATAGACTAAGAGAAAGTATACATTTGTGTTTGTACACATATATCCTTCATTTATCCATTGACACGACTTCATGGTATGTATTGCGGCATAGGTATATGTTCCTAAGTTGTCAGAAAGCCTTGGTAAATGATCAAATTACCTTCCTGTTATCCCATTATTAGTAAAATAGCAAAAATTGCTCATGACTAACCTTTGTGAAATTTTTGTGAGAATTAACAACCATAGCAGTCTTTGAAGATATAAAGAGCAGCCACACTGGGGGAAAAAACTATTAAAAACAACCCTCCTGTAATGCAGTATGGGGCTAAATGGGACCAGGGTAAATGAGCTGCCTGAAAGCAATGTTTCATATTGTTACTTTGATGTTCTTCCCTGGGACTCCAAGAGGGCATGAAGGGAAGCTAAAGCAGCTTTCTTCTGCCTTGCTCTTGGTGAATTATTTTATATAGACTCAACAGTAAATTATCCATTCCTTTTTCCCAGAAAAGAGTAAGTGATATTGGATTACAATTGAACACTGGTAGTAGGGCAAGGCTTTGTTTTAAACACTGTTGATACAGAGTGAATAGAGTTTTGTCAGGAGATCGGTGACTAAACTCCAAATTACACAAGCAACACTGTACAGGAACTACAAATATGGCATTCATTATGGCCATCATCATAAAGATCTCCAATGTGGGCCTTCTCTGAAGAAAAAAATCCTCTCATTAGGAAAGGATCTTTGGGTCTGAACGCTTAACAAAATTTGTAAGTTCACGTGCGCTATGCCTGAATGGTTGCCAGGTAAGAGTTTCAGAGATAACAGGTAGTATTTTTCTCCCTCACTCCGCTAGAAATCTGGGGTGGGAAATAAGGCAGAACTTCTACCCTGAAGGTGTCATTAAATGAGAAAGAACCAGAGAAAATGTAGCTCATTACCCCAGGAGCAATCCATCAGTAACAAATTCTATGCTAATATCTCAATTAACAAACGCATTTACAAGCTCATTAATTGAACAAGATGTCCAGGAGCCTTACTGAGGCTGTGAGTCAGAGATCGGATAACCACATTCTGTTGCCACCATATGTCTCTAGAGCAGCACTTCAAAATCCTGATTGAAATGCGAGACTGACATCACAACATGTAATATCAAAAGAAAATCACAGACACTCCATTTTAGCCACAAAGTGTCAAATGACATCCAGAATGTACAGGAAAAACCAATAGGTAATTCTTTCTCGTTGAGTGCAACTTCTTCCATCTTGTGTTCTAACATATTGATAGAACTACTGACAGCATTGAAAATACCCAAACCCCTAGATAATGGAGAATGACATCTGGTAACCCCAAGTGCAGTGCTACACAGTGACACTCCATGATGTTTGCTGATCATCATGGTGACAGGGGAAAGACCTGGCTGGAGAATGCTTACCGTTGCAGCCAGCCACATGATTTCTACATTCTTTCTTTTTTTGGCTTGGATATTTTGATGGAGATTTTCTAGTAATCCTTTTAAATCATTTTGTTCTTGAAAATGTGAAATGTCTGGGGGGAAAAAAAAAGAGAAAGAAAGGGAGATCATGTTAGTATTAAGCTGCCTATGGAGATTTGCTCAATATATGTACGAACAGAATTTCCATAACAACAAATAGCATTTGGAACAGAGAGTATCCGAGGATAATCATATTTATTAATCTGAGGATAATCATAGTTATTAATCTCTCCAGCTTTGTTTTTTACTTAGAAATATGCCTCAGTCGCCTCCACTACCTATTCTGTGCTATTGTGGTAAGGCCAGTTTTCATACACTATTATTTTACTAACAAGTGAAACATTTTTGATAATGGCTGCTGCCTCACTTCAACCAAAGCATGACATAGATGAGACAAGAGATATAATTTTATATCTTACTATTACCACTTTCTGCTACTAAGTAGCTAGTCTGAATCAAGAGGATATGTTAAACTGAACACCTCAGTAGTGGGAGAAATCTGAAGGCTCAAATAAAATACATGGAGTCAGTTTCTCAGCAAGATTCCTTAACCTCAGCACTATGAACATTCTGGCTTGGATGACATTTTGTTGCGGGGAATGGACCTATATTCTGCTTTGTGGTATGGTAAGCAGCATCAGTGACCCCTACAATTTAGAAACCAGTAGTACCCTTCCTGCGACAATCAAAAATGTCTCCAGACATTGCCAGATGTTCCTTGAAGGCAAAATCTATCTTGGCTGAGAAGAACTGCTATTAAGGAGCACAGGTAAGGCATGGAAAGAGGGAAAATATGAGAGGTGATAGTTAATCACATGAGATAATTAGATAGGGAGCAGGAAATGACTGATTGCTCAGATCTCTACATACTCATAACTAAAGCATAGGTCACAAATGGCACACGTTTTGTATTAAAACCTAAGGCAATGCACATTATGACACAAATGTCCCTGACACTTGGCGAGATGGGGTCAAGATCAGAATATAGATATGGAAACAAAAAGTCTTTCTAAAAGAATTGTTGGATTAATGCTGTACAGTACGAAAATGTGCTCTAATGTTGAATCCACAACCCAAAGGTTGAAGAATTCCTAAGAGTGTTAATTGAGGCTGGAAACAGAAGAAAATCTGTAAGAGTAACATGGACTGTGTGTAGACTCTCCAGTAACAGTGAAACAAAACTGATATATTCCTGAATCAGATCTCTCTCTCTCACAAACACACACATTGTGCACACACACACACACACACACACTCACACACAGCACAAATAGCTGTAATCATAGCTTGACTCTGTACTTTTCAAAACTGTACCAGATGTTTCATTTTATTAAAATAATACATCTGAATAGTTCTTGACTTTAGCGCCAAAGAGTGAGGAAGTATCCTGATGAACTATACTAGCAATCTTTATCTGCCAAAGAATGAAAATGGTTGGTAAAATAAAAATATCCATTGAAAACAGTTATATATCATCTTGAATTTCATAACCACAGAATAGGGGAAGGTCAGGTACAATCGAGATGCATTCCTATAGTAGGGCGATGAGATTAAAAATATCTACATAAAATATACGCATGATTCCACTGTATTAGTTTCTAAATGGAAAAACCATCAGGAGTCGAACCCTTACAATGTAACTATAGATGATTCTCTTAAGAAGGACAAGGTTTGACTAAAAACATCACGTTGCTTGATGGACTCTGATATACAGAACGTTTAATAGGACACAGTCCAGAGACAAAGGGAAGAAGGCATAAGGGAATGCCTTGAAGAGAATTACAAAACCAGCTCAAGACTCTACAGCTGATCAAAGAAAGTAAGGACAATAATGCTACTTTTCAATTCATAGTCAGAATAAAAGGAACAGGAAGTCAGGTCTACCATCACTATTTTTAATGAATTAAAATTTAAGCAGCCATTTAAAATTATGTACGGGTATACCATTAACAGGGAAAGTGTCCTTGGCATTGTTGAAAGGAAAAATGTCAATATCAATGAAATGAATTTATTTGTATCAATGAATACAAATCAATGAATGAATTCATTTGTATAACATTATGTGTGTGTGCGTGCGTGTGCTTACGTCTCTCTATAGGCATGTAGGCAAAGAGAGAAATTGGTCATTATTAGACTATAGGATTTAGAATGATTTTTCAACTGCCTTTTCATGTCATTTGAGACAATTTAAAGTAAATGTGTGCTGTTTTAAAGAATAAAGTTATTTTGAGAAAAAGGGAGAGCACAGTATATGCATAAGAAAAGGAAAGAACTCAAATTCTTAGGATACAAAGAGCTGACCTCAAAGTCTTCACAGTTCAGTAGGGGAAGACAGATTTTTAAACCATCATTAACTATAGTAAAGTGTACTGTGGACTATGGCATTAAATAAGTAAAAATAATAATAGAGACCCAAGGGAAGGAGTGTGCCATCTCATAACGAATAGTTGGGTAGGGAAGGGTTTCTAGCCAAGATAACGCTTCGTGGCTACAGAAAGCATTTGAGGCCCAGGGAAAAATATCAGCACATGCATGGAGACATGAAGCAGTACTGTCAAAGCAGGGAGCTCATGGTTCACTATGTCCTTGCAAGGCCTGGTCCCAGAGGCAGGAATTATGAAGAATCTTCTCTGCTATGCTGGGAAATCTGGGTTTCATCCTAAAAAAAATAGGAGCAACTAGGAATTTTAAATAGGGATATAATTCTCTCTTAGCGGTCTCTGAGGTCCTTCCTTCCTTCCTTCCTTCCTTTCTTTCTTTTTTAAGATTTCATTTATTTGACAGAGAGAACAAGAAGAGAGAGAGATAACGAGGGGAAGGAGCACAGGCAGAGGGAGAAGGAGGCTTTCTGCTGCCCCTGGAGCCCGACATGGGGCTTGATCCCAGGTTCCCTGGGATCATGGCCTAAAGGCAGACACTTAACTGACTGAGCCACCTATGGGCTGCCCTGAGCTGAAGTCACCTGGTATAAGTGGCTTTCAAATGTTTTTGAAAGGAATATGGAATAAGAATTTCACCTGCAGGGACACCTGGGTGGCTCAGTTGGTTGGACTGCCGCCTTCGGCTCAGGTCATGATCCCGGAGTTCCGGGATCGAGTCCCGCATCGGGCTCCCAGCTCCACAGGGAGTCTGCTTCTCCTCTGACCTTCTCCTCCCTCATGCTCTCTCTCACTGCCTCTCTCTCAAATAAATAAATAAAATCTTTAAAATATGTATATATATAAAAAAAGAATTTTACCTGCAGCATTATGTGCACATACACGGACACACATGCCCTTCTGTAACAAGAATTTTATGAAATAATATTTATCCTAATTGCAGACACTGTTCCCTGAATATATTCCATTCTATTCCATGTGATGGTGACCATCATTTTTATTATTATTGCCCTAACCCTCAAAATTGACGTAACAACCTAGAGTCACCATAAAAAACTTACAAATTACTGACTTAGGGCAACCCCAT
Organism: Lontra canadensis; assembly: GCF_010015895.1. Taxonomy (NCBI): domain Eukaryota; kingdom Metazoa; phylum Chordata; class Mammalia; order Carnivora; family Mustelidae; genus Lontra; species Lontra canadensis. The sequence continues at coordinate 68,819,193 of NW_022630995.1, read as the reverse complement.
GTCTAAGATGTTTTGGTGACTTTCCCAGGGTTCATAGTCAGAGGAAGTAAAAAAAAAAAATCCAGTCTCCAAATTCCTACACCAGCAATTTCCCCCAAATCTGTGCTAGCACCTTCACAATTAGCTGGTGGTACTAAAAGGCAGTTCCAGTAATAACACAATGAACCGGCTTCTTCAGAATTCTGAAACTCCAGAATAAAAGTACAATGATTTCTTAAAATAATTTAGTTTCATTGTTGACATGAGGATTTTTTTAGATCAGTCACTTAAAACAGACATAAGGATCTGAAAAAGAAGTCAAATAAATGGTCATCCTTTGCGTATTTCTACTCCATAAAGGTAGCACTTTAGGATAGACAGACAGGCACCCCTTCTTCCCATGGCATGCTTTTTAGAAGGAAGATATTTTGATGTTCTTAAAATTTTCAGGCCACTATTTCTATTTCTGTAATGATAAAATTTGCTTTATTCAGAGCACATCTCTAGCAATTCAATTCTTTGGTTGCTGCCAGTTTTTTTTTTTTCAATCTGACAAAAATCCCAGAGGTCACAGAAATTCAGGGCTGGTTCTAGAAGGAAGTATCATTGGTAATGACTAGTTTTTGGATTAGTAAGTGAGATTTCAAGATATATTGATAGATTCTGATAAATCAACTGAAAATCCTGGTAAACGGGGAATATGGATTGGTTTTTAAACTTAGAATGAATCTCTTCAAATGTAAATTAGCCAATAAGTCTTGCTTTGTCTACTTATTCCTGCATTACTCTAGCACAGAATTCAGACAGGGTAATTGAATCTCCATACCTATCTCAGTAAGAGCGTTCTTTTCAAATGGGGCTCAAGAAAGTAGGCAGATGAAGTGTACAACAATGTTCATTGTACTATTGTTTATAATATTAAACAGCAGGAAAAAAAAACCCATCTAAATGTTCATAAAGAGAATAGATACACTGATATATAATCATAAAATATAATATTATATAGTGGAGAAAATCAATAAGCGTGCTATATTATGCATGTATATATTGGCATGAGTATAGAGTAAAAACTATGTTGAGCAAAACAATAAAAATTATAGGACTCATGCAAAGTAACAGTAATAATATAAAGTTAAATAAGCAAAAATACCATATATTTTATGGGTAATACATGTGGGGTAAAAACGTGTATGATAATGTAAAACACCAAATCAGGATATTGATTTTCTCAGAGAAGGGAAAGTAAGGGATTGGAACTGGAAGGGTTACAAAAAGGGTTTTCATTCTATCTGCATTTTTTTCTTACAAAATTTCTGAGTATGATGGGTTCCCTAGTGTTTATTATTTTATGATCTGTTCTTTTTTTGTTTGAAACTTTCATTTTTTTTTTTTTTTAAAGGAAGCACGGAGCCAAGATTTCCAGAAAGTGATTTCCAATGCCAACTCTGTCCCTGCTCCGACATGTGGTCTTAGGTGAGTTGCTTAACCCTCTGTCCCTATTTTCTCATCTGAAAAATGAGGACAATAACCCTGCCATGCTTCATCGGCTTGAAGTGAAAAACAATTAATAAAAGTCTTGGCAGAAGTGCCTACATTGTTAAATTCTGTGTCAACTCTGAAAAACAAAGGAAGACATTAGTAGTTCTTTTTTTGTTTTTTAAAGATTTTATTTATTTGTTAGAGAGAGAGAGAGAGAGAGAGCACGTGGGAGCACAGGCAGACAGAGTGTCAGGCAGAGGCAGAGGGAGAAGCAGGCTCCCTGCCAAGCAAGGAGCCCGATGTGGAACTCGTTCCCAGGACCCTGGGATCATGACCTGAGCTGAAGGCTGCTGCTTAACCAACTGAGCCACCCAGGCGTCCCGACATTAGTAGTTCTTAGGAAAGCATTCACAGTCTCAGATAGCAAGTCTACTTTCTCAGGCAAAAGTCAGAATTTATCCAAAGTAAGGTGCGTATAGGTGCAAACAAAGATCAGAATCACAAACCTTCACAAACCCTGTAAATGGTTTCCTACCACTCCCCAATGGCACAGAATAGCCAAATTCAGAGTCACTTTTTATACCAATTTTCTCCTTGTTCTGTTAGATGGGGTCTCTTTAATATGACATTGACCTTAATCAAAGGATGGGCTGCTGACCAGTGAATAGGAATAGGACCGTAAACTCTTAGCTGATTGATCTGTGACGTTAATGAAGCCAAGGCAATAGCTTCATCACCTCATGATCATGTGACTTTATATTGCCACCGAGTGTTCCAAGATGAAACCGAAATTAAAGCTGAATTCCCAGCACCTGTTCCACCCATTTCACACTTCATAGCAGGCACAGAACTTACATGGGGTCAGTACATACCCTCACTCTGAAGTCAACTGATACAATCCCAACCCCTTTGAAGTCTGGACTAAGTTCAGGGATGGGGACTTAAAACTAAGCCAATCAGAACTTGACTGTGACCTCAGCAATTATTTCAGGGGTATGCAAGTGATCTGTCCTGGCCAACTGAGTGAAACTCGGGACTCAAATGTTGAAGAGCGAAGAAAAAATCCTCTTTATCTCTGGTTGAGCATGTGGATAATTGCCCATGCCTGCCATCTTTAGTCATGAGATGACCTGATATAGGTTAAAGTCAACACCAAGAGTGGCTGAGTGATGAAGTAGGCTTGGAAAATGTCTTTTCAATACTGTGAAGCCATTGAAGCAACCTTCCCTTGAAGGGTTGCCTGCTTTATCATTGGAATTTTCAGTTTTGCTAAGAAATTTTCTTGTTCAAGCCAGTTTGAGTCAGGGTTTCTGTAGTTTGCAATAAAAAAACATGCTAAGGTAAAACACATGGTTATATAGGCATTTTTTAAAAAAGATTTATTTATTTATTTAAGACACAGAGAAAGAGATAGAGCAAGCATGAGCAAAGGGGAGGAGCAGACTCCCCCCTGAGTGGGGAGCCTGGGGCTTGATCCCAGAACCCTGGGATAATTGACCTGAGTGAAAGCAGATGCTTAACCGACTGAACCACACAGGTGCCCCTATATAGACATTTTTAACATTTGCCAGCCATATTACAAATGTGTATTGTTGCTCTGGAGGTGAGAAAAAGACAAGTAAGAATGTCTTTGGAAAGCAGCACACCAATCACTTCTACAGTGATAGTTTTAAGACATGGCTCCACATTCTTTGACACTCCCTCTACTGAGAGATGGAGTCTATGTACTTTCCCCTGGAATGTGGGTGGGCTTGTGACTGTCTTGACTAACAGAATATGGCAGAAGTGATGTTATGTCACTTTTGAGGTCAGGTCATAAATGACTATGCAGCTCTTGTCTGTTTCTCTTGGAACTTTGCTGTCTGTCTTCCCTTTTTTGAGATATTACCTATATGAACCCAGGCACTAAGCTGGGAGAAGTCTAACCACATGTTCAGGTACTCCACTCAATGGTTTCAGCCAAGTCCAGCCCTGAATCAGCGTGGCCCCGGTGCCAGAATGTGAGTGCAGAAGCTTGCAGAGGACTCCAGTTCCTAGTCATTTAAGTGACCCCTCCCCACCAATCTTCATTCCAGGGGAGGTCCCAGATATCATGGAGTGGATATAAACCATCCCTACATGCTCTGTCTGAATACCTAACCCACAGAATCTGTGAGCACAAATAAGATGATTCTGACTTTATATCAGTAAATTTGGCATAATTTGCTACCTAGTAATAACCAGAACTACAAAGAAAAAAGAGATACAAGTTAGAAAGGCCTCTACCTCTAAGTATGAAAAAGGAATATATAAAGAATACTTTCACAGTCCATCTTGGTTAATACCATATTCTGTGATATCAAATCTTCTCTATAATTAATTTTGAAATAATTATAGTTAAATGTACTAGCAAACAAATGCAATTAAGTGAAAGCCATTGAGATGTCTTAAAATTGGAAATTATGTACTTTCAAATGCTGTAAAATCTTGAAAAATATAGAAAAAAATCCCCAGTGAAACTGGCTTTATTTAAATTATATTTCCAACTTAACAATTTATGAAAAGGCAATATAAGAAATCAAATATCAAACTCCCCACCTGAACAGAGCTGAATAATATTTTTGACCTATACACTTTCATTGTTTCCTTTTAAATGAATTTCAAGGTTGCATTACCCATAGCAAATGAAAAGACAAACTTTAAACGTAATTGTTAAAATATATTAAAAACAATGTGCTAAAAATCCTTAGGAATTTCCATACTCACTAATTTACACTGAAGGCCATGGGACCTGATGTGCAGGGAGGAGAGTAGAATTATATTAATATTTTTTTCCTATTTTCATTTTCTTTAAGAGAACAGTCATGATTGATTTCTGAATCTCCAAACAATTTCAAGTCATATCAAAGGGTTGGGGGATGGTTTGTAGGGAGATGACTCTCAAAAACTTACTTTCCTCACATACCTGAGATAGTTTTATGCACAGATAATAGAAAATTTGAGTATGAAAAGGGGCTTGACACAGATTCCCCAGTGAGCTTTTTTTGTTTTTTTAAGAGAGATAGAAAGAATGTGAGCAGGGGATGGGTAGAGAGAATCTTAAGCAGACTCCAAGCTCAGTGCGGAGCCTAACATGGGGCTCAATCTCATGACCCTCAAGATCATAACCCGAGAGGAAATCAAGAGTCAGAAGCTTAAAGCAACTGAGCTACCCTGGCACCCCCTGCCCCCCAGCTTGGTCTTCTTGTGACCCCAGTTGTACTGCTTGGAATACTCGTGCCTGTGTTAAGCAAGTGGCCTAGGTCCTTAGCACTCAAGGCAGGTGAGTGGCTGCCTTTTCTTTTTCCCAAGGTAACCTCCAATTTCCTGTATTTTACTCTGACAAGAAGAATAGCAAGGAAAGTCCTGTTGAGAACACACATTACACACAGAAAGTCTGAAAACCAAAACAAGAACAGATTTCTCGACGCTTAGGAAAGAAAGGGAAGCAGCTTTTGAGGTAATTCCAATGCCCCACCTCCCTGACCATGTACCAGCCAGGCTGCCAGTGAAATATACCAAGGCCAAAATGGCAGCATGGAGACGCAGACATATAACAAGGCCATGTCTAAGAAAGAACAGTCCAGCACTTTCATGCTCTTCCACTTTCTGATAACATGGGAGGGGCTGACTACCACATTGCCGGAATCACAGCCAAAACAAAGCAGGGAGACAGACAAGAAGACAGGGATTTTTCCCAATAGCCAAGGTCTTGGCATGGCTTCTTTAGGCTCCTGGAGGCAAGGAAGAATGAGATCTTGAATACTTCATACTCTATAGAATAAAATAAAGAACTCTTGTGGTTTCAAGAAAGGTACAGATGAGGTAAAGGAGAGGAAGAAGATTATGGATATAAAGCTGCTTTAGGAGGCTCCAAAATAAAAGGGAAAGAGGTAATAAGAATAAAAGTTCTACATTTTATTTTATTCATATAGTCCCTTTTTTGACTTGAAGTGAGCTCTAGTTTTATAACCTCGGATTCTCATATACTTATTGATAGCAACAAAATAGATTAACTTATGATGTTGCCAGACTTCTCTTTCTGACCCACCAGATACAGATAATTTTATCCCTGAGTCTTGAGTCTCACCCCCTTACCTGACGTCAAAGATGAGTTCTGCTTTATCTGGAGTTTAGTTTTGCCGAATGGGAAACATGAAGAAATAAAGGTGGGGAAAATATAAACCAGAATGAAATAAAAGACCTTGCACTTGTGGTTGAGAAAAGGAGAATAGTAAGTAGTGAATGTCTGACAGAGTGGCATGCTCAGTAGAGTGAATTAGAGAGTCGGGAAAAAAGGATTTGAAAAGTTAAATGACAAGTTTCTAGTTTTCTCCTCTTTGATATTTAATTCAAATTTGGAACTAATTTTTATTTACCTTTAATTGTTAGACTCTTTATTGGATGTAACTGGAGTCATAGGAGTCTTGTATTAATTTAGGTGATATGTCGTTCCAAAAGGGAAGGTGAGCCCTAAGATTTTTTTTTAAGATTTTATTTATTTATTTGACAGAGAAAGAGAGAGATCACAAGGAGGCAGAGAGACAGGCAGAGAGAGAGGGGGAAGCAGGCTCCCTGCTGAGCAGAGAGCCTGATGTGGGACTCAATCCCGGACCCTGAGACCACGACCTGAGCCAAAGGCAGAGGTTTAATCCACGGAGCCACCCAGGCGCCCCAGATTTTTAGTATCTACCCTACTCCTCACTGTGGGGCCATTGAACTCATTCTAGGGTTGATGATTTCCAAGATTTCATCTCTATCAGAGTATTCCACAAAGAAATATACACTTTTTATTTATTTATATTTTTAAAAAATATTTTATTTACTTATTTGTCAGAGAGAGAGAGAGAGAGATAGCAAGAGCAGGAACACAAACAGGAGGAGCTGGTGAGAGAGAAGCAGGCTTCCCGCAAGCAGGGTGTATAATGAGGGGCTTGATCCCAGCACCCTGGGATCACGACCTCAGCTGAAGGCAGACACTTAACAACTGAACCACCCAGGAGCCCCAGCTTTTTAAAAAGATTATCAGATAAGTGATTATACGGAAACAATTCATTAAAGTTAGTATAGATAGCTATTTGAAGGGATACAGATGAGACAGAAGAAAAGAGTGTATTGAATGGACAAAAGAGGCAGGTTCTTTCAAACTATAGGAAGATCTTTACAATCAATTTTAACTGGATCGATAAGTTGATTTGTTTGTACACAAGAGAAATAGAAGTCTCTTGAGAAACTCGGAGTGCACATTGTCGTGATCTTATCCATCACTCTCACATTTGTAAGTGCAATGTGACATCTTCTCAGTCCAGAAACTGACACTGGGAAAATTAACTTCCTTTCTCTGGTGAGATAATGGCAGACTGTACTTTGAAGTACTGGCATATACGTGTTAGTTATTCTCATTTAGTCGATAATGAAATAGAGGCATTCAAAACATCAAGTGATTCACTTAAATGAGCTTTCAGTTGAATTCATATCTTTTGATTTTGTGCCATTTTATGCAGACTTACTAGCCTGGCTTAGTGGGAGTCTAGCCAATCTTTGATGAGTGGTAGAATCCGTAATGCAAGACCTAGTCTACTTTGTCTACACATAGAAGAGGTCCCGTGGGAAAGGAAAGAATGCAGAAAAATGTAAGGATGACTAAAAGACCAATCTTAGACTTTTCCTATGTAAATTAGAGCAGGATAAGGCTAACGGGGGAGGGGGGAGATACATCTAATTTGTGAGGACCCTGAAGTAACACAGAAGATGTAGAAGTCAATACTGAGGGAGGTGGCCATTTGTATGGACATATGTGATGGTGTGTGACTATCTTTGTTACCTGTGGTGTTGCTTGTATTTGTTGCTTCCATCTAGTTTAGAAGTTACTGGACACTAGAAGTCTATGCCTATGGTTTCACCTGCACATGAAAAATTAAAACTGAATACTTTCTTGCATCACTTTTCCTTTCAGAAAATCATGGGAGTGCCTCTAGAGACATATCAGGGAAAAAAATTTCTCTTAAATTTTTATCAACATCAGAGAGCATTAAAAGCTTGAAGGTGAAAGTACATCAGAGTTTCTTCTGCAATGAGTTGAAAATAAGTTTATACTTACTAGCATGTAGAAATTATAAAGAGAAAATAAAGGTGCTGCTGGAAATATTCAAATGTTTTTAAATTGGCGATTTTAAATTAAGATCAGAAGCCCTTAAGTGGGGGGTCAGGAAACATGCAACTTAGTCTCTGCTCTCCCATTCACGAAGTTTGTATTTGTTAAACTATGTCCTGAGGAGCATTTATTTATGTGTGTGTGTGTGTGTGTATGGCAATAAAATGCTATTTCAACAAAACTAAATAGCTTTAGACACTGTAGAACTGGCAAATTATGACTTGCAGCCTAAACCCAGTCAGTTATGTGTTTTTGTAAATATAATTCTATTAAAATTTAGCCATGTTCATTAATTCACACCTTGTCTATGGGTTAATTTGCACTACAATGGCAGCATCCAGTTGAGTGATTTTAACAGACATCCTTTTTTTTTAAATAATTTTTTAAATTTTTTTTTATCAACATATAATGCATTATTAGCCCCAGGGGTACAGGTCTTTAACAGGCATCCTTTGACCCTCAAAGCCTGAATTCTTTACTCTCTGCTCCTTTACATAACAAGTTGGTTGGCCAGGCTATAATAAGCCTTTTCAAAACTTTCAAAGTGACAATGTGAATTCCAAAACCACTTGACTATACAATCCTACTTTTGCCCAGTAATTACCAGCAGAAAGAGTGTTCCTTGGAATAGTCTAGATTATTTACAAGATCCCAATTATTCTCTGATTCTTTAAAACATTCAACTAAATGACCTCATCTATTTCATTCATTCATTCATTCAACAAATATTTTTGGAGGCTAAGCTCTGGGCTAGATACTGTTTTTGGTAGTTGGGATATAGTCAAAATATAGACAAGGAGATGGAGCTTACATTCTGAGGAGACAGAGCCAAACAAGGTAAACGACATACTGTACCCTAGATGATGGTAGATGCTATGGAGAAGGGGACCAGGGCATAGGAGACTGCAATTTCAACGATGGCAGTCAAGGAATGCCTCGCTAAGAAAGTGACATTTGATAAATAAATAAATAAATAAATAAATAAGAAAGTGACATTTGGGGAAAGACTTAAAAGAGATGAGTGAAGGAGCCATATAAGGGGAAAGCATTTAAGGCAGAGGAAATGTCTAAGAAACAGCAAGAGGTCAGTGTGGGGCAGAGTGGAGCAAGCGAGGGAGAGAGAGGTAGGAGAGGAGAGTCAAAGGGCAGATTTGTTGCTGATTACAGGGAACCTTTGAGACCATTGTAAGAACTCAGGTTTTTCATTTACCAAAAAAAATAAGGCCTATTGGAAGAGTTTGAGAAGATACGTGGTTTTATTTCCATTTTTATTTTTTTTTTAAGATTTTATTTATTTATTCAGGAGCAAAAGAGAGAGAGAGAGAGAGGCAGAGAGAGATGCAGCCTCCCCACTGAGGCAGGGAGCCCGCTGCGGGACTTGATCCCAGGACCTCAGGATCATGACCTAAGCTGAAAGCAGACACTTAACCATCTGAGCCACCCAGGTGCCCCCCTGTTTTCCTTTTTAAAAGATCACTTCAGCTGCAGTGATAAAAACTCAATGAGGGGGCACCTGGGTGGCTCAGTGGGTTAAAGCCTCTGTCTTCAGCTCAGGTCATGATCGCAGAGTTCTGGGATTGAACCCCACATCAGGCTCTTTGCTCGGCAGGGAGCCTGCTTCCCTCTCTCTCTCTCTGCCTGTCTCTCTGCCTACTTGTGATCTCTGTCTGTCAAATAAAGAAATAAAATAAAAACCAAAATAAAACAAAACTCAATGAGGCTGAGAGAGGAACCAAAGAGACCAGAAGGACATTATTGCCATGATCTGAAAGTGAGAATAACAAGGGCTTGCATAGAGTGGTAGCAAGACAGGTGGTGGGAACTGGTGGCACATTTTTGGGAAATAGAACCAGTGAAATTTCCTGATAGACTAAAAGTGGGGTGTAAGGAAAAGAGAAGGGTCAAAGATGACTTTGTTTTTGGTCAATGCAACATAAAAAGCTAGAATTGATTGAAAACTAAGGTGGTGATGATTGTAGGAAAGGTAAATTTTTAAGGGCATATCAGGAGTAGAGTTTGAGGTGGTGAGCAGGATATACGAGACCCAGGAAGAGAAAGAGGCTGGTGATGTAGGTACGGAGGTCAGTAATGAATAGATGGTATTTAAAGCAAAGAGACTGGGGCGCCTGGGTGGCTCAGTGGGTTAAGCCTCTGCCTTCGGCTGGGGTCATGATCTCAGAGTCCTGGGATCGAGCCCCGCATTGGGCTCTCTGCTTAGCGGTGAGCCTGCTTCCCCCTCTCTCTGCCTACTTGTGATCTCTCTCTCTGTCAAATAAATAAATAAAATCTTAAAAAAAAAATAAAGCAAAGAGACTGTTCAACAAGGGCAAAGTAGACATCCATAGACTAAATCCTGGGACACTCCAACATTTGGAGGTCAAAAAGATAATGAAGAATCAGTAATGGAGGTTGAAAAGTAACAGCCAGAGAGTAGAGGCAATCACAGAAAAGTGTGGTGGCCTGGAAGTGAGTGATGAAAGAGAAAAACTAACAATGTCAAACCTATTACTAGATTAAGCAGGAGGAGGACAGAGAATTGAACATTGGCTTTAACAATATAAAACCTCTGACAAAACCAATGTTAGTAAAATTATGTAGAATAAAGGCTGACTGGAAAAAAATGACAGGTAGAGAAAAATTGGAGACAGCTAGTCATTTTTTAATTTCACTGTTATCTGTTCTTTCTGGAACATTTCCACCCTTAAGGTGGTCCCGCATTATAAAATAATTTCTCCTATACTGCCAATACCTTTTACTCTTCTTTAATGTCTATGCAATTCCAAACATATGGGTAATATGTGAAAATCTCCTCAGCCATCTGAATGTTTGCAAATACACATATATTTGAACAAAATTAAGTGAAATATGTGGATGAGTATTTGGATTTCTCATTTGAATATCTGGCCATGTACATGGTATCAAAGTTGGATGTCTGTAAAACAGAAATGATTAGTAGTAATTTAATTATGTAGTAATTTATAGCTCCTGTTGGGAAAACATTCACATGTTAACTTAAGAATCTTCTATCTTCTTTTACCGTTATGTTTGTTGAGAATGCCAAAAATCTATAATGTTCAGATTATTCCTTGTACTTAAGAAACTTAGACACATTAATTTAGCTTGGCATAATAAATCAAGGTAATCTCACATTGCCCAGAATCATGATTACAGCTGCGCTGCTTTATTTACACATTTCACTTAGGTCAATAAATGTTTGTTAAATAACAATAAATAAAAGATACAACATTTCAATATTCTGGGAATTTCACTTTGTTTTACACTCAAGTCTGGAGTATAAATGAAACACAAAACATACAATTTGATAGCTAATCTATAACATTTTACAAGTCTAACCTTTTCAAATCTTACTGTACAGCAGAATCATCTGGAATGCTTGCTAAACACTAACAGCTAATCCCACATCCAGATATGGATTGTTTGAGATTATTCTTGCGTGGGTAAAAGGTAAGAAGAAGTGCTGAGTGGCAGAGGGGCAGACGGTGCTGGTCAACTGCTGATTTGTTCTCAGATCTATCTGTACTTTTTTCCCTTTGGCTTTTTATCACAGGCTACCTTGTTCCCCAGGCTGCTTGCTGCCCACTGACTCATAATTAAGTTTGGACCATGAGGATTAAGGGGGAGATTAAAGGAAGGAGGGAGAGAGAAACCAGCTCATTTCTCCCCTGATCTCTTGGCTTCCTAAGAGGGCATCCGTGGCTTCTGCATAGCTCCAGTTCCCAGGGACAGCTCTGTCCATGGTCCCAGCTTCTACCGGACAGCTCCCACCCAAGAGCAAAGATAGAGCTGGGTGGCTCTAGTTTTTGTGCCCTGGTGACACTACATCTGACATAAGTCCCTTTAACACCTGGGCTGGTAGCAGCTTCCTTCTATTGCTAAATTCAGAGTGGCTATGTTGATCCCTGGTTAATTTCTCCTCCCAACCCCTTTTCTTTTTAAATGTCAATCATCAATGCTCTGTAGCAAATTCCGCAAATGTGTTTTCCTGACAGGGCTAGGACTGATATGGCTACTAAGGATTTGGTATTATTTTTTTTTGTTTTACCGAAGTACAGCCTAGGCTAGCATAACATATCTAATTCAGACACCCTTCTCTATCTGACTCTGTGTGATGGTTAATCTCTTCTTGCATTTCCTGATCTTATCCTTTAAAGTTTATGGACAGTAAAAAGGAAGCAGAGAGAAAAGATATATTGGGAGGAGGGAGAAAGATGATGGGGGATGGGTCTTACAGTATTTTTTTTATACCCATAGCTGAAGCTTAAGTTGACAGAATGAAACAGTAGCCTTTGGTGTCACTGTTCTGTAAATGTTGAGAGGCTGTCCTAATGTTCAGAAAGAGTGTATATATAGATATTATATTAATATCATATATAAATGTGAATCATTCAGAAGAGATCTAGTATTGCTATATGTGGGGAAAAAGTTAATAATTTAGAAATTTACTTTATTTTTTAAAATTATTTATTTGAGAGAGAGAGAGAGAGATAGAAGGGGGAGGGGCAGTGAGAGAGTGAGAGAGAGAGAGAGAGAATCCTGAAGGAACCTCCCCATTGAGCATGGAGCCCAATGCAGGGCTCAATCCCAGGACCCTGAGATCATGACCTGAGGTGAAATCAAGAGTCAGCCACTTAACCAGGTAAGCCACCCAGGTGCCTCAGAAATTTACTTTAAAACCTGGGAAATATTTAACCTGTGTCAGAAAGTCCCTTTGCCAAATGAAAACAAACAAACAACAACAACAACAACAACAAAAACCCAAAAAACGAAAAACCAACTCAGATGATTGGAAGTCATTTAGTGGGGTGTGTGCGTGAGTGCGACAGTGTGTCTACGTGTCTGTGTGTGTGTGCAACTCCATGTGTGTGCATGTGTTTGTTAATGTCTTTTGAGATACGTGCCTTACCTCATCGCCCATTTTATAAGTTCAGGTTATTTCCAGAGGCTGCTGATGTCTGGCGAGTCAGGCTCAGGATGGGTGGTAGTCTAAGGATAGAGGGCTCTGAAAAGCAGGGTCCAGAAACACCCACCATTTGTTCTGGGAAACTGAAGACAGCATGTCTAAACTTGTGCAGCAGTAAGCCATGTTGCAAGTGTCAAAACATGTGGGCTCCAATTTTAAGTAAATAAACAGTAAGTGGGTTGATATTCAGATGCACCTTATTTTGTTTATGGAGCATTGCCCACCTATGTGGCACACATAGCTGATGCTGTCAGTATTGATTACATCACATATTTTCTGGTCTGCAACCAGAGCTCATAATATCATTACTAGCTAAAGGAAATATCCATTTAAGTAGCCTTAATTTTCATTAATAAACAGAGCAAATGTGGTGCAATTCTTCTCTCTGATATATGCTCAATATTCCAAGTACTGATTTATATGCTGCTCTTCAGTGATTTTATCCATTTGTAACACAAGGTACCTGTTAGCATGTGAGCCAGCCACTAATCTCCCACACTCTATGGTATTGAACCATATGGAAAGTCCAACAGTGTGATCAGCTAAAGAAGTTTGCCAAGACCTAGTTCTGATTTCTTCCAGAGCATGGTATGTGTTGAAAATACTGTAGCTAGTTGTCTGTTTCTTAGCAATAGTCTGATGTGTAACCATTTGTAAGTTTATTTTACATAATGATACCTTGGTAACTCTGCTTGTTTTGTTTCTCTCTCTTTTTTTTTTTTTTTTTTTTTTTTTTTTTGAGAAACAAAAATCCAATAATTTTATTCAGGAAACTATTACTATATACTTGTTCTAGAAAAAATTATAGATTTATTACAGAGTTCTGTCGTATGTTTGAAAACTCTTGTTGAATTTTCCATGGCTGTATGGCAATAATTTTAAAAGACAAAGAATTAGATATGAAGGGTGAGTTGATTCATTTTCTGACTTAATAAAATCCGATTTTGGATATTCAACATTGTATTCATAGTTAAGTTTTTCTTTTTCATCTACTTCTGGGAAATCTTCTCATATGAATGTTTTCTTGTCCTAAAGGAGTCCTGTTATTTTTATATTTCACATTATTTTGAGTTTTAATATTATAATGTTCTTTCTAATTTTATCCTTCACTGAACCAGCTTTTCTCCCTTGGTCTATTTTTTAAATGAGAGGTAAGATAAATAAAAACACTAAAAAATGGAAAGTGTTAACTGAAAACATAAGCTCAAAGGACACAAAAATATTTTGGTTTAAATAAATTGCACCCTGTTAACTAAATCTTAGTTCAGCAAAACTAACCTTCAGAGTGCTTGACACTCATGCACAGCTTTTACAAATTATAGTTAAAGATGTTTTAATTATTATGTTAAAAGAATTTGACAGGATTCAGGGAAAACCATGACGAATCTGATTTTTAAAGTGAATATAGTGGTTGTGAAGAAACTCTTTCAAGGCAATTTCCTCTGATGCTACCTAAGGACCAGGAAGACCTGACAGACAGTGGTAGACCAGCAGGTCTAAAGTATACTGGCCTCTTTCCAAACCTTATGTACTCAGAACACCAACCTTAAAGAATTATCTGTGACCTGGTATTGGATTTCTTCACTTGTCACAGGGGCTTCAGACAGGCATGGCAGATTTCTTTTTCTAAAAGCCAGAATTCTCCTTCTTTCCTCTTACGTAAAGTTCTATCTCTGTATCATATGGGAGGCATAGTCCTCTGCTCTCTGTTGGGGCCCCTCCTGGGCTTTCTGGCTAATTCCAGGGGCCCTATCATTGTGCCACCCTGTAGAAGCCCCAGGTAGGGTGCAAAGCAGATTCTTAGCCCCTCGCCACTGTCCTGAAATTTCTATATGTCTTTAAAATTTTCATCTCTCTTGGAAAATGAAACTAAAGAGAAACAAAAGAGAAAACCCTCTTCTTTGATTTTACTATTTTCAGTCTATCTTTTCATTCCTTGCAGTCACTGTAAACTTTCCTGGGAGGGTGGCTTTTCCTCTGGTTGTCTGCTTGTACAACATGAGTTTTCTTTTTAAATGCCTTCAATGTGGTTCCAGCCCATGTTTTTATGTAAATGACTCCATGGAATGTCATCAGTGCTCATAACCACCAAATACAACAACTTCTCTTGAATCCCCTTTTCTTCATCACATTTGTAAATTCTTGTTTACCTTGTCCTGGCTGAAATCCTTCTCATTTAACCACAGCAATGTTTGATGACCCCCAATCTCTAACAATTCCTCCATTTTTTTGAGGGTTCTTTAATCTTTCTTTCCTTGTACTTATAGATAGTCTCCTATCATGTATGTTTTCTCATATCAGCTGAAACGGATTTATTCATTCAATCCCAATATCACAAAAGTAAAGGACATCCCTCAAGGTAAAACAAAAATTTGTGGGGGGAAGAAAGGGAAATTTTTTACTTCAAAAACATGTCGAGTTCAAGTATTTAATTCATAAACAATAAAAAAAAAACAGGGTTGGTAAGTTAATGAAGAACACATCTAAAACGGATTAGTAAGTGAAAGTCATGTTTTTAGAGGGCTAATTTATTCTTTTAACACCGACACAAATTAACTTAATTTCACTTGTGAAAGAAACAATAGATTATACAGATTATGGGTATGAGCCAACATGGTAATTTTTTCCTCCTTTACAAATAGTTTAACCTCTATTTACACCGTTAATAAAGCTTTATAGTTTCTTTCTTGAATGGAGTGTAACTCGAATGAGGCTTTGAGTTATAATATTTATGCATGAGGTATAACCCTACATATGTCAGTATAATTACATAGGTCAGGTTTGGAAGTTTGTTACGGAAAACAACCAAAGTAATGTCACAAAATTCTGTGCCATGTCTATGACAGTGTTATCTCAAAATATGTTGACATAATAGGAAATAAAGTATCAGGAAAAACTGTGTTAAGACAACCGTCCAACTAATGAAATACAATTGGTCTGATGCAAAAGTCTACTATGTTTTCAAGGATGAAATATATTTACAAGTCATCAACACATTTAGTTATATTTAATTAGCAGAATATTATATGAGGTTTAATGTTTTCAAGTTTTTTAAGCTTTTGTTCCTATGAAGAGTTTAAATGACTTGAATGTAGGGATTTTTAAAAAATTTCATATCTCAGGCAATAACTCATGACATATATATTTCAACAATGACTTACACATATTTCTTTTTAAGGTGAAATAATTGTTTTTTATATAGTACTGAAGTCCTTCACAGACTTTGCCAACAATCTACTTTTTAAATATAGTATATAATTTGAAATTTTTTTAATTTTTTAAAAGATTTTATTTATTTATTTGACAGATAGAGATCACAAGTAGGCAGAGAGGCAGGCAGAGAGAGAGAGAGAGGAGGAAGCAGGCTCCCTGCTGAGCAGAGAGCCAGATGTGGGGCTAGACCCCAGGACCCTGGGATCATGACTGGAGCCAAAGGCACAGGCTTTAACCCCCTGAGCCACCCAGGCGCCCCAAAATATAATATATAATTTGAAGAACGATGGCATATCATTGGTTTGCAAAAATCAGTATGGATTACAAATCATGTGGAAGGTTTATTAAAACACAGATTACAGGGCAAACTCAATAGATCTGCAGAGGCTTGAGAATCTGTATTGCTAACAGGTTCCCAGGTGATGCTGATTCTGCTGGGCCCATGACCATACTTTGAAAGGACTGGTAGAAACCAAGTTGTTTATAAGAATTCTGAGAATTACTTCCATCCAAATTTTAGGTCACTTGTAAAAAAATTATCTACTCACATCCAAGTTAAAATAAACCTTTTTTGATTAGTTACTAATACCGAATAGTTATGTTTATATTATTAGTTTTTCAAGAATTAAATTTAGAATTCACAAGTATGCTGGCTACCAAAAAGTCTCCCTGCACTTAATTTCATTTTGGCATAAAAATAATATTTCATGTGAAATAAAATAATATAAAAAGCCTGCAAGTGAATTTTTCTAACTATCCACACTTGAACTTGCATATACCATTGTAATATTCTGATGCAAGATTTGCTGGCTTATGAAAAGTCCTAAATGCTTTTCCACTGAAGGTATTTCAGAATAAGTATGAGACTACAGATCAGTGAACAAATTGCCTTGTAGACTTTTATTATAGCTTTTCATTAAAAATATTAAAATATTTCATCCTTTATTAAAACTCAGTTTCTTATCATTGTAAATGTCTCAATATTTCAACATATTTATACTACTTATTGATGAACTCCAAACACATTTCTTTTCTTTTTTTAATTTTTCTAAGATTTTATTTATTTATCTGACAGAGAGAGAGATCACAAGTAGGCAGAGAGACAGGCAGAGAGAGAGGGGAAGTAGGCTCCCTGCTGAGCAGAGAGCCCGATGCAGGGTTTGATCCCAGGACCCTGAGATCATGACCTGAGCAGAAGGCAGAGGCTTAACCCACTGAGCCACCCAGGCACTCCCAAACAAATTTCTGATTCTCTGGTTTCGAAATGCTCAAATGCTATGTGTTTATTTTTGTGGGAAAAAGAAGTGAACAATGACAAAAAAAAAAAAAATTCCAAAAGATACATTTCTATAGGCCTGGATGCCTCAACAGTTTCACATAAATATCACAATAAATATATTCAATAAATTAATTCCTTTGTCTGTATTACTTTTTATTACCTGTACAAACTTGTATTCTACCTGATTTTCTCCTTTTATATGTGTGATCTGATACAGATTATAAATCAGAAAGTTAAATACTTATTAAAGGCTCTTACATGGTTAAGAATTACATAAAATTTTTATTGGACTCAACTGAGATTTCCAATTATAAGTTTCTTATTTTTAGATTTTTGGTATTTTCCAGCAGCACTGAAATTAATGTCCTAGCATAAGCAGCAGGACATCAAGAGCACAATCAAGGCAGGAAGGCAGGTGTCAGCCCTGCCACCTCGGCAATCAGTCTCCTTGGTTCAGATAATTTCAGAGTTGCTCTCCCATCCTTACTGCACGTGTCTTTCTCCCATTGACCTCTATGTCTGGCCTGAGAATTTATAATCAAGAAATTATTATTGACACTTTCTGAGGCTGGCATACTTACAATCAGGTGGCATCTTTTCCATAAATGCTGTGTAATATTCTTTTAGAAGTTCAAAATTTTCTTGATTAATACTTTCCTGCAAAGAGACATCTCCAAACCTAAAAATAGAAAAACAAAAACAAAAACAAAAAAAACAGTTACAGGTTATAAAGAAGCTCCTGGAACTAACACTTTTCACCTCTCCTTTTTAAGTAGGTGGCAAGAGTTTCCTAAGGAGTCTTTTTTTTTTTTAGGAGTCTTTTTTAAGCTACATTGCACAATGGTTATTTAAACACATTCCAGTCTCCACTGGCCCTAATTCCACCAATCTCCTTTCACACACCAAACTATTTTTGCAATCATCAGATGTGAAGTCGAATGAAAACCCAAATCTATAACACCAGCTCCTGTGTCTGTGCGTGGTTGATACGTAGTTAATGTTAGTTTGCCGACCTCTGCAGGGTGGTATTTCTACAGTGCCAAAAACCCTGCCTCTTCTTTTTCATCCCTCGAATCTTCCTCCTCACCCATGACAGCTTGAGGAGGGGTCTAGAACACCAAAAGCAGACACCTGGCTGGACACAGTCTTGTATACACTGTCAGATACTGCAGGCACATATAGACCTCTACAATCTCTGGAGAGTGGTTTATGACTGTCAACACTTCTTTTTCTATTGTTTGTTTGTTTGTTTAAGAGAGGGAGGGAAAGGGGAGGGAGAGAGAGACACACACACAGAAGGGGCAGAGAGAGAAGGAGAAAGAGAATCTCAAGCAGGCTCCACATCCAGCATGGAGCCCAATGCAGGATTTGATCCCATGTCCTTGAGGGTCATGACCTGAGCTGAAATCAAGAGTCAGATGTTTAAATGACTGTGCCACCCAGGCACCCCCCAACATTTATTTTCTGTCCACACCATGAAGGCAGACAGCCTCTGTAGTGGTGCTCTTCTGTCTCTTTACCACAAAACTCTCTACCTGTATATCACTGACCTTGTGTTTTTTTTAAGCATGTCCCAGATTTAAATTCATGGTCAAGTTGTCCCTCTATAAAAGCATCATATGTAAATGGTTTCCAATATGTTATCTCCATCCAAATCTGCATTTCTAGATATCAGTTGAAAGCTTCAGTGTGAATTATCCCAACCCCTTCAAATGCAACATAAGCCCAAACTGAAACCACCTCCTCCTTTTGTTTAAAATTAAACATGTCCCCAATACTCTGCCATTAACTCAGATTAAAATCTAGGCACTCTTTCGGATTTCTTCTTTTTTCGCCATTCCATCCACTATTCATTGATCTTTTCACATGTCTGGCAGACTTTCTTTCTTTTTCTTTAACACTGTCATTATATAGTAGGCGTTTAATTACATCCACTACAGACTGGGTATAGAGCCTCCCCAAAACTCCGGCACTATGCCTTCAGTCTCCTTCCCTTCCAGTCTATTCTCTACACCATGGTCATTCATTAATTCAGATCATTTATTCATCAAACAAATATTTATTCAACATTGACTATGTGGCAGGAGCTGCACGTGTAATAAATGAAATGTTGGAGAAGTGAATCTAATACCTGTTCTTCACATCAGCTTACTAAACTTCACTGCTTATTCTCTCTCTGTAATGACAGTCTAACTTCCTTAGTTTCACATCTAACTTCTCCACAAAGGCTTCTAAACCCTTGTGGGAATGGAGTTACCCCCTTCTCCCTCAAGCAGCAACATACTGATGCCTTTGCTAGTTTCCACATGCTATTCTCTCTCTCACTAGAATGTCTTTTTTTCCTTGTCTGCTTGATCATTTCATCCTTCAGGCTTTATGAGAGGCTCATGTACTCCATGAAACCTCCCTGATGAATTCCTCTCCCATCTGTGAATCAAGTTCTTTCCTCCCTTATTCCTGTCCCTTCCACATCTTTGCTTATTGCATGAGTCAAACTGTCACATGTATTACTTGTTGATCTGGCTTCCTTATGGGATAGTAAGATTTTTTAGGACAGGGATCATGCCCATTTGTCTTGTTACACTGCATGTTCCCTGTGTCCCACAGATTGGCACAGTAGTGCCTGGTGCAAGGTCAATGTTCAATATCTATACTGTTAAACTTGGAGAATAGGAATATAAACCCAGGAAAATCTACAGGCGAATTTCTCTGAACTCTGGAATACACTTCTAACTTTTTCAGACATTATAAAACAAATGGTATTTTAAAAATGTCATTTTTGCTGGAGTGATGTCATCATTATGGACTTAATGTTTATGTCCTCCCCGCAAAATCACATTTTGAAGCTTCAACTTCCAGTGGCTGTGTTTGGAGATGGAGCCTCTAAGGAAGTAATTAAAGGTCATGAGAGTGGGGCCTTAATCCAATAGGATTAGTGTGTCCTTGTAAAAAGAGACACTGGTGAGCTCACTCTCTGTGTGTATACAAAATAGAGGGTCAAGTGAGCACACAGAGAAAAAGTCAAAGAGAGCTCTCACCAGAAACAAATTGGCTAGTACCTCTGGTACTATGAGATAGTACTAGGAGATACACATTTCTGTTGTTTAAACCACCCATTCTGAGGTATTTTGTTAGGGTAATCCAGAATAATCAGTATTTACTTAATTAAGAATGGATACACGTAACATACATTTTGGCAGTAGGTAAATATGTAGTAAAATATTACACCAGGATTACATAGCATACCTAATTTATAGATGTCGCCTGGTAAAGCTCAAAATTAAGAATCAGAGAAATAAGGTTCAGAGAACAGAGAGGAAGTGATCTATTCAGATCAGTAGTTAGTTGATGTCAGAGTGCCAACCTTCTTGCTTCTCTGAGTTTTTCTCTACTTTGCCATTTTTGTCTCTGCTTCAAGTTTTAAATCTTTATAGCTTCCAGATGTGAAAAAAAAGTGTATATATGTGTATGTGTATACACACACAGACATACATGTATAAAATAAGCAAGAGAGATAAGAGAGAAGAAAGGGAAGGGACCTTTTATTTTTTATATTTATTTATTCTTTTTTTTTTTAATTGAGAGAAAGTGAGAGAGGGGATGGGGGAGGGGCAGAAGGAGAGGGAGAGAGAGAATCTTAAGCAGACTCTAAGCTCAGCATGGAGCCTGATGCAGGGTTCAGTGTCATGACCCTGAAAATCAAGACCTGGGCCCAAATCAAGAGTCAGACACCTAAGAGCCACCCAGGTGCCCCATGAGAAGGGACTTTTTAAAACAAAGTGACTAACAACTGAAATAGTCACAATGATATAAATTATGCAAATTAACCTAATGTAAAGGGCTTGAAAATACAATGGTAACTACAATGCTAACTTTTCCTTGAAAATCCTGTAAATGGTGATTTTCACATCTCTCTAAAGACCACATTCAGAGGCCTTAATTTATTAAGTCAAACCCAAAACATTCTGAATCTAGTATATCAAAGAAGAGACAATTGATTGAAAGTACTGTGCTGGGCTTTTTTTCCTCCAAATTGTATAATTTATGTTCATAAATATCATTTACCTCAACCATCGGACTTGGTGTGAGGCACATATACACAGATAACTGGACTATATCTCCCTTTAGGGATTGATGTGGAAAAGTGCTCAATTATCAAAGTAAACTTCTTGTACCACACAGTGAATAAAATTATATTCTGATTTACGCATATTATAAGAGATTAATGCTTTTACACAATTTGAAATTAAACTTGAAATACAAAGCTGCCACCTAATTTTATAACTGACAAGTGAGAATTATGCTGTCTAGGAAATACCTTTTGGATAAGAGGGACAGAAGGAAAAATCACTGGGAGAGAATAGATAAAAACAGGCACCCTGACTGTCACTGAAATTCAGGAGGACTAGAAATGTAGTAGCATTTTTAATTTAGTAAAAGACGTCGATACAGCTTTAACACATACTTACCAAGTCATGGCAAAGAATATGCTAGGTGCTTTTAAACTGATACCTATGGGGGAAGGACACATTTGGAGAGTAAATTATGTACAAGAAGCATTTTAAATATGGAAGACTATCAAACTCTCCAAAAGTTCTGCCCATCAGAGAACTTTTCCAGCCAGGCCCCACAGCAGGATGGCAACTTCTTTCTCCAGAATCTTTTAAAAATGTATTCTAGGAACTTTAAGTCTTAACCACACTTTTGATAATCTCTACATGTGAACCATGTAATAAGATACAAAAAAGTGTTTTTGACAGTAACTCACAGGACTGTGTACAATCATCTGTTGTTAAACTAAGCAAGTTATTACGAAAAGATGTGCTAACCTCCCCCAATAACAACTATTTTAGTAAACAAAACAAAAGGGAAAAATGGACAGTGTTTTAGGTCCAGAAAAGTTTGATCCAGTTGGCTGAGTCTCTACAATGTTGAAATACATATGAATGTAAGCCATGTTAAAATTAGATACACACGCGATGTTTGGAACCGTGAAGAAAGTTGATATCCATGTAAATAATTTGGCATTGGCATTCAATATTTTCCTCATTCCTTTGCCGTGTTTAAATTTGATGTGGGCCAGGAATCTGAAATATGAGTATTTCTCTTTGCCATCTCAAATGACTTGCTACCATAAAAAGGCAATATGTGCCCATTGAGTCTACTTGAGTTCCATGTGGGTGGGAGTTGCTCGGAAAACCCACAACCGAAAACAACAACTGAAGTCCCAGCCTTCTACCTGAAGCTTACCTCTCTGCCAGAGTTTGTTGTTCGTTGATTCCAACATTAAAAAGTACTGGATACACATGGAGCAATTGTCCCTCTTTAATCTGCAAAGGCAGTGCCTCAAACATCTGCGCGGGAAGCTTCACCTCCACCACGTAATGTTCACTGAGGACAGTGGAGGACAAAGAGAAGAAGCCTTGCTTATTTCACTCACTGTTATGTTAGAGTCATTGGAAAGAAACAAGGAGTTGGAATGTAAAGCTGGTTTAGGTTTGGGGCCGCTATCTGCTTATTTTCTGGCATTAATTCGTTCAGCAATCATTTTGTTCACTTCACTATTAAATTACTTGGCATAAAGAACTATTTACAGTTTTAAAAAAAATCCATTTCTCTGAGTTCCTTTAGGAAAGGAAAAATGTTTAGTTCGTTTGTATACCAGGGTTATGTGCCTAAGAGACTCAATATTTATTTTCTTGATTTAATTATTTTTAAAACCCAGTCAATCTCAAGAATAAAAAAAGTAATTTAATGATGGATTTTTCAATATAGGGAAGCTAATAAACCAAATCATTTAAGATATTTTTGATCATGGCCTGATTGTTCCTGTTATTGATGAACTTCCCTGTTTGTGATGGCTTGATGGAAATGGAATGGTTTCATTACGTAAGATGTAAACTTTAGGGGTTTCTGATCATTTTTGCAACATGAGCATATCACAGGAATGTTCCCCCCCACTGGAAATTTCCATTGAAAATTACCCCTAATGCTCAGTGCTGAAAACTTAAATTAGGATTCACAGAACATGGTCAACAAGAAGAATTGCTTGTATATATTTTTTTCTTTTTTTATTTATTTTTTCCCCAGGGGTACAGGTCTGTGAATCTCCAGGTTTACACACTTCACAGCACTCACCATAGCACATGCTTGTATATTTTTAAACTTGACATCACTCGATGCAGTGTGAACTGAGTATTAAGATGTAGAAGAGTTTTGCTCAGAATTTATGAAAACCCATGTGTTTCTGGAGCTATCTATAGTGCTGGGATTGTAATACATGTATGGGGAAAAGAAGCACTCAACAATTCGTGAGTCTCTTTGTGGAAATATTTTTAGTTGTCTAGTATAACCATCCTGAGACAAAACTACTCCGGATGATGGACTCAGACTTGTTTCTTACCTGAGCCTGGAACCAGAGAACCAGGAAATTCCATGAATCCAGCAAGCAGGGATGTTATTAGCACTACCCTCAGATGAATGGACACATTATTTTTCTTTTTAAAATTGCTCTCAGTGCCCTTTACAAAAGCCCGGCTAACAGAGTGCCGATGTTTATTTATTTCAAGTCTTTCAAGAATCTGAGAAGAATTAATGAGTCCGTCCATGTGTAAAGGTTGCGCTGAAGGTGAAACATTATATAATGTTTTATGATAACTTTTTGTCAGTTTTATTAAAATAGAACCGGCATGAACTCATGCATTTTAAGTGTATAATTCAGAGTTTTAGCAAATTTATAGAGTTGTGAAATCCTGACTATAATCCAGGTTCAGAATACTTCCATCACTTTACAAACAATCTCTCATGCCTGTCTGCTTTCACACCCCAATCCCACTGCCAGCCCCAGGAAACCCCTGATTTATTTTCTATCTCTGCAGATTTTACTTTTTTACCTATTTCATATAAACAGAATCATATAATATGTAGTCTTTTGTATCTAGCATTTTTCATTTAGCATGATGTCTCTGAAGTCATTATGTTGTAGGCTGTATCAGTAGTTTATTCCTTTTTATTCCTATTTATAGCATTCTATTGTATAGATAAACCACGTTTTTGCCTATGTGTTCACAAGCTGTTGGCTACCTGGGATACTTTGCAATTTGGACTATTATGAATAATGCCATCAACATTCAAGCATTAGTTTTTCTGTGGATATATGGTTTCATTTTCTCTTTGGTATGTAACTAAGGGTCATATAGTAATTTTAGGTTTAACTTTTTAAGAAACTGCCAAACTGATTCCAGAGTGGCAGCACCACTCTACATGCCCACCAGCAATGTATGAAGGTTCTAGGTTTTCCACATCCTCACAAACACTTTTTATTGTCTGACTTTTTGATTATGATGATTTCTACTGTAAGCGAAGTGATATTGAATTGTGGTTTTAATTTGCATTCTCCTAATGACTAATGATGTTGACCATGTTTCCATGTGTGTATAAGCCATTCATATATCTTATCTGGCAAAATAGCTATTCAAATCCTTTGCCTATTTTTTTAATAGGTTTTTTTTTTTAAGATTTTATTTATTTATTTGACAGACAGAGATCACAAGTAGGCAGAGAGGCAGGCAGAGAGAGAGGAGGAAGCAGGCTCCCCACTGAGCAGAGAGCCTGATGCTGGGCTCGATCCCAGGACCCTGTGATCATGACCTGAGCTGAAGGCAGAGGCTTAACACACTGAGACACCTCGCTTCCCTTGGATGCAAGGCTTTTATCAGATATATGATTTGCCTATATTTTCCCAATTATGTGGCTTGTCTTTTCATTTACTTAGTGATATAATGATATTTTTGCTTCTTGATAGTTTATAATTTCGATTAAATCCTATCTATCAAATTCTGTATTTTATGAATCTAGAATTTCTGGTCCTATCTAAGAACTCTTTCCCTAACCCAACTTAATAAATATTTTCTCCTAGAAGTTTCAGAGTTTAAGCTCTTACATTTAGACCAATGATCCACTGTGAGTTAGTTTTTGTGCATGGCATAAATTGAGGTTCAAAATAACTTTCCTTGTGTATGGATAACCAATTATCACAGCAACAGTTTTTGAAAAGTCTCTTCATTCTCTGTTGAATTGCTTTGGCACCTTTTGTCAAAAATCAATTGACCCTAAAGGTAATAGTTTACATCTGGGCTCTAAAGTCTGTTCCATTGATCTGTATGTATATACTTATGCCCATACTAGAGGGTCTCCATTATTGTGGTTTTATATTAAGTTTTGAGATCAGAAAGTGTAAGTCTTCTTTTGCCCTTTTATAACATTGTTTTTAGAATTCTGGGTCCTTTGCATTTCCATACAAATTTTAGGTTTAGTTTGCCAATTTCTGCACAAAAGACTACTGGGATTTAGCCAGCAATTGCACTGAATCTATAGATCGGTTTGTGGAGAACTGCCATCCAAACAATATTGAGTATCCTAATCTGGGAACATGGACTGTCTTTCCATTTATTGGACCTTATTAATTTCTCTAAGCACGATTTTGTGTGTTGTGTACAATTCTTAGAGTACTTTGTTAAATTCGGTCTGATGTAATTATTCTTTTTGACGCTATTGTGAATGAAATTGTCATCTAAATCACCCCTGTTTCCAGCAACTTTTTAGGAGTGTGTTTTTTTCTGCTTTCCAATCCAAATCAAGTCAGCCCCTCTGGTAGTGAAACTGCTGGTCCTTCAGCCTGTTACACCCCCTTAAAACTGTGCCGACTGGGGGCGCCTGGGTGGCTCAGTGGGTTAAAGCCTCTGCCTTCAGCTCTGGTCATGATCTCAGGGTCCTGGGATC